>NC_069660.1:216489862-216808362 GCF_027244095.1 Hemicordylus capensis | reverse complement strand
GCCAGAACCCCTTCCAGCACCTCGCATCACCAACAAGATCCTGGGGGAAGCGCTCATTGAGGAACCCTCCGTGCCAGAACCCCTTCCAGCACCTCGCATCACCAACAACATCCTGGGCAAAGTGCTGGGGAAAATGCTCATTGAGGATACCTCAGTGCCAGGTCCTTCCATCCTCACAGACACTCCAAAGGAAGCACCTTCTGTGTCAGAGCCCTTACTAGAACCTTCCATTGCTGATAAATATCTTCAGCAAGAAGTAGAACTCAAAGGGTTACAGCACGACTATGTCCAGCAGCGTAAGTATTGCGACACCTCAGAAACCTTTTGCATATACACCCATCACAAAAATCAGCTGCAGTTTTGATACCCAGCCCACATGATGGACTAAGCCTCAACACTGCCCTTTTTGCAAGTCACCAGCACTCAGCCTGGTCAACACATACAACATTTGTTCCTTTTTTTCTCTTTGTTGCATAACTGAGGGTTCGCCGCATTTCCCAACAGTTCCCTCGTTCTCTCCGGGCCATCAACCTGCAAATTGGACACATGCGGACAAGGCTCATCCGCAGTGAGGTTCGGCTGCAGCGGTGGGAAAGGGAAGGTATGTTCACAGCATGGCCCTGAAATTGCTGCTGGGCTAAGAACGGCTCTTTTGTTTATTTCATGTTGAAATGCTTGATTTGAGTCTGCATCTAAGGTTTCAGAGGGGAGGCCTGTGAATGGGTTGTCAGTGCTTGCTGAAGTGTTCCTTCGTTTTCTGTCTTTCATGTGTCCAAGCTCCAGTGCCTGTAATCCAAGCAGCTTCTCAGAGTGAGCAGTGAGGGCAAGTGATGGTGGGTGTGGTAGGATGTCAGCCTTTGCAGCTGACCTCCTGCTTCTTCTTCTCTCTTGCAGATGTTCCTGCAGGCCCTGCTGCACTTCTCCAGCCCTCTGGGTCTGATTCATCATTGTCCTCTGCCTCCCTTGAGGTTGCCTCCATCCCACCCTCCACCTCCACCTCTTCCCTCAACCTGCATCCCTCTCCACCTCTCCTCCTTCCCCACCTCCTCTGGAGCCGGACCTCAGCAATGTGAAAGAAACTCTGCAGAGTTTGGTAGAGATGCAGGTCCATCAGCTGCGTGACCGTAAGTCTCACAGAGGCAGCACTCCATAACCTCTACCTTTTCCATCCTCATTGTGATTTTACAATCTAAAAAACTTATAGTCTAAAAACAGAGGCAGGGATACAACAGAAGAAGTAGAGGGAAGCTGAGGTGGGGGCAAGTGGGGGAAAGATGTGTATGTATTTCAGCCGCAGCTCCTTAGGACCAGGGAGACCCAGGTTTGAATTCTCATCCAGTCATGAAACTCTCTGGGTGACTTTGGGCCAGTCACTTGTCCCACAGCCTAACTTACCTCTTAGGGTTATTGTGAGGAAAAAATAACCATGTATAAACCTCCCTGAGCTGCTTGAGGAAGAGCAGAATATGAATGCTAAAAGGAAAACAAATATCAGCCCTTTTGAGTTTAAGCTGAGATAAAACAGGAAACCAAGGAGGATGATATACAATTGTGCATATTGCAAATCCTCCTTATAGTGTCATCAATATACATGGGCAAATGTTCCCTGCCACCAGGAGCATACAGTCAAAAGTTTGGCTTTGGAGAGAGAAGTGAGGAAGAGGAGGAATGGGAGAGGAAAGCATAAGGGGCATTCAATTCAAGCTGATGGAGCTGCTTCTACTGAGGCATTACGCCAAAGGCTGCGCAGTGGAGGTGGGTTTTCAGGTATTATTGGAGGTATAGGAGAGAGATGAGGGGCCACATCTGAGTGGCTGTTCCAGACCCAAGGGTCAGCGAGAGAGAAGAGAAAGAGTTGTTTTAGAGAGCAGGAGACCTTCAGGTGGCTCCTGAAGACAGAGAAGCTGGAAGAGCAAAAATCAACCTGACGGGGTGCAGGTTCACCAGGGTGGGTGGGTACATAGCCATGGAGGGTTTTCAAGACAGAGAGGAGGAGTCTGTGCTGGGCATGGAAGGGGACTAGAGGTCCGTGCAGGGACTGACATGGTGGAGGACAGGCCCCTTCACCCTGTTTGTTTTCTCTCCTTCAAGGCCAAAGAGACCTCCGCAGCTGCCAGGAATGCTTACAAAGCTTCAAGGCACTGAGGGGACAATTGAGGCGGCTAAGGAGCAGACTGGCCAGGGTGGAAGCCACTATGGGGATCGTGGTTCCTCCAAGGGAGCTAGACGTTGCTGAGGAAGAAGGGGAAGGCAAATTAAAAGAGACAACTGTACTACTATTTACATAAGTAGCAATAAAATGCTGTGTATATATTTTTTAAAAATTAAATATTTGTTTTAATAGGATGTAGAGATAGAACAGCAATAAAACTTGCATATTTATTGTTTAAAAAAAATAAAATGTTTTATTTTAAGGGAAATACATTTGTCTTGCTTTGAATATTCTTTGGGTAGAGTTGGGTAAAAAGGTCTTTGGGTCAAACTCAGCTACAGAAAAGACTCTCTTGGCCATTCCACTCAGGGCCAAGAGATGTTTGAGAGGTTCAAGATGTAGCTCAAGATAGACAGTTCCTTGCCAGGAGGCTCATACACAGCTTGTCTGCCCCAACATGTATGTCTAGGAGGCTGGATTTTGGCCCTGAAGAGAGATCTGCCCCGTGTGAAAGAGGATGGAATGGTGATGCGGAAGAGGAAGCTTGATTTAGGGCAGGGCTGCACAACTCCAGCCCTCCAGCTGCTGTTTGGCTACAGTTCCCATCAACCCTGACTATAGGCTACTGTGACTACTGGGGACTATGGGAGCTGTAATCAAACAACAGCTGGAAGGCCCAAGTTCGAGGCCAAATGTTATTCTCCAGCCCTCTTATTTTCCACCAAGAGCCAAAGCAGCAGCTGGAGGCTTAGATCCAGGCGGAGTCAAACTGAGTGACTGATTTGGTCCTGGGGGAACAGCTAGGAGGTGGCACCTCCATTTCCTTTGCAGGAAGAAAAGCCATGGGGGTGGCTCTCTGTAGAGCATGACAGGAAAGAACCAAAAAAGGCAGCCTCCATATCAGGCCACCTCACAGGACCTTCCAGCCTTACTCTGGCAGAAGAACCCAAGGAGACCACCTTTATATCATGAGAGCTCTGTATCAGACCTCCACCCAGGGCAATCCATCCCTGCTGATACTTCAGGGAAAGAGAATGAAGAGGCCCCCTATATAGCAGGCCTCCTCCCAAATGCAGGATCAGCAATGAGATTAGACCTTTAGCCTCCAGGCTGTTTTTCTGCCGGAGAAGAGAGAAGAAGGAAAGCCTGAAAGAGAGCACTTGTCACTGCAGATGTTAGATTTGATATGACAATGAAATAAGACAGCAATGCAGGGACCACTGCATTAGCTACACAACTCAGTGGTCGAATGCCTGTCCTTGACCATCTCTAAGAGCCCTTAAAGATGGTCAAGTGTAAGGACAAGAATACGTTTGCTCTTGAGGCTCATTGTGCATGCACTGAGAAGAATCATTAGAATCAACAGAAGATGCCTTCTTAATGGGATACATTGGGCTGTGTTTGCACCTAGAACAACACATCACCATGGGAGTGCTGTGCCCATGAATGCAGTAATGCAAAGAGGTGATGTTTCAGACAAATGGTGTGCCTGATTCAGACAGCTCTAGGCAACAAGCTTGATACTCTGGCAATGGTTCAGGAATATCATCCAATCTTCAATGTCAGTTTCCTTTTAAAAGTGAAGAGAGAGTTTCTGTAATCCTGACACCATTATTACATTTTATTAACATTATGCTAACTGGATGGTCATACATTGATTTTCTTAAAAGGATTCAATTTCCTGGCCAGAGTGACCAACACTTAGTCTACTAATTGTTTTAACTTAAGAGAAATAAACAGCTCCAGGAGATATGACTGTTTTGGATGCCCCTTAATAAAAATAGAACTACTTTTATAGAATTTCCTTATTTTGCCAAGACCAGATGGCTGAATTTTGAAAGCACATTTAGCAAATAGTTTCTCTCTCTCTCTCTTTTCTTCTGATAGGGAATAGTTCATATCTGTATCAATATATGCCAGCCCAGAGCCAACTCCAAAGTAATGGGATATTTGGCCCAGGGGTCGGGGAGCCAACAAATCAGCAGCTGAAAGTCTCTTGCTGTTGCCTAGCAACTAATACACATCCCTTTGCCTTGGCTCAGCAAAATCGCCAAATCAGATCTCAACATGGATATCACAAGCCACTGCACACCTAACCATGACAGTGCCTGCAACGAGGCACGAAAGGATGCATCTTGTCAAGAGAAAGGCACACCACCTGCATTCAAGGGTGGAACTTGGGGGGGCAGCCAGGGCACATGCCCTAGGCACCACTGAGGAGGGGGCACCACACCAGTTCCTGCCACCACTGGCCCGGCCCCAGGGCCCCTCAGCCACTTGCTTGCCTCAGCCACTCATCCTGCTTGCCTTGCCCTCTGGCTCTGGCCTAGGATCCAAGTGGCCTGCAAACTGCAGAGAGCTCTTCTTCTCTCCCCGCCTCTCAGCTGATTGGCAGGTGGGCGGGGCTTCCAGAGAGGCCTCCGTGTAGGCCTCCCTGAAGCCTGAACTTGGCATTCCCCCGCAAGCCAGAAAGGAGGCAGGATGGACGAGTTCTCTGCCCAGACCATCCAACACAGCTTTTGCAAGGTAGACTGTGAATTCCTTTTTGTGATTACCCTCCCCCCACCCCAGGTATATAGGGATCTGCTTGCCATAGGGCTTTGATATGGGGGGGGGGAGAGACTGAGAAGTCTCTGAATATTTAATTTAAAACAGATTGAAAAATTTCTGGCTTTAAATTTCTGGCTTTTTACTATCTAAAAAGGCATGTTGCTTGTTTCATGGCAGAAAATTACAAAAACTTCTGGAACAAACAATATTATATTCATTCATTCATGTATAAATGCACTTATGTCCAAGTTGTTTTGCAACCCAGAAGGTCTGAGTGAGTACTGTGAAGCATGTGTTGTGCTTTTATTTTATTTTTCTTGTGTGTGAACTGCTCTCCAATAACTCACAGGACTTCAGGGTACATCTGGCCAACATGTGAATGCAGCACCTCCATTCCAGAGGAGATGTGTATTAAAGGGCTTTAAAAGCCTCGTGTGAAAAATCTCCTGGAATCAAACTTTACTGAATTTGTTCAAGAATTCTGAGAAAACAAACATAGGCTCACCATCCTGCATGGTTGAAAGTCTCCTTTGCTAAACTGCAGCGAGGAGGCCATTTTAATAATTAGTGTTTCTGGTGTGTTCTAGGCATTAAAAGTAGCACAAATATATAGTACTCAATGTATATCACTATATATTGTGAAGTGTCCGTGTGTGTATTCAGTGAAATGTATTTCCAGGCAGCATACTTATTTTGAAATATCAGACTTAAATCCTTGGGGGCCTGGGGTCTGTGGAGGCCCTGGACATTGAGGGGCTGGTGGCCCATTTTAAAATCTCATCTTGGCCCATTCCAACCTTGCTATGCCCCTGGCAGTCACTACACATGGGTTTCTGCACAACACCTGCACAGAAGAAACTTCCATGTAGAAAATGTGTCTCTTGAAAACTGACCTTGAATTTTCCATCCATGACTGGGATATCTGAGATTTAGAATCAATAATAAAAGAACAGCACACTGCTTGTGACGGGAAGGGGCAAATTACAATGATTTCTTAGTCGGGCAGGAGCTTGCTTTGGCCCTGGCAGAACTTGGCTGTCTGCTCCTGTTGAAAATTCCTCTATCTAGAGTGGAAAATTAATGTATCCTCCTCCCTCCTGGTGTCAAAGTAAGCACTAGTGTGGTGAATGCACATATACCCCATCATGAGCCAACAGTCATCATAAGACAAAGGCTGGCAGGAATCATTCACTGGTTTATAGACACACACCCCCACCACCACCTTCTTCTTCCCCTGTTTTGCTAGTGGCTATTTGGGCAGGTGATCCTCTAGTCTAGGACAAAGTCATGTTTTTTTAAAAGCATGATATGAGACAGAGAAAATGACACTTGGAATCCTCACATAACTCCTGACTGTTGTTCTAAGTCTTTTACAGAGATGGCTCATGTTTTCAGGTTTTGATCAACAACCATGCCTAGATGGTACAGTGTTCCTTTTAACAGGGATTTCCAAATATTGTTGACTACAAGTCCCATCATTCCTGTTTGGACAAGGGCGCAATTTCAGGGCTTGCTCTAGGCGCTATTTTCCCTAGATACGCCTCACGGTTTCCAGCCCTTCGCCTGTCGCCAAGGTCATGCGGCATCATTCCTACTTCTCCACTGCCTTAAACTCAGCCTTGCTGCCTAACGTGCTGTGCGCGCTTTTTTATCACCTCCCACTCCTTTCCTCAACTTGAGACCCGAAGGAGGGATTCTTCCACTTTGCGCGAGCACTCCGAACATTTCCCCCTGGTGGTTCTTCTTTTGGCGCTTGCGCAAGCGCGTTTCCAACCCCAAGTCCCGGTGGGCAGGCAGCGTCGGAGAGCGTTCGCGCATGGTCGTTGGCAGGACCTTGCAGCTCCGCCTGCAAACGTTTGCCTCTCCGTCCCGAAGTGGCTCGGCTCTCTCCGCCTTTTTCCGACGGCCCCCTGTCTGCCTGACCCTGGAATCTCAGCAAAGGCTGCTGAGCGGAGAGACGAAGGCAGGAGCCGCCGCCGCCGCGGGGGCTGGAAGATGGCGGTTGGGATGGGGAGGAGGCGGCAGGGAAAAGAGCAGCGGGGCTTGCCTAGCAAGCGAGGCTGAGCAAGAAAGCGCCGCCGCGTCCTCTTGAACCTCTTCTCGCGTCTCTGGTTCGCAACCTGCTGTGGGTGGCTCTGTCTTCCTCGACTCCCGCCGGCCCGAGATGGACCCTGGCGGCGCGGCGCTTTCCTCGTTGGCAGCGCTGCTGGGGGAGCGCCCTCGAGAGCTGTTGCTGCCGCCGCCGCCGCCTCTACCTTGAGTCGCCGACTGTCTCCCGCTGGCGGCGGCTGCTGCTGCGGGAGAGGCGGCTGGTTGTGTGCTTGTGCTTGTGCGTGTGGCAGAGGAGGACTTGGAGTCACGTTCGCCGCTGCGGCTGGGGCGCCCCACGCTGCCTCTGCCGTCGCTAGGGAAGATGTCGGATACCAAGGTGAAGGTTGCCGTCAGAGTCCGGCCCATGAACCGGAGAGGTAATAACCAGAAGCACCCTGAAGTTGCAGCGCTTTCGGACTGTCCGCGTCCTCCCTTCATCGAGACATCTTTCCCCTCCCAGTGCTGCCGCCTGGCCCCTTCTTCCCTCTCTCCCGACTCCGAGGGCTAACTTGTTTGCAAAGTAGCCCGGGATGGGGCTGCGGAGGGAGAGTTCGGAATGGCAGCGCCCTGGCTCTTTACAACTTTTGTTTTGGGCAGGGCTGGGGGTGCCTTCCACCAGCTTTCCCTTGGGAACTGGCGACGGTCTGGGGATCGGGGTCGGGTGTAAATGTGTAGCCTGAGGTTCTTCTCGTCGAACAATCCGGAGTTTTTAGAAGGAGCGCGGCTGCCTCTTTCTCATATGAGGGGCGTGGAGCAGTTCGGGACAAACGCAAGTCGCTGCAAAGCTGCCTATTAAGAGGAGAACTCGTTTTCTCGCTTGTTGGGTGGGGAAGCTGGCTGGCTCATAGGGCGATTTCTCCTTAGATAACCTCCCCCAAAGACGCTGGCAGTACCGTCTTTCAGTAGTGAAGTTTGTACTCTGCCTTTCAAGGTCCCTTCATTCTTGAAGTGCATATTGAATATCGCTTAATGTGGCTCAGTTATTCCTTAATATCCTTTAATCACTCTGTTGCTACCACAGTCATAGTGGTTAACGAAAGGGAGAGCACAATCTTCTCCCTGCCCTTTAAATGCACAGTTGTGTGTGTGAAATGGGGCTCGTAATCTGTATTAATGATTTGTGAACATGGCATTGATAACACAATACAGTAGTAGAATCTCATATGTGACATGAGACAGCTTGCAACCCATGTGATTGCAGTGGGGCTCTGAGGCAAGTAAGGAGAGTGTTATTGAAGAATCATACTGTTCAGAAAGATGCCCATGTGGGCTCCGTAGTTCAGACACCACCTATCCTATCCTCACTGTTGAAGGACTTCAGTTGAACTGTAGACATCCAACTTCTTGCTGTAACTTGTTAGAGTTTTTTGGAGAGCAACACCCATATCATTTCCTATGCTCTTAGCAGCAAATGGGAGTTGTTTTCTAGACACAAGAAGAAAGAAACAGGAAAAGTCCTGCTGGCAAGGGATAAAATATGTATATCACTCTGTAAGGGAATGTTCTGAAGTCTTCTGTTGTGTTATGTTCCAGAGCTGGAGTTGAATACCAAATGCATTGTGGAGATGGAAGGGAATCAAACTGTGTTGCATCCTCCTCCTTCAAACAACAAACAGGGAGAAAACAGGTGAAAAGCCCAAATCTAAATCTTCAAGCCATATGGAGTGTGTGTATGTGTGTGGTTTTATTAACAGAGCAGCAGCCATGTCTGTAAATTGCCTCTGCTTAGGGGGGAAGGGAATGGGGAATGAACCTCCTCTAATTCACAGCAGTGTAAATGAGGAATAATGTCAATTGAATGAATCTGGAACAGCCTGTGTGTCAAGCTGCACAGGTAAAACGTTAGTTATTCCTCGTTGAATGTTGAACATATTAATATACACCTTTAAACAAGCTACTAAGAATGGTGGAGATAAAACAGGGGCGTAACTACCATTAGGCAAGGGGAGGCAGTCGTCTTGGGGCCCCACTGCCTCGAGGGACCCCCCAGAGGCACATCACATGACTCCCCACCCGCCCATGTTGCACCCCCTATGAATTATATTGAGTCTCTTGGAGATCGGCAGGAGCAGAGAGTAAAAAAACTAGATTCAATGTGAACTAGATTTTCACCATATTCATAATGGGGATGTGAGTGTGAGTGCACTATATATTGTGAAGTGTGTTTGTGTGTGTATATCAGTGAGGGGCCCATTTTAAAATCTTGTCTCTGGGCCCCCTCCAACCTTGCTACGCCCCTGAGATAAAACTATAGTCTTCGATAGTGTTGCCCAGTAACATTATTGTCTTCATGTAGCATTCAGGTTTAACTAGGGATCAAAATAATACTCTGGATTCTTGGGCAGTAGTGAAAGTTGTTCAGGTTGTTTATTAGATTCCAACATACATGAACAGTTGGATTCCTTATTCATTTTTGCTTATTTTAATGAATAGAGTGCAGAAATAATTTAGATATCTGGTAAAGCCTTGAAAAGAGCAGTTGGAAACAATCCAAAATACCAATGCGCCAGACTATAAAAATAGATCAGATTTTTCCTTCATGAGGGGTTAGGAGAGGAAGTTGTGCAGAGGAGACATAGAAGGAAAAGTTACGTTATCTAATTTTTGTTAACTACCTGTTGCTTGTTGTAAGCAGTTGACTTTCTAAATATATTTTTGTTTGCTGGGTTTCTCAGCTGTGATTATTTTTTCAAAAGTATATTGTTTTGCAAATAATAGGTTGGGGGTTGTAATGCTTAACTGAAACAGTTCATTAAGAAACAGAATTAATTACTTTGAAGATACAGCTGGTGTACTGACTAATTGTAAGGCCTTTCCTGTGCTTCCCAAATTCTAGCTTTTGTGACATTAGTATTTCAGTTTTGCCATCAGTAGGCATCAGTAGTGTTTCAGGATGGAGAGGTGTATAAGACACATGCAACAAATAAGGCCCAATCCTGTGTGCCACTGACTGAGCCAAAATGGATTGCCATGGCTGATACATCAGTGCAACTTGGCACAATGTGGTTTTGAACTTGGATTGTAACTGACAGCAGCTTGTATCTTACAGTAACATATATTGGTGTCGTGCATATGTGTGTTATAGCCTAGAACAGTGTGTTTCTCCATGTTTCTGGAGTCGTGGACCGGTACATTCTTTGTGTGCAGTTTCCCAGACCAGCAATTAGTAAAGGGGTTGCCCCCCCTCGCCCCCACCCCCAGGCACCCCCCCAAAACAATTTCAAGCGGGGGGGCACTGCCACTGGGAGCTCTCCAGAGCTCATATCTAGGTAGGCAGTCCTCGCTGGTGGGATAACGTTCATTTCGAGGAAGCTTAATGGCCCTCACTGGCTCGAAATTGTTTTTTGGGGACGAGCACGGACCGGCACTAAACTCCACACGGACTGACACCAGTCCATGGACCGGTGGTTGAGAAACACTGGCCTAGAAGAGGGACAGAGTGGAAACAGCACTGGGCAGGTGCATAGGGACAGTGGAGCAGGGGGTGCGTGTGTCCCTGGGGCCCAGGTGGGCCACGAAGGTTCCCTTTCACACACACACCGCGGATGCCCCTCACCACCCTTTCCCGTTGCCCTTTGCATTTCTCCCTGTGCCATGGTGGTGTTTTCTCCCTCCCACCACCACCTTTCCTTGTCTCTTCTGCATCCTTCCTCTCCATTCCGGGCTTCCCCTCCACCCCACCGCAGAGGCCACATGTGCTGGCCGTGCTCCTTTCCTCCTGAGTCTGGCCAGCTGGGAAGGAATGCCCAGTGGCTTCTCTCTCTAGCCTATGAAGTGCTTGCTTCAAACCGGCTAGATTTTTGGAGAAAAAGGAAGCATCCAGCTGTACAAAGCAAGCACCCCCCAGACTGGAGAATCCTTCCCAGCTGGCCATGACGATGCTGGAGAGAGGAGTGTGGTCAGCGTGGGAGCATGCCCAGCCTACACAATGGGGCAGGAAGTGCAACCAGGCACGGAAGATCAACGTGGTGGAGGCAAGGCAGTGGCGTTGGGGGAGGAAACGTGGTGACTGCAGCATAGGGAGGAGAGAAATGTTGCTGTGGCCTGTCCCTGGGCCACTGCCCAGCTTTCTACACTGCTGGCACTGGGGATAATTAATTTATGAAGTACCTGAAAAGCTGGCCTCCACAAATGTTCTTTGACTCTAGAAGCCACTCCCAAAATTTAGGAACTGTACAAAATTTAGGAGCTGCAATACCAATACATCTTTTACTGTTTTATTGTGTATATGTGTTTAGCATTAATAGATTTGTACTATTTTAAATATTAAAATTTAATATTTGTATTGTGTTAAGTATTTGATATATTTGTATTGTCTTAAAGATACTATAAACCACCTTGGTATTTTTTTTAATGAAAGGTGGTATACAAATCTGACAAAAAAATAAAATACTGCCCTCTACTCCATGGGAGGGCCAGACTCACTGCTCACCCCCAGCAATGCCCTCTCCTCCATGAGAGGGGTGGACTCTTACTCATTTTTCCTCCTGGTTGTCTCTTGTCAGGCAGGTGATGGACAGACACGACCAGTAGGAGGAATGGGCAAGCAAAGCTGGGGATGGGGTGGGCTGCTCCCTCCTCATGGTCTCCCTCTATCTGGTTTAGGCAGGCAATGGACTGATGCAACCAGGAGAAGGGAGCGACCCAGCACCTGACCTTGCTTGCTCATTGCCTTCTGGTTTCATCCATTCATTGCCTGGCTCAAGCACCACACTTAAATTTTCAGGTGCCATGAGAAGCAGGCACCTGGAAATGGTTAAGCCCTGGACTAAAAATCTGTCTATGTTGCTGCATGCCTATGTGCTTGATATTATTTTTTAGATTTATAGCTTATGCCATCTCAAAGGCTCTTAGCGGGTAACACTTAAAAGTTTATTAAGGTTGCAATCCTGTGCATACTTACTTGGGAATAAGCCCTTCTAAAATAGTGGGACTTCTGAGTAGACATGTATAGAATTGAGTTGTTAAATCACTTAAACAATAAAATATCTTGGAATACAACTCTCTTCTCTTTGCTGGCTTAACTCCAATCCCTGATGTGTAATAATAGCTTAATAAAATTGCATGTAATATGCAGAACTCAATATGACTAAGCCCATTAGTGACAATGGGCTTAGATATGTCTAGCTCTGCATAGGGTCAGCCTGTTAGTATGATGAACTTACCTTACACAGCAGGCTTCAGTTGTATGTAATTCTGTAACAGGATGACTTCACGCATATTTCGGATTAAGGAACTAATATTTTATTTGGATTTTTTACCTATACGTTGAAAGTTGTTATTTTAATGAATAAATTTTAATTTGCAGTCTTCCTTCATAGATTGTTTGCATGTGTGGGTGGAAATGGAATGAGGAACATCTGTAATATTAACTTGCAATATCTGGCTTGACATCCGAAGAGTCATTCTAGGCATTACTAAGAACTTGGGTGCAGCTGGCTGGGGGTTCCCTTCCTTTTTCTTTGAGCTGACTCCTATGCCATGTCAATAACTTCTTTGCCACATGGCATGTGAGTTTGCTGTATGAAAAACCGTGTGTCTAAAGGCCTCTTGAGTATGTAGAACTATTATTTATATACTGCTTTTCAACAAGTCTCAGTGATTTACATAGTAAAAAAAAGAGGATGGTTCGCTGTCCCCAAAGGGAAGTGCCCCAGGCTGCTGATCACAGAAGTACTTACAGAAGTCACTTCTTCAGATGACCACGGTAACTGAGCTCTGCAGGAGGGAGATGGAGGGGAATGACTGGTGTGTGTGTGTGTGTGTGTGCGTGTGTGCAGGTGGGGAGGGGAGAACTTCTGCCTTTCAGAGCTGTACGTGAATGCAGCTTTTTTGCTATAATGTCTGTGTAGGACTAAATTGTGTTTCTAAGAGGCCTAGTCTGTTTTTTGGGTGTGTGTGTGTGCATAGAATGAACAAATAATGGGGAGAACCCCCCGGGAACAGGGAGTGAAATGCATATTGTTTTTAAAGTTCTAAGGTATGTTGCTAGTGTACAGGCTTAAAAAAATACATTGTCTGTCTTCTTAATTTACATTGTTTCCTTTTCAATGATCACTTTTCATAAAGAACACGAAAACCATGATAAACAATGGAGGCAAATAGGTGGTATTTGGTGGCTGATGTGGCTTGTGCTTGATTTACCATTGCTTCAAGCCTCGAGGAAGTTGAGGAAAGCTTCCAGCTCTGGGGAGTTGGTGTTTATTGCAAAAGTCTCAACTGAAAGTTATCTAAATGAAGTGTCAAATGAAATGAGGCAGCTACTGCCTATGTATCTGAAGGAATTATCAGTCAGAAAGAGGCTGCTCTGCAGACGCTCTAAATATCACCTGCCTGAGGTAGCAGATAGAGTAACAGCTGACAGCACTTTGCCTTTGTTTGTAGGAAACTGTAAAAAATAATCTGATTTTGACCTCTCTTAAATTGCTTTTCTTGTTAGAAGTTATTGTTCAGCTTGTGAAGTGCTAGCTTTTAATTGGGTAGGTTTAAAAAAACTGAATGGAAAAAAGCATTTGAGCTGCTTTAGCAGCATTTAACTAATCACATTCTAGACGGTGACCTAGATACTATTCCAATGGAGTGCCATTCTCAAACTGCATTATTAAAACCCCACAGTTCAGGTTACAGAATGCTGGTTTTTCTGATATATAGTAAATCAAAGTGGAAGGAACTCTCATTTCTACTTGTTAACAGTCCATACACAATACTTCCCCCCTCCCCCATGTGTTTGTAAGCATCTACTTGAATTTCTAGAGGTTCTTTATAGAAATCATAGTCCTTTTACAAATTTAGAAATATCAGAGTAGATTTTTGAGGAAGAGTTTTCTGTGCTGTTCTGAATCAATGCTCTCAAATAAGGCTTTTCAAAAATGTGGGCAGCTTATGTTGGTATGGGTTCTACAAGTTCTTGAGTTGCACAGAACTTGTTCCTGATGCAAGCTTCCCCATGTAAAAATTGATCCAGTGAAACAGATTACCTTAATTTTGCAAACTTTAGGAATATTCTTTGGTAGAAAAATGCAAAGAGATCACTTTTTTTAACTGGGAAAAATTGCATGTTGCACATCCCAACTATGCAATATGTTGTAGTTTGTGAAAGATTAGTAAGTCTTTAAATATGATTAACTTCCTGTGGATGCAGCAGGAATCATTATGCTTATACCTGATAGTTATCCTTGCAGCTCAGACAGATCATTAGAGGTGAGGAGCACTGCTAAATTTAGCATTCTGTTTGAGTTAAGTACTGGAAATTGGGTATTAATATAAATATAGCATGAAGTTTGCATTACATTTTACTGTATAGTAGCGGCAGTATAGATATACACTTCAATAGGTTTCTGATTTTGTTAATAGCAATAGCGCTTACATTTATATACCGCTCTATAGCCGAAGCTCTCTAAGCGGTTTACAACAATTTAGCATATTGCCCCCAACATTCTGGGTACTCATTTTACTGACCTCGGAAGGATGGAAGGCTGAGTCAACCTTGAGCCCCTGAACAAACATTTGATTTGTTGAGGCACTGAGTTGTGGTTCTCTTGGATGCCACACTTGAAATCTCCTAAAACTTCTTAACTTTGAGATTTCATTTTCACTTTGGATAAAAGATGCCACTTGTCAATGTGACAGCACCACTGGGTATTTTGTCCGCAACCACTGTGGATGTTGTCAAATCAACATGGATCATTCAAGGCTATTATTTCCTCCTTTTAAGTACTATACCACCACCATCATGTTGTTGTTGTTGTTGTTGTTCTTCTTCTTCTTCTGCTTCTGCTTCTGCTTCTGCTTCTGCTTCTGCTTCTGCTTCTGCTTCTTCTGCTTCTTCTTCATACAGTGAAAGAATTCCGGGGAAAACACATTAAATGCATAATCATTTTTAGTATATAAATCTCAATGGTGGAGCATCCTCCCACTTCAGTTATAGCATGCTGTGTAAGATGTATCTTTGTAGTGAATGATTTAGGTATGGGTGTTTTTAAAAAAAAAAATATTTTATGTAGGAGATCTAATTTGATGACATCTGTGTGATTATAACACTTTACCCAATTACTGGTGATCTGAGTAGATTTTTCCCAGATTACAATAAATGTCTGCATGTAGTTGGAATGATACCATACTGTTAATTTTGAAGTCTGAAAGAATTACGGTTGTGTGGTCTTTCATGCCTAGTGTAAAGAGTATTTTATAACTCAACCTTATATGAAATCTTATTGATATGATCAAATATTTAGAAGTCTGTGGCATAATAATTGTTTATGGAAAATGGTCTCATCTTCCATGAAAGAATATGTGAAGTATAGACTAATTAGACTACCTTGTATATTTCAAAAGTACAATCTAGTAATTGTCATGTTATAGGTCCCTGTCAGCCAAACTGGAACAGAAAGCATGTACTGCATCTGAGATGGTTGTAGCCTTACATTGTATCTAAGTTTTCCCACAGTGTTTCTTGGTATGTTTGGACAGACGTTGCAAGGAATGTAGATATACTGTAGAGAGTGGATATACTGTATTTGCAGGTGGGAGGTCTGCAGCCTGCCATTTGAAATGGCAGGTTGGAACCATCCTGTTCACACAAAGATCTGCTGGGGAAGGATGTGTGGACTGCATACATGCAGGTAGTACAGGAACTTACTGGATCAAAAATGAACAAACTTGAGTGACTCTCCTTGATGAGGAAGAAATTAGCTGGAGCACTCGAAGCTTAAATATCTTGAAACCTTATTTCCCCCCACAATCTGTGTGCAGCCTCCAAAGCTATCTCTGTGTTTGGAAAATGTTATGTCTGTCACACACACAATTATTTTGTGAATTCTACAGTGTGATTATATTTGCATGGTTTGTTAGTTTGTTCTTCATTTTTGATTAAAAGATTAAGCAAAATAACTGTAAATATTTATACTACTTGCTTACTACTGTATACACCCATAATATAACATTGAAAGAGTGCCTTTTTTGCAACTGAAGTTCGAAAATAAGGGGTAAAATGCAGAATTCAAATTTGTTCTGTAAGTAATACCTGCCAAAAGTTGCAACAGACCTACCGTTTTCATCCAGGTTGGCTTTATTCTTAGGACAGTTTAGCCATGTGTGTTTTATCCTTTTAAAAGAATTACTTTCATGTATTGCAGTGTTCTTCGTTGTGAGGTCCAGGGGTCAGTGGTGGCCCCCAACATCCCTAAGTGTGTCTCCCTGACTAATTTATTTTTGGGTCTATGTGAAACTTCAGCTAAAGCTGACTACCCTGCACAGCACCATGCAAAGATGATCATTCCTACCATGCAGTGCTGCCCTTTGCCTGGTGCTGGGTTGGGACTTGTTTAAGTGAAATGGAACCCTCTTGGGCCCTTGTACCGTCTTGGAAGGTGTGCAGAGAGTTCTGGGAATGGGAAGTGTAGCCAGGGTGTCTAGATGACTTTTTCCAGGGGGAGGGGGAAAGCCTGTAATTTTATACCCTCTTGCTTGGAAGTATTCCCCATTGAATTCAATGGACTGGCTCAATCTGGGGGTGGGTGGGTGGAACTGCCCCCTCTCCCCCACCGGACCCCCATGTGTATCCCTTCCCAGTGCTTTCCCCAAAGAGTTCTTGAGGGCTCCATCTCTCTGAAAAGACTCTCCCAGCACTGAAGTTCAGCACAGTGGGAAATGGCTCTCTCTTTGAAGCTCCCCCCCCCCCCAGTGGCCTGCGCTGGAAAATAGTGAAAATCACCGATGAACTATCCACACCAGTACATAGCATCAATTTCTTGGTGTAGCTAAGGGTTGCACTATTACCACTGCAGTCTTGTTAAATGCCGGTGACTCTGGAGTCTTGGTTTATATGTTTGTTGGATTGGTTCTGTGAGCCTGTGGCAGGGGCTTGACAAATTCCATGTGCCAAGAGAGTCATGGTATGTAAAAATTTAACAGTGATGCCTAGACTAAGATATTCAGAAGTAGAGTTAGTTAATAAATTGTTATATGTCCCAATCAGTCCCGTTTCTGTTCTAAGTATGTTACTTGTAAAGGGGATAAAGAGAAGCCCATTTTCCCACATCCTCCACAATGTTTCTTGTTAAGTCTAGCATTTTGGGAAGTGTCCATTAGAGATGTGCCCAACGCGCAGTTGGAGTACTTCGAGGGATATTAAAAAGGGATCTTTAAGGAACTTCCAGCTTTCCGCTGTGACAGCATGTGTCCAAAAAGCCGTGTGCCGTCTGCATGCACATGGCATCCATGCATGTGCAGATGCCATGTGCATGTTGATGGCACATGGGGCTTTTAGGAAACATTCGGGCACATCCCTAGTGTCCACTGTTTGGCTCCCAAGTTTCTAGACTGACTCCTAGATTCAAAGAAAATTTGTCAAGGCTTGACCTATGGGAAATATATTACCCATTCAAGCCTTTAGATACTTGGGGCTCTTTCAGATGACAAAAGGTGGGATCTGCAAACCTTCCACAGAAGCAAATGCCATCTTACCTGCAGTTGCATGCTTGTATAGGCTTCATGCTCCTTCCCAGTGTGGTTTTATTCTCTGGCCATAAGCTGATTTTTTGTAGCACCACTTGCTGGCCAGTTCTTGCATTCAGAGAAAAATCCATCCACTACTTTCGTAGCAACTGAGGAAAGGGACACATTCTTCTCAGGATGAAAGAGCTGGGTTTGGTGGCACTGTAAAAATTGCATGAGGTTGCTGCTCAGCGTGTTGCCAGAGTATGAGATTGTACTAGGAAGGACGACAGAATCACATATGAGTTTGTGGATTGTGAATAAGATGGTGTTTAGAGCTTGCACAGAAGACTTGCAGATCCCACATTATGTTGCCTGAAAATCACCCCCAATACACAATTCAAGACCTAAAGCTCTTTTTAAAGTATAAAACCAAGTAAGTGGCTGGGTTAGTCTTGGATCAAGAAGTATATGTGCAGTTTTTGGAATCGAAGGCAAAATTGTTTTAAAACAGCAACAGAATAAAAATAAGTAAAATAATATTGGCATAAAGAACAAAGAAGGAAGTAGAAGTGAATATCCAACATGAATGATCTTCTGCTTCTGACGTTGCTTTATGAGGCCAGGAGATTGGTATATAAGACTAGGATGTAGTTAATGTTTAGGTTGATGAAAACCTGAACAAGGTTTCCATCAACCTGAAAAACTCAGGTTTCTATCCAGGCAAAATCCTGACTACTGTGGTGATCAGTTTTAAAAGTTGCGTGGGGCATACCACTTGGCCAAAAAAGTTAGGAAAAATTTACTCATTTGTGTTTATTGCACATGCATAGCATGGAATTACTAATATAGTTTGTGTGTGGCAGAACTTCTGTGAAGTAGACAAAAGGAAATTTCCCTTTTTAAAGCACAGAGGTATGTGGTGGGTAAAGTTGTTTCCATCTGTTGCAACAGCAAAAAGGATTTAATTCTTAAAAAGGGATTAGGTAGTAGTCTTACCTCAAAACATTCAAGTTATTTCCAAGTTTTGGGAGAGGCTCTTGAGGTTTCATTGTCTAAAATAATAAGAAGAAAAAGACTTCCCCTCCTTATTGAAAGCAAGAAATGCTAATTTGAAAGCAAGTTGTGATGGGGAACACGTATTATGGAAAATAAGATTGAGTAATATATCCCAGGTTTGATCAAATGTTGTCAAGACTCTTAATTAATTCTGTAGAAAAAGGACTCGGAGCACTAGCAAAGTTATTGTCAGAATGCATACTACCAGATTATTGTTGCGTGTAACTCTGTGCAGAAGATCAGATTACAGTCTGCCTTCAGCTTTTTTTTTTTAATCAACACTGGATTAAATGCTATATTTTTAAAGCACTTTTGTGGTGCAGCACACAGTCATTTAGAGTATTTAACATAAAATATCTCTTGCGCTCAGATGCAGTGGACTAAATCAGGCACTAAAATTGTGTGTCTCAGAATATGGGACCGTAAGTAAGAATGACACTTGCATGGCTGACATTGCTGAAAACATTGCAGACCGTTCTGTTTCATAGAACTATCAACTATTAACAAACTATTAAAATAATAACAAAATAGTTAAACTTAAAAAACAACAACCCAAGACATCTCTGTAGTGAGATTTCAGATTAGTAACTTTAAATTTTAAAATCTTAATCCAGGACCCCCAAGGTAGCATTCTCAGAAAAGCTACCTGTTCTACATGCAGGACCAGTGAGATAGGCAGAGCTGAGGGGTGTCAATGCGTGGATGAGATGGGCATGCTGGGAGGAGAGTTTTAGATTTGTTAGGCACTAGGAAACATTTTGGGACAAGACACGCCTGTACAAAAGGAACGGACTCTACTTGAACCAAGATGGAACCAGACTGCTCTTGCTTAGGACAGCTTTTAAAATGACACCTGGGGATAGCTGACAGAAGCTGGGCAGTCAACAAATGTAATCCCTTAAGGTGTGAGGATGTAAATGGTACAGATAAACCAGAAAGGGACAGAGTAGAACCAGGAAAAGAGCAGATGGAAGATATGATAGCTGTTCAAATGGCCATAGTTGATAGCACATGCCAATCCTGGGTAAGAATTCAGTGTAAGAAATACTGCCCAAATGAAGAGAACAGAAAGAAATACAAACTCTGACAAAAGATTTTGTCTCATCTCAGTTTGATAATCTAAACCGTCTTGAAAAATTAACAAATGGCCAGGGCCAGATGGCATCTACCGAGAGTTCTTAAAGAACACAAATGAGAAATTGCTGATTTCCTTGCAAAAATATGTAATGTAACCCTACAATCAGGTTCAGTACCAAGGACTGGAAAATAGCCAATGTAACACCAATTTTCAAAAAGGGATCCAAGGGGAATCCAGGAAATTGCAGGCTGTTAGTTTAACATCTTTTCCAGGTAAACTGATGGAAAGCATAGTGAAGGATAAAACTGTTAAAACCTAACCGGACCTGAAGAAGGAGAATCATGGCTTCTGCAAAAGTAAATCTTGCCTCAGACTTTTGGAGTTCTTTGAGAGTATCAGCATGCATGTATGTGGATAAAGGTGATTCAGTTGACATAGTATACTTGGACTTCCAAAAAGCGCTTGAAAAACCTTCTCATCAAAGGCTCTTGAGCAAACCTAGAAGTCATAGGATAACGGGACAGGTTCATTTGTAACTGGTTGAAGGACAGGAAACAGAGTTGGAATAATTGGACAGTTTTCACAATGGAGGCAAGTAAGAAGTTGGGACCCTCGAGGATCTGTACTGAAACCAGAACTTTTTAATCTATTCAGAAATGATCTAGAAGTTGGGGTAAGCAGTGAGGGTGGCCAAATTTGCAGGTGACACCAAACTATTTTGGGTAGTGAAATCTGGAACAGATTGTGTGGAGCTCCAAAAAGATATCTCCAAACTGGGTGAGGAGGCAACAAAATGGCAAATGTGATCCAATGTAATTGTAAGGTGATCCATATTGGGGCAAAAAAACACCCAAATTCACATATATTCTGATGAGATCCTGGTGACTGACCATGAGAGGAATCTTGGGGTCATGGTGGACAGTTCATTGAAAGTGTCACAGCAGTGCATGGCTGCTGTGAAAAAGGTGCATTCCATGGTTGGGATCATTAGGAAGGGGATTGAAAATAAAAATGCTAATATATACAAATCTATGATGTGGCCACATTTGGAGCACAGTGTACAGTTTTGGTCACTGTATCTTGAGGAGGATAATGTGGAACTGAAAAAGGTGCAGAAGAGGCAACCAAGATTATCAGGGGCCTGCAGCACCTTCATTACGAGGCAAGGCTACAGCATCTGGGGCTTTTTAGTTCAGAAAAAAGATGTCTTAGAGACATGATAGAGGTCTATATAATTATGCATGGTGTGGAGAGAGAGAAAAACTTTTCTCCCTCACGTACAACATTAGAACCATGAAACTGATTGCCAGGAAATTTAAGACTGACAAAAGGAAGCACTTTTTCACACAGCACATAATTAATCTATGGAATTATCTGCTACCAGGATGTGGTGATCCACTAGCTTGGATGGCTTTAAGTGGGGCTTAGACCAATTCAGGGAAGACAGGTCTATCAGTGACAGGTCTGTTAGGTCTATCAATAGACAGGAAGACCTGTCTATTAAGACAGGTCTGCCAGTTCATCAAGACAGGTCTACTAGTCTTGATGAATGATTCCTCCAGGCTCATGCCTCTAAATACCAGTTGCAGGGGAGCAACAGTAGGAGAGAGGCCATGCCTTCATCTCTTGCCTGTGGGCTTCTCAGAGGCATCTGGTGAGCAACTGTGTGAAACTGTATGCTGGACTTGGGCCTTGGGCCTGATCCAGCAGGGCTGTTCTTAGCCCTGGATTTTTTTTCATTAGGTTTTTGTTTGCATTGGTTTCTTAGTCTTTTATTGCAGTTCTGCTTCAGGGTGATTGTGAAAGCTGTGATTTCTAGCATATTTGTTGAGCAACTATATGTGGCCCACAGGCCAGCCACTCCTGATTACAATTGCTAACAGAAAACACAGATGCGTTGCTGTGGAAGTGAGCTGTGTTCTTAATCTAACATACAGCATAATCCCATTCACATTAACTTGAAAGTAAATCCTTGATTTCAGATGGATTTACTCTCTGGTGCATAGGATTCCAGACTTGGTGTGCTAGTTTCTATCTTTGTAGTTTGGCTTTGTTCTGGGATTTCCAAAATGAAGTTCTTTTTATGGTAGTTACAGAAATGCATAGCAGGGACCTTTTTTTGGCCTCTTTCTCATATTTAGGACCTGCCATTTGGTCTGATTTTGTTCAGAATCTGGTGAACAAAAAGCTCCCTGCTAAATGCTGATATATGTTTTATATCTTTACTAGCTGACCCGTGCGGCCGCCGCCGCCCTGCGGGGGCCGAGTGCGGCCGCCGCCGCCTTGCCTCCGCGGCTGGGCCCAGCCAGGCCAGGCTACCTCTCTCTCTCCTCCCGCCCCCCCGTCTCCGGCGGGGCAGAGTGCCGCCGCCAGCGGGCCTGGCCGGCCCCAGAGTGCCGCCGCCGCCGATGCCGCGGCTGGCCCCAGAGTGCCACCATCAGGCCCGCCGCCTCGCCTCCGCGGCCGGGCCCAGCCCGGCCAGTCCCGCCGCCTCGCCTCCGCGGCCGGGCCCAGCCCCGCCGCCTTGCTGGGCCCCGCCGCCTTGTCCCGCCTCGCTGGGCCCGCCGCTCGCTGGGCCCCGCCACCACGGCCTGGCCCGCCGCCATCGCGCTGGGCCCGCCGCCTCGCCCCGCCTCACGGCCGGGGCCGCCACCACCTTGCTGGGCCCACCGCCTCGCTGGGCTCCGCCGCCGCGGCCCTGGGCCCGCCGCCTTGCCTCCGTAGCCGCCCAGCAAGCGAATTCTCCTGGGTGTGCTGCCAGCCAATCAGGCGCCCCCTGCAGCCCAGCCAATCAGCTGGGCTGCCGGGACGCATTTCTCCTGGGCACACCCAGGAGAATTATATATATATAGATATTTTAATCCAAAATATAAATATATTAACAATCTGGAACCACAGTCTGTATTCTTACTTAATGAAAGACAGGTAACATATCATAAAAGTAATCTGAATAATATCTGTATAAATCCAGATAGGGAAATACACACACATGCGCACACACACACACACACACACACACACACAAAATTGACAAAAATTACTCTCCAGGGTAAAGGTAAAAGTCATCACAAATCGATAGATAGATCTGTAAACATATGAAATATATATAGAAAAGTCCCAAAGGGGATTTTCCAACAGGAGTCCTAAGCTTCAAGGCAGTTAAGACTTGTGTATCCAATGCATGGAATGAACTGATCCTCATGTAGCTTGTACTCCTGTGGTATAACACAGCTCAAGGAGGTACTAGGGATGTGTGAGTCGGCTGTGAGACCAGTTTGGTTCAAATCCAGACCGGATTTTAACTGTCCCGGCCTAGTCCAAGCTCAGTTGAACTGGTTTGCGGACCAGCTTGACGAGGGGTGTACTTATAAAGGGAAATCTGGCAAGGATTCCCTTTTACAAGTAAAGGGGGATTCTTTAGAGTAAAGGAAGGGGTGAGGGGTGGAAGAAAAAAGGTAATTTTTATCTTTAAAAATCATGTGCTGGAGATGGCACAGGCGATAATGGTAACTCCTCCAATCCCCCCTCCCTGGCCTCCCGAATGGCGGCCTAGGCCAGCTGTGGTCCAGTTTGGGCCTCTGCGCATGCCTGGAGGCCATTTCTGTGACATCCACACATGCACACACCCCATTTGCATCACCATGGGGTGACGCAAATGATCTATGTGCATGTGCGAAGGTCTTGGAAATGGCTCTCAGTGTGCGCAGAGACCTGAATTGGGCCTCAACTGGCCCAGGTGATCATTTAGGAGTCTGTCAGGGGAAGGGTTGGAGGGGCCCCCACTGCTGCCTCTGTCATGCCTGGCACCTGACGTTTTAAAGGTAAAAAATACCTTCTCTCTCCTCCCCCACCTTTATGCTAGGGGATCCCCCTTTACTGTAAAGGGAAATCCTCTCGGGATTCCCTGTTACAAGTAAACCCCTGAAGCCGGCCTATGAGCTAGTTCTTCAAATTGGGCGTTGGTTCAGTTGAAACCTAGAACAGGCTGGCTCAAAGACGTCTGGCTCACACATCCCTAGGAGTTACTTGAATAATCTGTGCTCTCTTTGGGGACGACGGTTCCCCCCTCCCCCACCTCCTGCCCCAGTCTCTCTTGCCCTCCCCCCACCCCTGTTGCTCGTGCCCTCCCCCCACCTCTGCTGACCCCACACAGAGCCTTTCACCTCACCGGGTGGCGGGCCGCCATTTTCATCCAGTGCTTGTCAGCCGTCGGGAGGCCCAGCAGCTCCCGAAGGCGCCTCTCCTCCTTGCCGGTCAACCGTTCACCTTCGTCGCCACAACCTCCCTCAACCGTAACCCCTATGGAGTCTCACCAACTGCCTCCTGGCACGCGCTCCTCCCTCCTCCCTTGTATGTGTTGTCCCCACTGGGTCCGCCATTGGTCGCTGCTGCAACGGGGGTGGAGCTTGCCACATCACCACGCATCCCCCCTGGTCCATCTACCCTGGTCTATCTACAGGAATTAATAATATAGAAGATAGATATACCAAACCATGCAGCAACAAACTTTATCTGTCACCATCATAGTCTGAGTTATTGGTTTCCTTTTGTGTAAAGAAATTAAAATAAAGATGTGTTTTCCATCAAGAAGAAGTTGAAATCTCTATATTTGAATTTACTAAGGCTTATTCTGAAAATTTTCCTTGCGCTTTGTTAGCATAAATACAAATCAATGGATCTACTTCACACTGGATAGACAGTAGTATGCAAATGTCCCTTGTGTCCTTCACTGTGCTACAGGTGTAGTGCATACTGATGTGCAAGTGCTCTGAGTGATATGTACTACAAAGATAAGGTTGCTTGTGCAACACAGCATCCGCCAGTGCTGAATAGTCCAGCATGGCACTCTCCAGATGGTATATTCTGTTGTGAGACAGTGTTGACACAACTGCTGAGTAGGTGTACAGGATTGAGATAAAATATGGGCATCTTGCATTTAAGATTATAATTAGTTCCCTGCCTATTGCGAATAAAAATTGCACCACCCTACCTACTCCTAAAGAGCTACTGAGTTATTTAAAAAAAAAAAAAAGTTAAGAGATGGAGCTCCATGTACGGGTTCCATAGCATTGTCTTATCTCGTATAGAGGTGCATTATGGAAAGTGCATATAAGACTTGGTATCTTTCATTGTAGACTTAGGAACTCCTAGATTTAGATAATGGCAGCCCCTGGCACCCTTCTTGATTTCTGGAAGTTTAGCTAGAGTGGGAAGAAGAGCAAGGATCAACAAATGTTTTTAACAGGTCATCAGTAGTGACCATAAACTTAATTTCAGTGACCTGCAGGAGAGCACCTGTAATTCTGAGGATGAACACTTGCTCTGTGTGCAGGAGGTTATAGGTTCAGACCCTAGCACAGGCTTCCTCAAACTGCGGCCCTCCAGATGTTGCTGAACTACAACTCCCAGCATACCCAGCCACATAAAATTGTGTCTAGGGATGCTGGGAGTTGTAGTTCAGCAACATCTGGAGGGCCGCAGTTTGAGGAAGCCTGCCCTAGCATCTCCTATTAAGGCTGTGGAAGATTTTCATGAAACCTTAGAAAGCTGCTGTCAGTCAGCAAAAATAAATCTGAGCTAAATGGACCAATGGTTTGAGTTGCTATAAGGCAGCTTCCTATGTGCTCCACTACAAGCTTGTCCTTAACATGTCATTTGATTGGCACTAGCTACTAGAAATGCCCTTTAAGCAACCAGGTAGGACCGCTGTCTTAGAGCACATTAGCATGACTCTAGCCCTTTAAAAGTCACAATGTATTGGTCATATACAGTACCGTGGTGAATGAAATCTTGTTAGCTTTTGAGCTAGTACTTTCTTGTCAGAAGATTCCTGCTTTGTTTTGCAAGCTCTATTTGTATCCTTTTTGCACATGTCAAGATCCAGTAAATTAAGATAATGACTCTGCTGATGGTCCGTTCTGTATGTGGCCTTTGTCTTCCTAAGCAACTCATTCAATTTACCTCCTTCTTACCCTGAAGTTGTCACAGGAAAGGGTGTAAAATGAACTCTAATTAGCTATGGAAGTTGTAACTGCCATAAGAGAAGAATCTTCTGAAAATTGCTTTTGTTGGGAGTTCAAGGAGGTTTCAAGAATGCTCATGTTTGCTCTTTGATGTAAAAGGCACTTTACTAATGGTCAGAAATTAATTACTTCACATGTTTTGGTTATGGGGTACAGTATCAGTGTATGTGTGGAAGTGTACAAACAGTCACACATGCACACTGCTCTATTTTTGTTTTGCAAAATAGTATCTGTATGTATCAGCAAAGTGAAAATATAGGAGCCATCTCTTCTGCAGTGGTTCCTGTCAACTTCCAAATAAGGTATTGCAGATAAGGTTCAAGTTTTATTTCTGTTTGAAAACCAAACCAAAATAGCAGCAACACTGGCAATACAGCTTTCACTGAAGAAGCATTTTCTTATACAACTTTAGATAGGTCTTGAGATTCTAATTATGCTGTCTTGCAAAGTTGGTTGGTCATATTTTGTGTAATCATCTGGAATTTCACATGGGCCAGGCATTTTTCTAACAGGCTCTTATGCTCTTTGTGCTTCCTGAATGTCACTGTACTTAAGCACCCAAACCATATCGAAGGTCTGTTTGTACAAAACAAACGTGTTGCTGAAGTTGTCAATGTCCAAGTGTATCTTGGATAGGGATGTGCATGAGCTGAGGTCCATACACAGGTTTTGTGCCGCCGGGGTGTAGGGGAGCGGTGAGCGGTGAGCGGGATCTCTTAAAAAGGAGGAGAGCAGGTCCTGATGATACATGCAGCAGGAAGCTGCATGGAGTGGTGGAGAGCAGGTAAGGAACTGCTCTCTTCATTTTTAAAGATCCAGCCCACCGCTACCCCGACCCCTTGGGGCAGTGCCGAACCTGTGCATGAACTTCAGTGGATTAGCATCCCCAGATGCTCCAGTAGAAATATTTTGTTACGCTGGTCTTCAGTGGCTGTGATTAGGCCTCTACATGGTTTAATGTGGTCGTGATTAGGTCTCTGCATGGTCAACTTATGATACAAGTTCCATTAGTGATCTCATTAAAGACAGAAGGCAATTAAGCAGGATTTTTAAAAGGTTAATATTAGGTAAAAACTATAAACAGTAGCAATAGAGGACTGGAGATGAGAAGGAACAGGATCAAGAATGCAAGTTGAAAGACCTAGAGGAACAAGAAAAGTTTGAGAAGATAGTAAAGAAGGAGGGATGAAAGGGAATGGGAAATGAAAAAGACATTGAGGTCAAGCAACAAAGACCTAGTGAAGAAAAATAATGTTGCAAACAGATGGAGAAAGAGGGGCAAGTATAAGTATAATGCAGGAAATTGTCACAATCCGAGAATTTATGTAAAGAGTACTCATCTTCTAAGCTACAATTGGAAACTGAGCTACTGAATTAAGCAAAGCATCATAGGAGCATAACAATGAAGTCAGCAGAGGAAAAACACAAGAGTTAACTGACTGACATGAGAAAGTGTAAGTGAACAGAAGAAAAAGTGCATTAAAAAAGTACAAGATGATAGAAAATCTTCCAATAAAAAACTGAAACTATGTAACATAAAGGTGAGAAGGACAAATAACTGAGACAAGGAGCAAAGTTGAAAATTGAATAAAGAAAATGTCTTTTGTAATGCTTAGGGATATCAGACCAAAGAAGGGTAGGTCTCTAGAGCAGTGCTAGCAGAAGTCAGAGTTAACACAAGCTGATTCTTCCTGAGGCCCCCCAAACTGCTCAAAAATCAATTCCTGAGGGTTGAAGTATCCTCTACAATGGGGTGAGCATCAGTACCTGTTGGGGTAGGAGGTGATCATGGAAACCACACAGACACTGAAAGACCCTTCTACCCTGGTTGGGAAGGGGAGAACTGTTGGCATTAACTCGGTATTTTGCTAGTGCTGCTCTGGATGCTGGCCAGTGAAATAAAAACTTTAGTGTTATCCACATGTGATCTACATGATGCTCTTACTCAGGCCTGCTCAACTTTGGCCCTCCTGTAGATGTTGGCCTACAATTCCCATAATCCTTGGCTATTGGCTACTGTGGCTGGTGATTATGGGAGTTGTAATCCAAAAACAGCTGGGCGGGGGCCTAAGTTGAACAGGCCTGCTCTTACTGTTTTCCTACACATAGATGTGTAATGGTTAAAGTAGATTTCACAACTGTTATACATTGTGCCTCTGCTCCGGGTTGGGCAGTACCAATTTGACCTGATTGCCAACCTCCTGTGTTGCCCACCTGCATTACTGTTGCTGCTACTTCCCTCCTTGTGCTGCTGCCACCAGTTGTTCTACAAATTGTTCCTCACTTGGAAGCCTCAGCAGGGAGGAATGGCAATACCAGAAGTGGCTGAGCTGCATGTTCCCCCATCGAGTCTTAGCCAAAATACTCAGTGATATGGAAGCCACCTCTGTGGGTCCTTTTGAACTGCTTCTAAGGGTACATGAGTCATGTATCTAGTTTTCATGTGCTGCTTGGCATCAAATAAGACAGCTGTATGACAGCTCTGTTTTGTGCCTCTATCCCTGTTGGTGTGGGCAGTTATGCTGGGAGGGCTTTCCCTCAACAAAGCCTGAGTGCAGCCATTTTGTGAGGAAGAGTCCTCCCTGCCTTAAGTTGCTGTGGTCAGTTGTTTGCCACAGGCAAGCAGGTTCTAGCAGACGATACCATACTCTGCAGGTGTTGAGGAAAAAACCTTCAAAGCAGCAGTTAAGGTTGTCAATTTGCACATTTGCACACACATACACAGCAGAATGCTCAAACTACTAGTGTAACAATATCATGCAATTCTACCTTCCTCCTTTTCTTCATATGTGTATTAAATACCTCTCAATGTGTATTGTTTTCTTAAACCCTTTCATCTGGAGGGTTTCTTTTAGCCATAGTCTTAAAAGGTATAAAAGTCATCAGAGGCTTTATAATGATTATTAAAAGAACTATTTGACAGATTATAATCTTTCTGCAAATGGTTTAATGACAATGAATTGCACACGTGTCCTCTGTATGGATGGTGAGTTCTTGACTGGTACAGGAAGAACTTTTCATTTGAAAAATGGCCTTCCTTCAGAAAATGGAAGTCCTGCACAAATGAAGAGAACAGAAAGGAACATAAACTCTGACAAAGGAAATGCAAGGAGACAATAAGGGGTGCAAAAAGAGTTTGAGGAGTATATAACTAGAAGTGTCAAGGGGAATAACAAAAACTTCTTTAAATATCTCAAGCAGAAAACCTGCCAGGGAGGTAGTTGGACCCTTAGGTGATGTGTGGGTGTGAAGGGATTATTAAGGATGATAAGGAGATTGCATAGAAGCTGAATGACTTCTTTGCATCTGTCTTTGCAACACTGAGCTGTTCAGGCTTAGAGGCTGAAGAACTGGACCAATTTGAGGTGATGAGAGAGGATGTTATAAACTGTCTTGAAAAACTAAAAATCGACCAATTGCCAGGGCCAGATGGTATCCTCCCAAGAGTTATGAAGGAACTAAAATGTGAAATTGCTGATTTCCTAGCAAAAATATGTAACTTGTCCCTACAAACAAGCTCTGTACCAGAGGACTGGAAAGTAGCTAATGTAACTCCCATTTTCAAAAAGGATCCAGGGGGGATCTGGGAAATTGCAGGTGGGTTTGCTTATCTTTTGTGCCAGGTAAATTGATGGAAAGTGTACTTACGGGCAGAATTGTTAAACATATAGAAGAACAGGCCTTTCTGGCTTCTGCAAGGACAAGTCTTGCCTCATTAACCTTTTGGAGTTATTTGAGAGTGTCAGCAGGCATGTGGACAAAGGTGATCTGGTTGACATAGTATACTTGGCCTTCCAAAAAGCTTTTGACAAAGTTCCTCACCAAAGGTTCTTAGGTAAACTTGGTATTCATGGGATAAGAGGACAGGTTCGTTTGTGGATTGGTAACTGGTTGCAGGACAGGAAGCTGAGGGTAGGAATAAATGGACAGTTTTCACAGTGGAGGGAAGTAGGAAGTGGAATCCTCCAGGGATCTGTACTGGGACCAGTTCTCTTTAATTTGTTCATAAATGATCTAGAAGTTGGGGTAAGCAGCGAAGTGGCCAAATCTGCAGATGACGCTAAACTATTTAGGGTAATGAAATCCTAAACAGATTGTGAGGAGCTCCAAAAGGATCTCTCTAAATTGTGGGAATGGGCGACAAAATGGCAAATGCGGTTCAATGTTAGCAAGTGTAAAGTGATGTATATTGGGGCAAAAAACCCCAACTTCACAAATACACTGATGGGATCTGAGCTGTGACTGACCAGGAGAGAGATCTTGGGGTCATAGTGGACAGCTCATTGAAAGTGTTGACTCAGTGTGCAGCAGCTGTGAAAAAGGCTAATTCCATGGTTGGGGTCATTAGGAAGGGGATTGAAAATAAAAATGCTACTAATATAATGCCCTTATACAAATGCATGGTGTGGCCACATTTGGAGTACTGTGTGCAGTTCTGGTCACTGTATCTCAAGAAGGACATTGTAGAACTGGGAAAGGTGCAAAAGAGGCTAATGAAGATGCCTTGGGGCCTGGAGCACCTTCCTTATGAGGCCAGGCTACAGCATCTGGGGCTTTTTAGTTTGGAAACAAGGCGACTACAGGAGGACATGATTGAGGTGTATAAAATTATGCATGGGGTAGAGAGAGTGGACAGAGAGAAATTTTTCTCCCTTTTTCATAACGCTGGAACCAGGGGTCATCCCACGAAACTGAAGGCCAGGAAATTTGGGACCGACAAGCGGAAGTATTTTTTTACGCAGCACATAATTAATCTATGGAATTCTCTGCCATGGGATGTGGTGATAGCCACTAGCTTGGATGGCTTTAAAAATGGCTTTGACAAATTTATGGAGGACAGGTCTATCACTGGCTACTAGTCTGGTGGCTATAGGCCACTTCCAGCCTCAGAGGCAAGATGCCTTTAAATTCCAGTTGCAGGGCAGCAACAGTGGATAGAGGGCATGCCCTCACTTCTTGCCTGTGGGCGTTTCATAGGCACTGGTGGGCCACTGTGTGAAGCAGGATGTTGGTGGAGGCGGGGCATGTTTGGCAGCGAAGGCGAACTAGAGGCACAGATGCTCTGCGCCCGGCCCAGCAAGTTTATACTTTTTCCTGAAAATGATACTGAGCATTCCTCATAGAAGTAGAATAGTTAAATTCTAAAGATCTTACTCTGTAAATCCAAGGTTCTGGAAAGAATAAGGCTGGAACAAAAACATTTTTGTGTGTCGGTGTGCACAAAGTGAGTCGCAAATAAGTTAACTTTTTGTTGTATATTCAGTGCTTAATTTTTATGTGGCAAACTTGCAAGAGATAGAATGGATTTTAGTTGTCTACATCCAAACAAAGAGTTATGTGTAAAAATGTACACAGAGGGAAGAGATACGATTCTGGCAGCCTGTAGACCGTTGACCAACAGAATTTACCAAACAACCTGGGCAGCTTTTTCACGATGGGCAAGAAGAAAAGACGTTGACCTGCTCAGAGTGGGAGTACCAGAAGTCCTGGCCTTCCTACAAGCAGGTGTTGCCCTTAAGTTACGCCCCAATACACTGAAACACCATAGCTTTGGCCTTAGCTTCAGTTCTCTACCTGTATGTACATGGGTCAAAAGACCTACATCCTCACATATCTAGATTCTTCAAGGGGGCATTGAACATAGCTCCTCCCCCCACTCACCGCTTTCCCTCCTGGAACTTGAACAAAGTTCTTAATGCTCTGACTAGACACCCCTTTGAACCGCTTTCTGCAATACCTTTAAAACTCATATCGTACAAAACATTATTTCTGGTGGCAGTCACTTCAGCCTGCAGAGTTTCAGAATTTGCAGCGCTGGCATCATGGGAAGAACTGTGTACCTTCATACCTGACACAATTATACTTAGGGTTGACCTCACCTTCCTGCCCATGGTCAACTCCACCTTTCATAAAGCCCAAGATGTTGTTCTCCCATCCTTCTGTCCTTCCCCCTCCCACCCAAGGGAGAAAACCTGGCACACCCTGGACGTCTGTAGGGCTCTCTGAACTTACCTGCGCTGTACCAAACTTCTACGCCAGTCTGATTCTCTATTCATCTCTTTCCACCCCCCTCACATGGATCCAAAGCCTCAAAGTCGGTGTTGGCGTCTTGGCTCCACAAGTGCATCACCCTTGCCTATGAAACTTCTAATCTTCCTGTACCCAGCAACATCGCGGCGCATTCCACAGGTAGTGCTTCCTCCTTGGCTGCCTTCTCTGCCCAAACCCCTCTCACAAAAATATGCTGAGTGGCCACGTAGTCCTCCACCACACCTTTTATCAAGCACTATAAAATCTCAGCCTTCCAGAATTTTCAGGCTGCCTTCGGTTGTACTGTTCTCCAACAGATGATCTGATGACATCCGTTTCCCTACAAATGGTTCTCAGCTTAGGCATGTCCCACTATGTAGGATGGAATACAATCTCTGGGAGGAAAGGAACATTGCTTCTTACCCTGAAGGGTTCTTTCCCCCAGGGATCATAGTCCATCTGGCCCACCCTCGGATGTATATAGTTCGACTTGCCTCAAGAGAAAGGGGTTCCCCATCTGGGAGGGTCACTGTTCCCAGGATATAAGGCTCTTAGGGACTCCCCTCCTTACCTGATTGGGCCTTTTTCTTTCATTGTATAGTTTGCTTAATTGGGCCTGGAAATATAACTGGTTTTTATTATAAAGAATCTTGATATTTTATTAATTCCTGTATAAAGCCGTGCTTAGATTTGAATTTTTCTTTTTAGCATTGATGTATTCAGACTAGTTGCCCCTGTGACTTGAAAATTTTTGCAATTTTATTTCAAAGGGTTTTCCTTTGATCCACAGAAACACTTCAATGCACGCTTAATGGAAAAATGTGGTTCCAGCAATAGGATATTGAAACAGTAGAACACTGAATTGCACACTGCATCTGCAGTGACCAGTTCAGTGGACTGAACTGCCAGTCCACTGCCAGTGTGGTGTAGTGGTTACAGTTTTGGACTGGGATCTGGGAGACATGAGTTCAAATCCTCATTCAGGCATGTTACTTGCTCGGTGACCATGGGCCAGTCACTTCTCTCTCAGCCTAAGGTTAGGTTGTGAGGAGGGTGGTTGTGAGGAGAAACATAACTGGGTGGTTGTGAGGAGAAACATAACTGTGCACACTGCTCTGGGTTCCTTGGAGGAAAAGTGGGACATAAAGGTAAAGATGAATGAATAAATAAAATATCTGTGTGTCTCTTGGTCAATTGGACTTCCATTTCTCAAACTTATTGTTTTGAAACCTTAAAGACAGAAAGCAAATCATAGCTATGTAATAGTATATGTTTCTATGCAAAATGCTGTGAAGTAGATTAAATTAAGAGATAAGTGACTGGCCCTTGGAGATTTGAACTCAGATCTTCCTGATCGTAGTTGAACACTCTAACCACTACACGACGCTGGCATTTTAGCCGTATCTTTTCCTGGTTGATACACTGCATACCGAAACCAGTAGGCATCTTACTAATGGACTATGACCTGTTAGTCTGAATGTTTATAATCTAGTTCCTCATTTTAGAAGTGTATTGTGCAATTTTTATGTACAATTAGGCTCTGTTAATCTGTCTGGCTTGTCTGGCACAAATGTCTGAGCTTTCCTGTGTCAGAAATTCCCTGTTAATTGAAAGCCAACATGTCAGGATCAAGGGTTCTACCCTAATCTCTCCCTGATATGCTAGTTTTCTACTTTCAGGGAAGTTTTAAACTCAGATATATTGTCCATCTGCAGTAGTGGAAGACATTTATTTATCTATCTAATCATATTTATATACCGCCTGATATGTGTATCTCTAGGTGGTGTACACAATTTAAAACACAACAAATATAAAGCAAAGTAAAAACCATTAAAACAATTTTACAGAATAAAAAACTTCATGGGATAAAAACAAACAATTTAAATTATTTTCAGTTAAAAGTGTGAGAAAACAGGTGTGTCTTGAGGGTCTTCCTAAAAAGTGATCAGTGATCCCTCTAATTTTTATTATCAGTGAGTGGAAACAGTTTTGTTCTGGATGGAATTTCAAGGCAGTGTGTGCACAGAATTATCTTTCTCACACACAAATGTATGTTAACAATGCGTCATGCGTGTAAAATATTTTACACCCCACCCACCCCCTCTTCTGTAGCTTATTAACACTGAAACTAGTTATTCATTACTAAGTACCATAAATATGGAAGGAAAAAGAAGTGTATTTTACACTTCTACTCTTTTATTACTAAGTATAATAAAAACAAGGCAATACTTCAACAAATAGTTACTGGAAGTGATAATACTTCAATATTCAAATTAGTATGGTAGAAATAGTATTATTACACTGCTGCAGATGGTAGAATAGTATTATCACACTATTTTGTTTTGATTGCCATTAGTCACCTTGGGACTATTTTAAGCAAGATAGAAAATAAAATCTTGGTTTCTGAAGAGTCCAAACATGCACTTTTGCCCTTAATAAATATTTAGATATAAACAGAGAACTTTGGTAAATGACATTTTTCTTAATACAATACCAGTGATATATACTACAGCTTGCATCATGCTGAAGTCTGCACGCTCCCAGGAGCTAGCTAACAAAGCTGTACTTAAAACTGGTTCTGATAGTACAGATAATACAGTATTAGTATATTATTTATTTATTTGTCTGTTTATTTATTTAATTGTTAAATTTATATACTGCCTTTCATTAAAAACAATCTCAAGGCGGTTTACAAAAGTTAAAAAAATACAGTAAAAATGACAATAAAAATATTAAGCTAAAAATATAAAACCAATCTAATTTAAAATCTATAAAATACAAATATAAAAACTATATGCGAGTGAAACACATAGAAGCAGCAATAAAATCAATCATATAAAGGCCTGGATTAAAAGGCAAGATTTAACAAGCTTTCTAAAAACTGTGATGGAATCTGAGGAACGAATGGCCACTGGGAGAGCATTCCAAAGTCTGGGGGCAGCTACAGAGAAGGCCCTGTCCCAAGTGCACGGCAGCCAAGCCTCCTTCAATGTTGGCACACGGAGCAGAGCCCCCTCAGATGACCTCGTCAAGCGGGCAGCGACTCTTGGGAGCAGGTGGTCCCTCAAATATCCTGGGCCCAATCTGTTAAGGGCTTTAAAGGTCAAAACCAGCAGCTTGAATTGCACCCGGAAATGAACTGGCAGCCAGTGCAGCTCTTTCAGAATGGGTGTGATGTGCTCCCACCGGGCAGCTCCAGATAAAACCCTAGCTGCCGTGTTTTGCACTAGCTTCAGTTTCTGGATATTCTTCAAGGGCAGCCCCACGTAGAGCGCGTTACAGTAATCCAGCCCTGACATGACTAAGGCATGGGTAACTGTGGCCAGATCTGCCTTCTTGAGAAACTGATGCAGTTGGTGCACTAGCTGAAGCCATGCAAAGGCAGCCCTGGTCACCGCCTCCACCTGAGCTTCCAAAAGCAGAGCCGGGTCCAGTAGTACCCCCAAGCTGCGTAATTGCTCCTTCAAGGGGAGTGCAACCCCATCCAGAACCGGTAAAATCTCCTCATCCCGATTGGCTCTCCTACTGACCAACAGTACCTCCATCTTGTCCGGATTAAATTTCAGTTTATTAGCCCACATCCAACGCATCACGACCTCCAGCCCCCGATTCAGGACATCCACCGCCTCCCTAGGATCAGATGACAAGGAGAGATAGAGCTGAGTGTCATCCGCATATTGCTGACAACTCAGTCCAAATCCCCGGATGACCTCTCCCAGCGGCTTCATGTAGATGTTAAACAGCATGGGGGACAAGACTGAACCCTGCGGGACCCCACAGGCCAACGGCCACGGGGCCGAGCAGTAGTCCCCCAGCACCACCTTCTGGACCCTCCCCCCAAGGAAGGACCGGAACCACTGCAACGCAGTACCTCAGATTCCCATACTCAATAAATCATGAAATTTCTTTCCTGCCATGAATTCCCCCTCAAGAGCAGAGCACCTATTGTCCCATTTTCCATTTGCAAGGTATTTCCCCAACACCTAACAAATGCAAAATTGGACAATGGATGCCATCACTCACCAACTAACAAGCTCCCATTTTCTCAACAGCTAAAAGCATATAGCAGCATCATGCACCAATAAGCAATCAATGATTTTTTAAAGCAAAAAAGTATGTTAGAGCTGAAAAGTAATTGTTCTAAAATTTAAGGGATGTTTAAAGCAAACACTTTGGGACAGCAAGCAAATAAAACGGACTTCCTTGCCAGCCTGCTCCCTGCTGAGCACTCTGGCCCCCTGTTCTTCTCTAATTGAGACTCAATTAGCATACAAAATGCTAATGCATTCTTCTGCTGCTCCAGAAGGCATTTCTTTTTTTCAGCCAAGGAGAAGCACTGAAAATAGACGGCCAGGGGCAGGGCTGAAGTTTTGGGTGTCAGGAGATGAAAGCTGCAGGCATGAGAACGAGAAGCTCTGGAAACAGACGAGCTGGTTGAGGGGTGGGAAAGAGAAGGAAGAGCCTAGACGATTCCCTCCTTCTTAATAAGAGCCCATGGCAGGTGGGGAGAGGTGGAGGTGGTGAGGTGATGGGGAAAGGTGGTGGGGTGGTGGGGAAGCTGCAGCAGCAGTGAGTGGCGGTTTTAGGAAGCTGCATGGAGGGCTTGGGGAATGTGCACGTGTGTACAGGCACACACTTTAGAGGGAAGGCTGATGGAGATGCCCTTATTTTGAAAGCCCCTGGGCAGCCACAGAGAAGGCCCCGGTCTTGAGTCAGCACCAAATGAACCGGAGTGGGTGGGTGGGGTCTACCATAACCAGACCTCCTCAGGTGATCTTAATAGGTGGCAGGGTTCATGACAGAGAAGTACCCTGGACCCAAGCCACTGAGGGCTTCATAGTGAATATCTAGCACTTTGGACTTGCTCTAAAGTGTATGGAAGAAAAATGAAGAACCAACTTTGTGTAATCACAAATGTAATTCCTTGCTGCTTTGTTAACATTACAATAGATTGAGCAGCATCTAAAGAGCATGATAGTGGATGCTTTCTTTATAGTTACAATTTAATGTATGAAATTTCTGAAATGCCCTTGAAAATACTGAGTAATTTGCAACAGAGATTGTCCAGTTTTGAATGAATGCTTTGGAATTGGGTCAGGAGAAGAGAATTGGCTTTAAATCTTTAGCTTCTTATAGTTCTCATTTCTTTCTAGTTAGTCTTAAGTAGAAAGCAAAACAGGATCTTAAAGATGCTTTAGGGATTTGTTATTTAAATTTTACATAGTGTTCAATCATACAGATTTGTTGGGTTATATATGTTGTTCACTGTAAACCCCAAATATATGCTACTACATAGTCAGTCTCCACTTCAGAGTCCTCCATTTGTCAGTTCCAGTATTGTTTCTATTAAATTAGTGTTCCTTTCCAGTTTGAGCCCTGCATCAAACATGGAAAAGTTTTGTCCAATTATTTATTTCCATTGTTCTTTCTCTTTAAGATCAAAGCTCAACATTTGTTCTGCTGGAGTTTGGAAGTTCCAGAGTGTCATAGGTTGAACTGAACATTGATATGTTCTGAATTTTCTCATCTTTTGGCCAACTGAGTAGAATCATAGAATGCTAATTCTGATAATAGGTTTTCTACATTTATAGTAGATAACTTGCCAGTTTGATTATTTTATCTTTATTTGTCTTAGTACTTAGTTTCATTATTGTTTATATTCTTGAGCTCACATCAATTACTGTTTACTGCATTAACGGAGATTATGTTTCCATGCTTATAAGTAGGCTATGCCAATAAGGAAATGATTGTGCTTGCTGATAAGTTTTTTCTCTTGTATTTAAATTAGACCTGTTTGTTCAGAATAGCTGTACAGTACTTATCTGGTGGAGAATAATTTCATCGTGTAGAAAAAAATGGTTTATTGTTTCACTTGAAATAAAGAATAATGAAAAAGCTGGGGTTTTTAATATCTCATGGCACTGAGTATATTTGGATCCTCTTCATCCAATAGATGTATGTTTGTGTGTTTTGTAATAAGTAATTTTATTCTCAAGATTTATGTAAATGTTTCTTAGGATGAATGACTTTAATGTCTTTAAATCGTTGCTTAATTGGGAAAAGTGGTGTTGGCTTTGACATTTGGTGTTCATTTTAGTATATAATTAAACAAATGAAGATCCATGATAATTTGTAATGTGGGGAGGCAGCTGGAGGGGAGGGAAGAAGCAATCTATTCTGCCCTTCCTCAGCCTCTACTTCCATCCCTCAGTAGGTCTGTGACTTGCTAGATAACCTGGATGGAAAACATGGCAGTGATGAGAGAGCCAGTGTGGTGTAGTGGTTAGAGTGTTGGACTAGGATCGGGGAGACCCGAGTTCAAATCCCCATTCAGCCATGAGACTTGCTGGGTGACTCTGGGCCAGTCACTTCTCTCTCAGCCTAACCTACTTCACAGGGTTGTTGTGAAAGAGAAACTCAAGTATGTAGTACACCGCTCTGGGCTCCTTGGAGGAAGAGCGGGATATAAATGTAAAGATGATGATGATGATGATGATGATGACAAGCCTTCTCGATTGCTGCCCCGAGATTTTGGAATGTGCTCCCTGCTGAGATGCGATCCTCCCCATCTCTGACTACTTTTAAAAAACATCTGAAGACGCATCTCTTCACCCAAGCTTTTTCAGCTTTTTTAATTTGTAGGTTTTAATTTCATACTTTTAAAAAACTGTTAAACTGTTTTAACCTTTTATATTTGTTTTAATTGTTTTTATGTCATTGTTAACCGCCCTGAGATGAAAGTCTGGGCGGTATAGAAATTAAACAAACAAAAAACAAACAAACAAATTAAAAAAAATGATTTCACTAGACTCAATGGTGCTGAGTTGTAGAAGGATCCACTATTCACTACTGCTATGACATGACATCTTGTTGCCCCAGGGTGGTTGGACTTCAGCTGTTTGTGCGTGCCTCCCACATAGTAGGCACAGAGGGCATAAGGTGTGGGGAATGTAGGCTTGGATTATCTACTTTGCCTCCATTCCAATTTATTGAACCTCTTTTCTACTAAAGCATGCTCATGACTAGAGATGGGCAGTGATTGAGGAGTGTGGGTTACTTAGCCACTTTTTTTGGAAGCCTAGAGTGTTTCTGTGATGGGCCTACAAATGTTGACTGTTAACATTGGACTACTACTAGCATAGTAGTGGGTTTTTTGCCACCAGCTCCTCACCTCCCTAAATCTTCCGGCATATGCAAACAATTTGGGGATGAGAGGGAGGGGCTCATCTCTCAAATGAACTGCTCTAATGGGATGCCTTCAGTTTGCCCGCCACTTGTTGAAAAGGACTCAGAGCAACTTCTGACTGGCTGTCACTTGCACACAGTGGTGGCTGGTGGCCAATGGGGCAGTGAGGGGTGGGGGAGAGAAATGAACTCTGTATATGCTTAGGGATCCCCTTTCCTTGTTGTCAAGATGGAGCCCTGGCTTTAAAAACAGAGTCTGGGATCAAGCAGACAAATATGAACTATACATATTGTAACCCTTCATCAGGCTGAAACATTCTGTGTAACTCCAAAGACCGCATGCTCTCATACTAGTAGAAGCCAGCGCAATAAGATGCATGACAGAACCGACATGAAGCTCAAGCCTATGTATGTTTACTCAGAAGTAAGTTCCACTATATTCAGTGACTGGTACTCCTAAGTATGCATAGGATAACAGCCTAAGGACAAAATTAAACATAGCCCATCATTTAGCAAGAGGCAAAACACAGAAAACAAATGAGAAATGTCTTTGCTTCTTAAAAAATAAAAATAGCATACTTTTTTATGCAGAGGGGGATGTAGAATTGGTCCAAGGCATGTGTTAACACTGTATAGTGGTATTAGACTTGGACAAGGAAGACCTGAAGGTTTTTCAACTTGGTCCCAATGCACTTTTTAGAGCTATAGAATAGAAATCCCCCATTGTTTAAAATCTTTAGCTTCAATGTCCACTACTGCCCACAAATGAGGGAGAGAAAAAGAGAGCCTTTGTATCAAGGATTAGCTGCTTCTCTCACTGAGGTGACGACTACTCAGCTCAGCAGCAATTAAGATTAGCACACACAAAGGGTTAACTGAAAGTGGATGCATATGCAGCCCGCTGCACTCAAAATACCAAGCAGTAGCTTGGAAAACCAAATGCATGCTAGGGATGTGCTCGAAGTGTTTCAACATCTCTATTTTGAGGTGCTCATCGTTTTGGCGAGGGCAGGCTGGTCACTTTAACAGGAGGAAGGCAGGTTTTAACTTAGAAAAAATGATAAAGGGTAGAGGCCGCTCTCCGAAGCATATTGTGATATTGGACAGGAGCAAAGAAAAGTTAATTTAGCTCATTCATGATAATGTAGTTGAGATGATTTCTTAACAGTAGTTATGTTCTTCTGTGTACTCCCACACCCTTCTTTTTGGCAAAGCGAAATTGCTAGTGACTGTATCTATCCAGAGTAACACATGAAATGTTGTTTCCATTATCTCTCAGGAAACTGAGATTGCTGAGTGGAAACTTGGGACTTACTATATGGAACTAAACTCTTATCTGTCTAATTTCTATGTTGTGGTTTTAAAGATTTTAATTATGCCATTTCTGGAAAAGGTATTTAGAACTGGTCCATATATGTGTATATCTAACTAGATCATCGTCTGTTATTCAGTCTATCTGAACTGCCCTAACTGAAAAATATTGTGTTGAAGTGGTATGAAACCTCTGTCTTTGGTGTGTGTTTTGTGATGGCAGGTTTGCACATATAAATTATGCACTTGCCCATCCTGTTCTAGCTCTAGTCATGTTTGGTTAGCTGCATACATCATCTAGTGGCGCTTGATATGGTTCAACATCCTCATATAATGTTAATGGAACTGCCCCAAGGTGATTGGTAAACACCCCCAAAATTCTGTTCAGGCTTTGTGTGGGGAAATTAGCTCTGGGTAGTGGCGCAGCGGGGAAATGCTTGACTAACAAGCAGAAGATTGCCAGTTCGAATCCCCGCTGGTACTATATCGGGCAGCAGGATATAAGAAGATGCTGAAAGGCATAATCTCATACTGCATGGGAGGAGACAATGGTACCTTCCCTCCCATAATCTATCAAAGAAAACCACAGGGTTCTGTGGGTGCCAGGAGTTAAAATCAGCTTGATGGCACACTTTAACTTTTACCTAGGACAGTTTAAATTTCAGATTCACATCAGATTAAATTTACACAAAGGTGTGGACCCAGGAAATAATTGGATTGAAACAAGGTTGAACTTTCAAAAATCAAAAGAAGGGTTTATTGAAGGGAGGGGTACAGAGGAAAGAAATGTGTGGTTAGAGCAATCCTATTAAAGGTATGTTCAACTGCAAAGATGCATTTTCGCTTAATGTCCTAATGATATGAATTCCCAGGCAGGCTAGAGAAAGTGGCGGCTGGATTTAAGAAAAAGGAGCAGGAATAGAGATGGTTCCAGTGAAGGGCAAATGTTCATATTACCTGAGCTTCTACTGGCGCAGAGACCTCAGGGCTGCCTGAACAACCGAGGGACCTTGTTCCTCAGGGACAGCTTGGTTAGAAGCAGGGGTTAGATGATAGAGGTGAATCCACAAGGGTGCCTTTTCCATGGATCCAACTTCCTGTGTTGGCAAGGAAGACTGGGCAGATCGGGTTTGGCTAGATAACTGATTTGGAAATTGGCATGAAAAGCTGGACACAGCCTGGTGTGATGGCATGCCAACAGCAGATCGCCGAAGCTGTGGCTACTCCAAGGTGTGTATGGGTCACAAAGGAGCACACTGAATCATGGAACTGGGATTTCATGGAACTGAGTACCCAGAATGTTGGGGGCAATATGTTAAATCATTGTAAACCGCTTAGAGAGCTCCGGCTATAGAGCGGTATATAAATGTAAGTGCTATTGCTATTGCTATTGCTATTTTATATACCCAATAACATGTCTGGGGGCAACATTCCAATCAACTTTTTTTTTTAAACTAGGGTTGTTCTGGGGAATCTCAAAAGATCCCATTGTCTTGTCTGTTGTGCTGCACTACAACACAATGAGTGACTAGGATGATACAAATGGAGTGGTTGAACATGCAAACATGGAAACTCTTTTTGGTTGGAAACACATAGTGAACTAATAAGCGTTTTAATGAGTACATTTCTGGGTTCCTATTGCCCACTCCAGCCTTCTTTTGATGGGGAGGGAGTGCACATTCGTGGGGCCTTACCTGACTTCCCTGCTGAGATAATTGGTTTTTAACTCGTTTGAGGTGTCTGTGGGTGGGAGGTAAATGAAGGGAGGGTCTATTGTGCAGAGAGACTTTGAACAGAGAGTTAAGTGTTGTGAGTTAGCTTCGGGAGTCTACTTGGGTATCCCAGCATGGGGAAGGTACGAGGCAAGCTCCCTTTCAATTTGGCTCTTTTGCAACTGCTAAATCTAGGGGTAAATGTCCCACTGCCTATTGAGTGATGGTTCCCTGATATGCCAACAAATGGAGAGCTCACGGTGCTGTGAGGCTCCTGAGCATGTCAAAAGTGAGACCCATTCACCTGTAGTCTCAAACATAAGTAGAGAGGCTTCTGGGAGCCTGCAGAAAAAGCAGTGCTAGCAATAATAATCACATTTGGCTATTTTTATGAGCATCACAGTGCAGATGTGTTCATGTGCAAGCCTGTATTTCCTACATGCATAGAAACTTGCTTTTGGATGTAGCTCTCTCTTGCTGAATTAGGTCATCCATGTGATGAAATGCACTTGTGAGCTTGTCATTTGGAGGCATTAGAACTGATATTATTAATCTCAGATAACATTTTAAAAGTTGTGTTTTCTAAAACTTTAAAAAAGATATGCCATCTTCATAAGGACACCCAGATACTATAGAACCATAGGCTTATTTTTTCACATCTTTTGGGAATGACCAACTATTCAGAGATGCTTAGAAGAAGTTTAAAGTATCAAATCAGAATATTTAGGGTTTGATATATTGATTTCTCCATTATTGCTCAATTTTGCCAGGCAACCTACCTTCCACCTTGAAAACTTTGTTCTAAACCCTAAGTGGGACTGAATTAACCTGTTTACCAAGGTTCACATGTACTTGGTGCCAGAAGGGAAACTGCTTCAATTTGAATCAAACAGCAGAGTCATGCAAACTAAGTTGGTAAAGCAGCCCGAGAGGCTGGGCTTCCACCCTGCATTCCTGAATACGTCATAAAGCCAGATTCCAGATGGAGCAGGAAGGTGGGGCTTAGACAAAAGACCTTCCCTGAGGACTTGAGCAACCACACCCCATAATGCAATCAAGGCAAGGCCCTGGACTCCAGTTTTCATACTTGTTCAGGAAACAGGAATTAATGGTTTAAGTTGGTAATATTAGCCTACTTTCCAAGCAGAAGGCTTATGAGACCACCATGTTTATATGTGTGTGCATATGCATGTGTTTCCCTCTAATAATGCTTGCATTTACAATCTGAAACGAACCAAATTTACAGCACATGGGAGGAGGTCCTAGGGAACTGACAGGGGTGGTGTTTTTTTGGTTTTGTTTTTGTTTTTTCCCTGTGTCAAGAAGGCAGCCACTCAAAGTATAGGAAAAGATATATTTGAAACTCATTTGTAGACAAATCAAATTCACAGCACATGAGAGGGGATCCTAAGTACACTTGTTCAAAGAAGAGGCAAGTAGAACGTTAGTTCTACTTCTTGTTTTCTTGGAGATTTTAAGCAGAAGCATAACTACAATTGAGATGAGGGGTGTGTGTGTGTGTGTGTGTGTGTGTGTGTGTGTGTGTGTGTGACAGACAGACAGACAGACAGACAGACACAGACATTTGCCTGCCAAGTGTCATCAAATGGTGTGGTCTTAAAGCTTTGCAATACACCTATAGTTTACATTTAAGAAGTAGTGCTGGTACTCAAGTTTGCCTGGAAGTCATAGTCTGCACCAGAAATGCTTCCACTCAGGTGTAGAAGTATACAGATTATCTGTGCTGAAGGAAAATCATTCTGTACATGCTCAGTAGTCTCCTCCTTCCTTCATTATTCACATGTTCTGGAGCTGAGCCTTGGCCTCTGAAGAAGATGAGAATGGAGGAATGCAGGTGCCCATCTTCATTTTCCTCCCTCAGGGCTCTCTCTGCTATGCCCCTGACTTTAAAATGAATCCATCCTGGGAGATCTGTTAACATGTCAAGAGGGATAGTGCCCAAACGTTCCACTCTGGAGGGCAACAACATAATCTTACAGCCACAATAGCAAGTCTCTTGGAAAATCATATGTGGTCATTATGAAACTCACTTAAAGAAGATTTTGGTGAAAACCTGTTAAATAACTTAATCAGACTTTGCATGGTGGTTCTTCCAATTTTCAGGAAATTCAAAATCTTCTCTCAAACTACTCAAAACGCCTAGATAAGTTGAGTGAAAAATCAGTCAAGTCAACACTGTTCTCAAATTTCAGATCACATTAATCTTAAAGTTAAAATGACAAGATTTATTGTTTAACATCACTGGCTGTAGATAAACTATAGTTTTGCAAATTAAAAACTACTTAGCTTGTCTAAAAATGCTTGAAATCTAGGCTTATATTTCATATCAATCATATAAATAAGCAGCACCTATTTAGGGTACCATCAAAATATCGTAATGTCTTACCTTTAACTTAAATGTTTGGGTTGTTGAAGCAGAACTGTTTGTCATTTGCTACATTCTGCAGGGGTGTACTACTTACCAGCAAACAATATGAGTTGTTCCTTGAAAAATATTTTTGTCGTCGTGGGATGGAATAGATGCATAGCTTCTTAAAACTGTCTGTTTTTACTTTTTTGGAGGGAAAAAGGTGGGGTTTTTTGTGTTCTCAAGTCAGTAAAATATCATTTACAGTGTACAGAGTATTCTAATTGTTTCAGGCACTAACCTTATATTTCTGTTCTCTTTAATATTTTTCGGTTACATGGGTGATGAATTGACAACTCTCTGTTGCTTTTGTTCAATTTTGATCCTGCAGAAGACCCCCGAAGGTAAGTGAATTTTTTCCATTCTTACGTTGGCTGTCCAAATGCAGACCATGATGCTCACAGTAATATCTAACATGTGCCTGAAAGCTGTGTTCACTTGATTTTCAAATCCATTACTTTATATTCTGATGTGATTTAAGGCCACTTCCTGCATTAATTTTTTCAAGTTCTTACTTAGTGCAGAGAAAAATCTGGAAAATGGGTGTAGTAGAGGGATGTGTTTGAATAAGTATATGCTAGTATGCTTTCACCACCTTAAGTGGCCCAATGGGGAAATGCTTGAGTAACAAGCAGAAGGTTGCCGGTTCAAATCTCTGCTGGTACTATATTGGGCAGCAGTGATATAGGAAGATGCTGAAAGGCACCATCTCATACTGCATGGGAGGAGGCAATGGTAAACCCCTCCTGTATTCTACCAAAGAAAACCACAGTGCTTTGTGGGCACCAGGAGTCAAAATCGACTTGACGGCACACTACTTAATTTAGTATGCTTTCACTGATGGTCAAAGAGAGGTGCACATGTTCAGCAAGTCTGCTTTGCTAGATTAGATATATTGGATTATATGTGTGTTACTTAGTGTGAACTCTGAGGTATGAGAAATGCATGACTGGATCTCCAAACAATTATTATTTGTTGTTTTAAATAAGTTGTAGGGAGCTCTGATTTAATTGGAGTGGTTGCTTTGGAGAAAAAGCCACCAGTGGTGCCAATACATAGGCAGAGTTCTTTTTTCTTCCACCATTGCAGCTTGTGTATATTGCTGTACTGTTTACTGTAGAGTACCATCCTTCCACACACCCAGGATTAAAGAGTAGGGATTCCAAGGCAGATGGAATCTTTCTTGGCAGTGGGGGTGGATTGTGCGGTTGGTTTATCCCTACCTTAAATTAAGTGATACCACAGATTTTCCTGGTATCTCTGGAGCTGAAGTACCATAAGATCTGGGTCCCCCCAAGTAAAAGGCACTTTACTCTCTATACACTTGTTAGACAGCCCCTTCCTGCTCTGCTCCTCTCCATCTTCTTGGCCCTCCCAGCTCAGGTATTTCTCCCTTAGGAGCATGGGAGAGACTTGGGAAACACAGCTTTATTGGTCTTTCAGTGTAATGAAATAAACACCCCCTTGCAAAGATGCCTGTCGTTTGCCTTCTGTTCCTCTCATACTCCAGCCCCATTCCCAGGATCACTAGAGGTGGTGATAGAGTTTCTCAGCCCCACTCCAGTAACTCCCCCCCCCCCCCCACAGATCAGAGCTGCCACTAACTCACATGCCAAAGGCCTGCAGTATCGGAGAAAGTTCCTAAGTTTCCCCCCACCCCAGATGTTGTCTGTTGCTTGCCTATTGCTTCCCCAACACTCCAGCCACACCCCCAGGATCACTAGAGACGATGGTCCAGAGAGGGTTTCTCAGGCCTCCTCCAGTATCCCCCCAAACCAGAGCTGCCATCATCTTTTACACCAAAGGCCTGCAGTATCAAGAAAGAGCAAGTGCCTCAGTTCCCCTTCCCCAGCAGTATCCCACCTAAATCAGAGCTGCAACCTCATTACTTAGTAGCAAAATTGGATTATTTCCCCCGTGTCCCTGCTCCCCCCCCCTTTTGTAGTTGGCTCACTTTAATAATTTTAAGGCCTGTTAGTTGGCAGGAAAGAAGAAGGCAGATAAACCCAGCAGAATGAGCTGCAGTATCTCTGCCCAGAGCAAAACAAGAAAGTAATGTTATGATTGGATCAGCCAACAGGGGTATGTTTTCAGTCTCTTTTTGAGATATCCAAATTTTCAGCTAATTTCAGGGTACTTTTAAAGGAAAACTATAAGCTAGAGCACTGATTTTTTAAATAGGTATCGTAGGAGTAACAGTTGATAATACAATGAATTCTGAAATTTTAGGAAAATACCCCATTCATTGGGGAAAAGAAATACCTTGGGAGATTTGATGATGGGTGCTTTGGTTGTTAAGAGCTTGGAACAGAACACTCTTCAAATGAAGGGCCTGTTCCGACCTTGGAACAGAATAATCTGTTCCAAGCTTGAAATACTCAGAATGTTCTGAGCGCCACTTTGGGCTCCAAAATGGCGCTCTTCTGGCCTTTACACATGTGCTGACCATTTGTGTGGTCAGCACCACAGGTAAATAGCCGCTCTGTGTGTTTGTGTGCAGAGGCCAGAATAGCATCATTTTGGATTCCAGGATGGTGCTCGGAACATTCTGATGGAACTGGTTGTTCCATTCTGATGGAACAACCGGCTTGACTGGTTGTTCCGATGGGACATTTCATGGATCTTGCGTTCTGTTCTGAGTTCGGAATGAAGCACAAGATCTCTTTTGTGCACATCCTTCTGTACTGGCATAGACATAAGTCTTCAGCAATTTTTAGACTGCTTTTCTAAATATATTTTAGGAGCATGAATAAAGAAAATAAGCTGGGAAACATTCTTTAATTGTGGTTATTAACATATTTCATGTATTTCCTAAACAGATCACCATTCTGATACCAGAGGAGGAATAGCAGCATGTTTTGCTTTAGTGTGAACCTAAAGTAGATAATATCATAGCAAAATGTTTTATAAGAATGGCATATAGGGAACAACCTAGATAGTAAATGAGACATTGCAATCCCCTGCTTGTCTTGGTCCTCTATTCTAATGGGACTTCTACCTGTGCAGTCAACGCCTAAAATTTCTTTAGATATTTGTGATGCTCTGATGTCGCCCTCGCATGACTAATGTGACTGTTAGAGAAGGGTTGTTGGAGTGTTGTACTTCAGTTCCTTTCCAACAGCTTCAACAGCACCAAGGGAACTTCAAGAGCTTTTGTTTTTGTAAGGCAAGGATCCCCTCTACAAATGATCACGATGGTTGGTGGTTGTGCCTGGGAGAAGACCACAGAGTAAACTCATGTAAATTTTTGTTGGGAATTTTCAAGCAAATTCATAAAAATTTAGAACTGCAGTTGCGAGCTGCATTATATAAACTAGCACGTTGTTCTGCTTTGATATCAGGCTTAACATCAGCTGTAATGCCCTCTATTATAATCTCAGGTGACTATTGCAAGACGAACATTATCAACCTTTGATAATGCAATGCCCAGATCAATAGTGGCATTACAGGAATCTTTGGCCTCCTCAGGGTTGAGAGACCACATCCGAATGTTGACTGTAAGCTAGGCACATGTAACATTTCCACTATTCATTGTATCATCCTCAATACTGTCATACTGTTTGGAGGGATAGATCTCCACATCATCCCATCTTGTCTTTCTATGATGTGGAGAGGATTAATCTTCTGCAACCTTGTCTGTGCAACCAGATAGAGAACGGGTCCAGGAAACATGATGATGATGATGATGAGAGCTACTATTGCCTCCTATCTCGGGACAGTTAGCATTACAGGGGCTCTTGCTGTTAACTACAGTTGTATCTTCAACAAAGATGGTAATATCCATATTGGTATTGATGGCAGCAGATTTATCTGTATCTGTTTCATATTGTTATTTATTTATTACATTTCTATACCGCCCTATCCAAAGGCTCTGGGTGGTGCACAACAAGTAAGATACAAAAACAAACACCATTTAAAATAGGTTAAAACAATATAAAAACAAATTTAAAACAGTTCAGTGTGATTTAAAACCAATAAAGAATTCTTAAAAACAATCTAAATACCTTAGAAGGCCAGGCCAAACAAGTAAGTCTTTAGGGCTCTCTTGAAGGCCAACAATGAGCCCAGACTATGGATATCTGCCGGGCGCACATTCCATAGGCCAGGAGCAGCTACAGAGAAGGCCCAGTTCCGAGTCGCCACCAGATGTGCGATGAGGATCATACAGAAGAAGGCACTCTCTAAGGTAACCTGGACCTAAGCCTCTTAGGGCTTTAAAGGTAATAACCAGCACTATGTACTTTGCCCAGAAACATATTGGCAGCCGATACAACTGTTTAAGAACAGGCATAATATGGTCTCTCCAGGTTACCCCAGAAACCAGTCTGGCTGTCGCATTTTGAAATAACTGAAGTTTCCGAACTATGTACAAAGGCAGCCCCATGTAAAGTGCATTGCAATAGCATAGAGTGCATAGTCATGCTTGGAGGTTACCAGCTGATGCGCTACTGTTTTGAGATTATTCTCTTCAAGGAATGGTCACAGCTATAGAATCAGCCGAAGTTGATGGAAAGCGTTCCTGGCCATAGCCTCCACCTGGGATACCAGCGTGAGATCCAAGAGCACTCCCAAGCTACATACCTGTTCCTTCTGGGGGAGTGTAACCCTATCCAGCGCAGGAAGATCTAATTCATCCCTCAAATTCTGATCCTTCATAATGAGCACCTCCGTCTTGCTTGGATTCCGGTTCAGCTTCAGTTTGTTGTCACTCATCCAGCCCATTACTTCCTCAAGGCAGGCATTTAGGGAAGTTATGCCATTGCCTGATGAAGCTGACATGGAGAAGTAGATTTGGGTGTCATCAGCATACTGATAACACTCCGCACCAAATCTCCTGATGACCTTACCCAGTGGTTGCATGTAGATGTTAAAAAGACTTGGTGACAGGATGGAGCCCTGAGGGACTCCATATAATAGTTCCTGTTTCAAAGAGTAGCTGTCACCAAGCTCCACCATGTGGAATCTGCCTGAAAGAAAGGAGCAAAGCCTCCTCCAACTCCCTCAGGCGATCCAGAAAGATACCATGCTGTCGGATGCCACTGAGAGATCCAACAGAGTCACACTCCCTTTCCCTGGTAAAGGTCATCCATCAGGCTGACCCCATAGCCTACTCTAAAGCCAGTTTGAAATGGGTCTAGATAATCTGTTTCCTCCAAAACTGCCTGGAGGTTGTTAGCCACCACTCTCTCAATCACCTTGCCCAACCATGGGAAATTGGAGACAATGATGTCTAATTGCCTCCATAACATGCACCTGTAAGATAAAATGAGGATCAGCATGTTGCAGATTCTGGGTCCTAAGCAAACTATGAGTCAGAGGATGATGCCACATATATAGATAGTTCATCTGAATCTTTAGCAGATGATTCCATGTTGGTCAGGAAGTAATCCTTTCCAGCAGAAGAACAAAAAAAGGTAATCTGCATGTCCTGCAAATGGCTAAGACATTGGGTCTTCCTATAAAAGAACCATTCCTGCCTGAAGAAGACACAGTAGTTAAATTCATCCCCCTGCTCCCCTTATTCTGTGGCATTATCCATGTTACTGGTTTTATTCCAGGCAGCCAAATAGACTTGAATAGAGGTGTGCAGAACTGGTTTGATTTGAACCAAGTTTGATTCAAACTGGCCCAGTTTGAGTTGGAACCAGACTGGCTCCCTAAAAGGGGGCAGTCCAAGTTTGAACTGGTCCCGGTTCGGATCGAACTGGTACAGCAAAGGGGGATTCCCTACCTAAAATGGTGTTTGAGGGGGGAGTCAGCGAGAGGACACCTTACTGCTGGTGGTGGCTCCACGGTAGCAGCAGCCCCTCTCGGCCTTGCCAGTGTCCCCCCCCCCCCCGTCCCACACACCAGAATTGGGCCACCCACTGGCCCACAGTGCAGAGGAGAGCACAGACGGGGCCAAGAGGGGCAACTGCTGGGGAGCCCCCACCATAGCTGGTAAGGTGCACTCTCTCCCGCCAGCAGTGTCCCCTCTAAGGTGTGCAGACATGCGCGTGCACAGAAGTTTTTTGATGTCTTCTCAGCTAATTTTAGATCCTGCTCAGATTGAATCAGTCTGAATATATGTACACACAAACTGCCTTGATACTGCTGCCCAGAACAAAACTAATTCTGCACACAGATGAAAATAAAAAAATAGAGAGAACACTGCCTGCGAGTCTCTCAAACACCATGTTAGGTAGGGAATCCCCCTTTGCTTGTAAAGGAGAATCCTTACCAGATTCCCCTTTACAAGGAAGGCACTCGAAGCCAGTTTGACAATACAAACTGAACTGCCAGCTTGTCTTAACGAACCGGTTAGTGGACTGGCAGTTGGTTTGAATTTGAACTGGAGCACCCCTGGCATTTCCTTGCACACCCCTAGACTTGAATAATGCTGTTATCGGTACCACCAACTTGTAGAAGGCATGAAAAATGTACAGAGGCTGTACAAATGTACAGCCTATTCTAATGAAGGAAGAGTGCTTTGTGGCACTAGATCTAAGCATTCTTATTTCCATATCAGGATCAGTCCACAGCCCAATAAAATTCTTTCACCATTAGTAAGAACCAGCTGATCCAGCGCAGAACATCTGCGCCCCTAGTCCCTCCACCCCCACTGCTTTTTTGCTTGCTACCCCCACCACATTCTTCCCAGCCACGCCTCTTCTTCTCCCACAGCTGCTGCATCTACCTGCCTGCCGGGCCCACTTGCCATTTGCGGCCGCTTCAGCCGGCCGCCCGTTGGTTGCGGCCGCCCGTCTGCTGGGCCTGCTCACCGGTTGTGGCCGCTGCAGCCACCCAGGCCCGCCCACCAGTCACAGCCACTCTGGCCACCCTCAGCTGCCCACCTGCCAGACCCACCTGCTGTTCACGGCTGCCATTCGCAGCCACCTGTCTGCTGGGCCCGCTTGCCAGTTATGGCTGGCCACCTGCCGGGGCCACTTGCCTGTCTGCCAGCTGCCCACCTTCTCCCTGCTCCCCCCAGCGGGCAGCCATTTGCCAGGCCACCACTTCCTCCCGCAGCCAGCTATTCACTGGGCCGCTGTTTCTCCCCCCTTGCTGTCTCCCATCGCTAATCTCGTGAGAGCTGCCACGCATGCGATTAGCGACAGGTGCACCTAAGAGTATTAAATATATAGATAGATGTTTTGCTAAAACAATGGCAGAGCTGACTGTTTCGATGAAACAGACTTGAAACATTTTGAGTGTTTCAGGCATACGGAACAAAGGGAAAATTGAAACACCCCATTATTCCCCATAGGTAGCTCCTAGGGACACCACAGTGGGTCGGGAGGTAGGGCATGATGGTTGCTACCTACCACCCAACCCACAAAAGAAATGTGCAAGTGGGCAATTTTTAACAAATATTTAACGTTTCCCCGAAACCCCCATAGGATCCTATGGGGAAAGGTTAAAAATTTGTTTATGATTGTCCACTTGTCCATTTCTTTTGTGGGCTGGGTGGTAGGTAGTACTCATCATGTACCACATAACCTGTTTTGGTGTCCCTAGGAGCTACCCATGGGGAAGAAGGGGATGTTTTGAATTCCCCATTGTTCTCTATGGCTGGAATAAGCTCAGTGCACAGTTTTGCATCCCTGCCTTGAAAAACACTGCAGAAGCACACAGTAAAGAGAATCTGTCCCTCCCAACATAGAACACACATTTCAAACACAGTCCAAAAATGACCAAAAAAAGAATCACTGACCCAGAATCCACTGCCAGCCACAGTGCCTGTGCTGTAGTAACATCATTGACACAAGTTGCACTCTCACGCACAGTTATGGCTCTTTACAGTCCTAGTGTTGCAACAGCTGCCACAACAGCACCCTTAGCAGCAAGCATAGCCACACGTTCAACCAGAGAAAATTCAGGCACATTTGACTGAGTATACCTTGAAATGCAGATTGCAGAGCAGACCAGGGCAGGAAGTGAAGCCCAAGTTAGTCTCAAGGCCAGACATGGAGCTGATCATAGCAATCACCAAGAAATATTTCTCTTTCTCTCTCCATTTCTCTCCACAACACTTCCTGACAAACAAAACAAACTACAACTCAAGAAAGGCAGGCAGGCATCCAAGTTCTGGCTTTATTGCTCCGAGATCCAGCAAAACCAGCTATATAGCAGCAGCACAACATTATACTCAGTGCTTAGAAAAGAAAACCACAAAATCAAACCTCCATCTTTCTTGTTCTGTTGTATTCTCTTCCTCAAGAGCAGCATAAGGGCTCTCTTTCTGCCTCCCAGTCCCTTTGAATACATTTTGAAATTCCTTCCCAAAGTGCCCCCCTCTAGGGATGTGCACAGAACCAGGTGGGGGTAGGATTTTAAGGGTGGGGGAGGGTGCACTTACCCCTCCCCCTCACTTCCCCCCACTCACTTCCCCCCACCAGCGTTGGAGTTGTTTAAAATCCCTTGGGGCGGTAGCATACCTCCCTGCTGCCCCTTCTTCTTCTGTGGCTGGAAGTACTGGGCGTGCATGCAGAAAGATATCCAACAGGAAAGCTTATATCTTGAAGTGGAAGAAGTTCAGTATGGACATGGTAAATAATAAATTTAATCCTGAGTGTGCATCTGTAAATCAGATCTTTTAAAATACATAATCTTTAAATGCTTCTGGACTCTCCAATATTTTCCCGAAGGTCCATCTTGCAGATATTTTGACACATATTGCCATAGATTCTAACACAGTGTTCTCTTACCATTTAAGCAAAAAGATTTGAGAGGTATTCTGTTCCCACCAGTAAAAGAAATTGTATCTTGAAGCCTCTCTAGTTTTGTCAGCGGTTATGACAGAGCTGTTTGAACCTATGCCTCTTTTAGACAACTTTCCTTGAAGATATCCTTTTTGGTAGCCATAACATTGGCCAGAAGAGACAGTGACCTCTTAGCATTGAGATTTGATTTGCTGTTTCTGAGATTGCACAAAGATAAAGACAGCTTTGCTTGGCTTTAAGACAGACCTATCCTTCAGACTTAAAAAGTCATCATCTTTTCATAGAAACCATGGTCTTTTTCTGTCTGCCTTCTTTCTATATCTGGAGTCAGAACTGGACAAGCCTTTGTATAATCTGGATGTCAGATGGGCACTGACTTTATTTGGACAGGACTGAACAATTCAGGATTGACAAGGCATTGTTCAATTCCTGCCTCAGGAAAGACAAAGGAAGAGAATTTCAAAACAAGGACATTCACACTGGTGGTTGAGGCAAGAAACGCAGTTGAAATGGCAAATCGCTTTTGAATATAAAGGCTCATTCTACTAGAGCATTGGGGTCCTCTACAGCCAGGACATTCAGCCTTGTAGTCTTCTGCATTGCCTTTTGTCAAGCACTATGCTCTTAATGTTTGATCAGCAGTAGCTGCATCCTTTGAATGAGGGGTATTAAAGCACATATACCTATTGTTGCCTGTTCCCTCCTCTGTGTAGGTAAGTTAGCTAATCTCTCATTAGTGTGAATGCATGGAGAACCACAACAAGGATAAATAGGTGGCTTACCTGTAAACACTGATCTTTGAGTGATCCTCATGCATTCACATGAATTGCCCACCTATCCCACTGCAGGTGCCATTGGTCTTGTGTTTTCACTTACCTTCATAGGTTCTTGGTTCTTGGATGATTGTTTTGCCAGTGGTGGTCATCCAGGTACTGAGGATCCAGTGCTCCAACTGCCCTTTCTGAATGGTCACACTAGGCATGTGAGGATGCCATAAGAACATCTTGAGGAGCTAAAGAAATGTTCTGTGTAGGCACAACCCCCATAAGTGGTGAATTTACGAGGACCACTCAAATATCGTTGGTTCACTAGTAAGCAATCTGTTTTTCTCTGGAATTTTGCCTAATGCAGTCCCCCTTTCCCAAATAAGGAGCTACTCGTCTTCTGCTAATTGAAAGAGCATTCTGCTTGTTGAATGGTTGGGAAGAAGAGGGATGCCTTCTTTACTTGTAGTGTATATCTGAACACACCAACCATATAGCGGGTGGTGACTGCACACCAGCCAAGTGCTCAATGTGGTACTGTTTACACAATGTATCAATCATCTGAAATGCAAATAGAGATGCTGATTATTTTTCAGATGAGTCAAGGGTTTAAGAGTAATTTGGAACCATATGTCTTAGAAATGGCTGCATTGAATTTGATTGTATTCCTGACCACATCCCCATTTGGAGCCCATGCACCAATATCGAACAGGTTCTAACAGTACCCAACAGCTAAGTTCCATATTGAGGAGGAAGGCAACTTCTTCCATATAGCTTCAATTATTTCACACCATTTCCAGGTTGGGGGGGGGGGGCTGTGTTTATGGCCTGGTACTATTGCCCATGTGTGTAATAGTGACTTTCTGACTGACTAAGTGTATGTAGATCATTCCAAAATAACAATTGCATGTAAGCAACTTCAGTTTTAGTTGTAAGAAAACTGTAAGAAAATAGCTGTTCTAAAGTACAACGTATGCCGAATCTGTCCAGACATCATTTCTTCTCCCGAATTATTTTATCTTGCATGTTTAGGATAAAGTAGTTTGAAATGTTATGGCTACTCTCACAGGTTGAATGGCCACTCATCAGCAAAAAAAATGCAGTAAGGGCTGTGCATTACCTGGCCATCCAGCAACATTGTGCATAAGAAACAGAAATCATAAAACGCTATCTGGAAAAGCGCTGATCTCTCTGAAATATTGGAACTGGAGTACTTGACACTAGCTTGGTATATCCTGCTATAGATTTAAATTCACAGCTAGGAATGAAGAACAATGAGGAACAACTTTTACTACTAGTGTTTGTCAGTTTCTAAGAGTAGAATGCCAATATAGAAAGTTGTTAGTGTGGTGGCCCAGATAGGAAAACAAATGGCTGTAAACTATCAAAGAAAAATCTTCAGATTATGAAATATTTTACTTTATTAGTTTCCCAAAGATTAATATTGATGCATTTGTTAATCAAAGTGGTATGAGTTATGATTGCTTTTGGAAGATTTTAATTTAGTTATTTTGTTTTTTACATAGGTGTTTGCCTTTGATTACTGCTTTTGGTCTATGGATGAATCAAACACTGAAAAATATGCAGGTATAACTTTGCATTATTACTATGATCTGGTAGCTGATTACTTAAATGCTCACCTCTGCATCCTACCCCAGTTTGCTAAAGCTGTGGTTCTTTTCTTCTAGTAAATGAACAAGCTCTATTAAAGCAGCAGCTTTGTATGAATCTTCTGAATCATCAACCTGTTATGAAATAGTTCCTACTGACAGCAGTTGCTATCTGTTGCAGACTCTGTCAAATTCAGTTCTGTTTTACTTCCCCAATGACACAGTCTGCATCTATTTAAATTGGAAGTTCAAGGCACTAAAAGTTAATTCTCTTAGACAGTTGTCTTACTCAGTGTTTATACACCACTTATATATAGAAGTATATTCTTCTCTTTTCCTGTCAAAAAGTGTCAATTCTGTGAAGTCCTACTGACATACCCTTGAGTGCTTTTCTTCTGTTTTCCCTACAATCTCTTGCAAGTCCTCTCATGACATCTCTTATGACATCTCTTATGACATCAAAGAGCCCCTGGTGGCACAGTGGTAAAACTGCTGCCCTGTAACCAGAAGGTTACAAGTTCTATCCTGACCAGGGGCTCAAGGTTGACTCAGCCTTCCATCCTTCCTAGGTCAGTAAAATGAGTACCCAGAATGTTGGGGGCAATATGCTAAATCATTGTAAACCACTTAGAGAGCTCCGGCTATAAAGCGGTATATAAATGTAAGTGCTATTGCTATTGCTGTCTCATAGATATCCCAGATAAAATCACCATAAAATTACTTCCTTGAAAGAAAGCAATTATTGTCACTGTAATGGACAGAGAGACCCTGAGAGAGGGTTGAAGAGCCATATTCTTTGAAATTTTATTTTTTTGTGAGCCACCCTGATCAGTAGTGCACTGGAGGGGCAGAGAATTAATATTTTAAATGAATTATTATAACAGACAACTTATGGATTCTATTCTGAAAAGAGACTGACATCTGTTGCCTTAATTTTCTCTCTTTGAAAATAAAACAGGACTAAAATATGTTTATGAACATGGCTATTGGTATTTAGAGCTAGCATAATCTTGGGTTGAAATGATCACCTAAAGTATTACTTGTCTGTCAGCTCTATTCACATTCTGCATGAGATGTCAACCATATTATCTTCACAGCCTAGTGAATCCTGCTGAGTATACTTTCTGATAGTACATGTGGAAGGTTACAGGTCTGTGGTGGCTAATGGATTAGCAAGCTCTTCTTATCAGTGCTTCCAGAGTGATAGATTTTCATACTATCACTTGGAATAATGAGTAATAGGTCTTGGGATCTTTCTTGAACTTTGAGATTTGTAGGACTACCTGTCCTGCTGGAAACTCTTACATAGGGACAAAGGAAGTAACCTTATACTGAATCAGACCATTGGTCCATCTAGCTTAGTATTGTCTACACAGACTAGAAACGGCTTTTCCAAGATTACAGGCAGGAATTTCTCTCAGCCCTATCTTGGAGATGACGGGGAGGAAACTTGGTACCTTCTGCTTGCATGCATACAGATGCTCTTCCCAGAGTGGCCCCATCCCCTGAGGGAAATATCTTACAGTGTTCACACATCTCCAATACAACTGCAAACCAGGGCAGACCCTGTTTAGCAAAGGGGACAATTCATGTTTGCTACCACAAGATCAGCATAGTACCACAAGATCAGCATAGTACCACAAGCATGCTTGACATCCTTCCTCTAAAAATGATTGAGTAGGGAAGGAGCCCGATCTTTCTATTCCCTGCTTATGTACATTTTTAAAATCTATTGAGAAGAAAGTAGTGGTGGTGCCTTTTTTGTTGACAGCTTGGTCTACTGGAGAAAGAGATTCAAGGCCTTTCTTCTCTTCTATTCCCAGTGCTTTATTTTTATAAAATCCCAATGCCTTGCCTGAAGGTCTCTTCCATTGACTGATTTTGGAATTATTTCCATGGAGGTGTACAGCTGGAAAGTACTATTTAGGAATTCAAATTCCAGATGGAGAGGATTAGAACAATATTTGAAGTGGAAGTGCCTAGGAGCCAACATCAGAAACCAGGTGCCAGTCCTGCACAGATCTAAATGAATAACTTGAATCCTTGAGTGTCAGTTTTGTGAGGTTTTTTCATCCCTGAGCGTGGGTTTCTCAGAAATTAGCCATGATCAGGAGCTACCAAGAACCAACATTTGTCTTCCAGATCATCCTTAAATTCATAAAGATTTCCAATTTCCAAAATAAGATTTCCCATGAGTATGCCTCCATGAGTAGTTGCTTCACAGGAAGTATATTCTCCCCTCTCTGCTCACACACGGTACTATTCATCCTTATTTTGTTTAGTGAGTGCTGACTTTTATTTTAACTCTATTGTTGTTTGGTCATACACTTGGCAAAAAAAGCCCATGTTTCTCTGTAAAGTGAGTGTTTTATTAGCTGTCGATGAAATCATGGGAAATTGCTTGCTGCATGTCTGTACATTCATTTGGCCCCCATAACAGTTCTTTGGTTGTAGAAATTTAAATTTTAGTTGCATTTATTTACCTTTTTTCATTGAATTAATTATGACTTTGAGCAAGAAAGAAACTGCAGGGTGAAGCAACACTGAAGCCATACAGATCATGTTCTTATCTACATTTCCTTAGCATTAGAAACTGGGAAGAGAGAACTGTGTAGTCTAGCAGAAATATCTACTGAAGGCATCAAATGATCTGTTTAAAAACTTATTACTTGGCACATTTTATTGAATAGCAAAAATATCTAATTGTAATGAGCAAGTGTTTGTTCCAAGTTGCTAACAAATGAAAAAATTACTAAGCCTGAATCACTGCAGTCCATTATCATTCCTCACTCAGCATCCCTCCATTGACTGCAGTAGAAATAATGTATTCTATACTGTGCAAATTAAATTGCATTATAGTGAATTATTTTAAGCATATATTTAGTGTAAAATACTAGGCATGTGCACGGACCGGTTCGGAGGCCATTCTAAAGGCCTCCAGACCGGTCCGGACACGCGTGGTTTTGGTTCGGGTGGGAGGTTCTAACAAAGTACGGGGGGGGCTTTACTTACCCCCCCAAAGAACGTCACCGAATTCTTTTGAGTAAGCGGGCGGCATACCTCCCTGCCGCCCGCTTCATTCCCCCTCTGGCGCGGCTCTGTCTGTCTCCTTTAAATTCTCCATCGGGCGGCAGGGTATCTTCCAGTCCCTGCCGCCCGGCTCTTCAATGTCCCAGATCGGCTGGCGGCCGCCCCCTGTGCAGCCTCAAGACCCTTTTGTGCGCCTGCGCAAAAGGCTTCCTAGAAGCCATTTGCAGTGCAGCCGGGGAAGGGGACGCGGTCGGCAGGGGAGTTCTCCTGCCGACCCCTTGAAATGGGAAGGGAAGGGGCGGCAGGGGTCTTGAGGCTGCACAGGGGGCGGCCGCCAGCCGATCGGGGACATTGAAGAGCCGGGCGGCAGGGACTGGAAGATACCCTGCCGCCCGATGGAGAATTTAAAGGAGAAGAGCCGCGCCAGAGGGGGAATGAAGCGGGCGGCAGGGAGGTATGCCGCCCGCTTAATCAAAAGAATACGGTGACGTTCTTTGGGGGGTAAGTAAAGCCCCCCCCATACTTTGTTAGAACCTCCCACCCCAGTGCCGGACTGCAGCTCCGCAGTTCCGTGCACACCTCTATAAAATACAGTACAGTATGTTGAATTGCATCTAAATTGTCATTGACTATCTTCCTAAGTGCATTTTATGTTGATGACACTTTCTCCTTTAGCTTTCCCTTAGGACTATATTTTACCTCCTCCCTTCCTCCCTTCCACCTTGTGGAGTTCAAGGCAGTTTACATGGCATTCTTAGGCAATCACCCATCCAAGCAATAACCTAGCTATGGACCTACTTAGCTTCAACAAGATGTCTGTATCATGTGACCCCAGAGTATGTCACAAAGACAGCACAGTAAAAATCTGGCCAAGTAAAATGCAGAAACCCAGGACCCACACATATCAAATACTCAATTTACAAGATTTCTATTCAAACTGAAAATGTAAATATAATCTAATAAAACATCTTAGAAGACATAAAACATCACATATCTCTACAATTGGTTTGAGGGTAAGTAGTACCTCAAGGATACTACAAATGTATTGCATCAATCTGGTTTGGGGGGTAAAAAATACCTGAGTGATTTAAACACTTTAGAAACCTGTAGGTTGTACTAAGAATGACACCAACTGCAATGTACCAAAATCAACATATTATTTACACTTCAGCTTCTTATGGGAAGGAGTAAAATAAGAAAGAAGGCATAGAAGAACATGGTGCCCCTGCACATGCACATGCACAGAGGTCACTCTAATGACCCCTGACAGCCTGCACGGGGGGGGCACCAGTGGGCCTAGGGGAGCTGCCGCTGCTGCTGAGGAGCCATGCTGTGGTAGATAAGGTGACCCAACCCTTCCCTTTCATTCCCATAGGATTCCTCCCCCTTCTTCTTGTAAAAGGGAATCCTTACCAGATTCCCCTTCGCAAGCAGAAAGAACTGGGCTGAACCGGTTCCACCTGCTTTTAGTACAGAACCAAACCAAACCGCCCAGATTGGTTCCATGCTCACCATAATGCTCATAACCTAGTATGTGAGCTTTTGATTTACATAGAACTCATCATGAGAACAGATGTTCTTAAAATGGTACAACATCTTTTTCTGTTACCAAATGCATAAAAACATTACCATCCAGCCTGAAGAAGAATTCTCTAGCTCATAAGAACAGCCCTGCTGGATCAGGCCCAAGGCCCATCTAGTCCAGCATCCTGTTTCACACAGTGGCCCACCAGATGCTGCTGGAAGCCTACAGGCAGGAGTCGAGGGCATGCCCTCTCTCCTGCTGTTACTCCCCTGCAACTGGTACTCAGAAGTATCCTGCCTTTGAGGCTGGAGGTGGCCTGTAGCCGTTGATAGACCTCTCTTCCATGAAGTTATCCAAGCACCTCTTAAAGCCATCCAGGTTGTTGGCTGTCACCACAATCTCTGTTGGCAGAGAATTCCACAAGTTGATTATGCGTTGTGTGAAAAAGTACTTCTGTTTGTTGGTCCTAGATTTCCTGGCAATCACTTTCATGGGATGACCCATGGTTCTAGTGTTATGTGAGGGGAAGAAGAATTTATCTCTATCCACTTTCTCCACACCATGCATGATTTTATAGACCACTATCATGTCTCCCCACAGTCGTCTTTTTCTAAACTAAAAAGCCCCAAGTGTTGTAGTCTTGCCTCATAAGAAAGGTGCTCTAGGCTCCTGATCATCTTGGTTTTAGATGTGGTTTCCAGAATTGTACGCAGTACTCCAGGTATGGCTGCACCATAGTTTTGTATAAGGGCATGATAGTATTAGCAGTTTCATTTTCAATCCTCTTCCTCATGATCCCTAGCATGGAATTGACCTTTTTCACAGCTGCCGCACATTGGGTCGACAAACAAGCTGTCCACCACGACCCCAAGATCCCTCTCCTGGTCAGTCACTGACAGTTCAGATCCCATCAGTGTATACTTGAAGTTGGGGTTTTTCGTCCCAATGTGCATCACTTGACACTTGCCAACATTGAACCGCACTTGCCATTTTGTTACCCACACCCCTAGTTTGGAGAGATCCTTTGGGAACTCCTAACAATCTGTTTTGGATTTTGCTACCTGAAAGAGTTTGCTATCATCTGCAAATTTGACCACCTTGATGCTTACTCCTACATCTAGACCATTTATGAATAAATTTAAAAGCACCAGTCCCAGTACAGATTCCTGGAGGACCCCACTTCTTACTTCCCTCCATTGTGAAAACTCTCCATTTATACCTACCCTCTGTTTCCTATCCTTCAACCAGTTAGCAATCCACACATGTACTTGCCCCTTTATCACATGACCGCTAAGTTTCCTCAGGAGTCTTTGATGAGGAACTTTGTTGAAAGCTTTTTGGAAGTCCAGGTATATTATGTCAACTGGATCACCTTGATCCACACACTTGTTGACACTCTCAAAGAACTCCAAAAGGTTTGTGAGGCAAGATTTCCCTTTGCAGAAGCCATGCTGATTCTCTCCCAGCGGGGTCTGTTCTTCTATGTGCTTTACAATTTTAACCTTGGGATGCTTTCCATCAATTTGCCTGGAATGGACATTAAGCTAACCGGCCTATCATTTCCGGGATCGCCCCTGGATCCCTTTTTGAAAATTGGTGTTACATTGACTACTTTCCTGTTCTCCAGTACAGAGCCTGATTGTAGAGATAAGTTATATATTTTAGCAAGGAGGTCGGCAATTTCACATTTGAGTTCTTTGAGGACTCTTAGATGGATGCCACCCGGCCCTGATGATTTGCTCGTTTTCAGTTTTTTCAGACAGTTTAGATCATCATCTCTTGTCACTTCTATCTGACTTAGTTCTTTAGCCTCCATCCCCGAAAAGCCTGTTTCATGAACAGGTATATGCTCAGTATCCTCTGCCATGAAGATGGATGCAAAGAACTCATTTAGCTTCTCTGCAACCTCCATATCCTCCTTAATAGTCCCTTTCACTCCCTCATTGTCTAATGGTCCAACCGCCTCCCTGGCAGGTTTCCTGCATCTGATGTATTTAAAGACGTTTTTGTTATTCCCCTTGATGCTTTTAGTTAAATCTAAATAGAGTAAGTACTCCACCCTACTAACTGGGCAAAGAGGCACCTTTTACCCTGGTGATTCTCTTTATTTAGCAGGGGGAATGTAACTGGCCCTATCCACCCCCAGCACAGTACTTCCAGTGACTGTTGCTGCTGTCTATCTGATGTTTCTTCTTAGAATGTGAGCCCTTTGGGGACGGGGTTCCATCTTGTTTGTTTGTTATTTATTTGTGTAAACCGCCTTGAGCCATTTTTGGAAGGGCGGTATAGAAATTGAATTAATAATAATAATAATAATAATAATAATAATAATAATAATAAAATAATCAGGGGCGTAACGAGGCTGGAGTGGGCCCAAAGACAAAATTTTAAAATGGGCCCCTCACTGATACACACACACTCACTTCACATGTGACTTGCCTCTGGGGGGCCCCTCGAGGCGTGGGGGCCCCCAGGCAGCCGCCTCCCCTTGCCTAATGGTAGTTATGCCCCTTATAATAATAATAATAATAATAATAATAATAATAATAATAATAAATGTTCCTCAAACTCCCTTTTCATCTCCCTTATTGTCTCCTTGTATTTCTTTTGCCAGAGTTTGTATTCCTTTCTGTTCTCTTCATCAGGACAGGCCTTCCAATTTCGGAAGGAAGTCTTCTTCCCTTTTATGGAGTCCTTGATGTTACCTGTTATCCATGCTGGCATCCTCCTGGATTTAGTGGTACCTTTCCTTCTTCTGGGTATACAATCTAACTGTGCTTCTAGTATTGTGGTTTTGAGTAAACTCCATGCATTCTGGAGTGAAGTGACTCTCCTGATTTTCCCTTTCAGCTTTCTTTTCACCATACTCCTCATTTTGGAAAAGTTTCCTCTTCTGAAATTCCAAATGTCTGTGTTAGACTTCTTTGGTAATTCTCTCCCCACATGTATGCTGAATTTGATGGCACTGTGGTTACTGTTCCCTAAAGGGTCGATGACACTGATATCCCGCAGCAGGTCCTGGGTGCCACTCAGGATTAAGTCCAAGGTCGCCTTCTCTCTGGTTGGTTCCAAGACCCACTGTTCTAAGGCACAGTCATTCAGCGTGTCTAGAAACTTGACCTCTTTGTCATAACCTGACTGTGAATTTACCCAGTCTATATATGGCTAATTGAAGTCATCCATTATTACTGCCTTGCCTCTCCTTGACGCCTCCCTGATTTCTTTCTGCAACTCCCAGTCACTGTCAGCATTTTGAACTGGAGGGTGATAGAACATCCCCAGTAGCACATTTGCTTTCAAGCCTTGTGTTGTCACTCACAGGGCTTCTGTGGAGGACTCCAGTCCACCTAGGTTTTCTAGCTTGTTAGATTCTATGCCTTCTTTAACATACATTGCTACTCCACCTCCAAGGCACCCCTCCCTGACCTTTCTATAGAGTTTATATCCAGGGATAACAGTGTCCCACTGGTTCTCACTGTTCCACCATGTTTCTGTTATGCCCACTATATCTATTTCTGTGTTAGCAACCAATCACTCTAGCTCACCCATCTTGGCTTGGAGGCTTCTGGCATTGGCATATAAGCACCTATACACTGAATCTCTTACCTGTGTATGCTATCTTTCTTTGGACTATTTGACTAGTTGGCACAGCCTTCTGTCTGCTCGTTATGTGGTTCTGTACTGTCCCCTTCTGTTTTATCTGAATCCTTTGCACCCTCACACTTTAAGGGATGGCATTTGCTGAACCGGATACTGCCCAGCTCCTGTCAGCTATTCCCCAGGCGTCATTTTAAAAGCTGCTCTGCAACCTTTTTGATTTTAAGCTCCAAAATTCTGGTTCCATCTTGGTTCAGGTGCAGCCCGTCCCTTTTGTACCGGCCTTGCTTGCCCCAAAATGTATCCCAGTGCCTAACAAATCTAAACCCCTCCTCTCAGCACCAACGTCTCATCCACGCATTGAAACCCCTCAGCTCTGCCTGCCTCCTGACTACATTTCCCCACATCATTGATGTTGACATGCAACACAACAGCTGTCTCCTCCCCAGCACTGCCTGTCTAGATGCTGTGTGATGTCTGCAACCTTCGCACCAGGTAGGCAAGTCACCATGTGGTCGCCATGCGGGTCACAAACCCATATCTCTATACCTCTAATGATTGAATCACCCACTACAAGGAGGCGAAGTATCCCCTGTGCAAGAGGATATGGGTTCATCTTCCATGGAAGGGGTCCCTTCTAAAGGAGCATTCCCTCTTCCTCAGACTGATGTCCTGCTTCCCCGAGACCTTCATTCTCCCTGACAGCAGAGGAGCTATCAGCCCTGGAGTGGGATGCCTCTACCACATCCATGAAGGTTTTGTCTGCATGCCTCTCTGTCTCTCTGTGCTTCTCCAGATCCTCCACCTTGGTCTCAAGGGAATGAACTTGTTTCCTGAGAGCCAGGAACTCCTTGTACCGAGCACACACCCATGACCTCTGACCATGGAGCAAATAATCATAGATGTGGCACTCTGTGCAATACACTGGGAAGTGCCCCCTTCCCTGCTGACTCTATCTTCATACTGGTTTTGTTGGCTGTTTACAATATTTAGAGATAATTTATTAGAATAATAGGTCTCAGCTGTAATGGCTAGCTATTTAACGGACCAAACAGCCTTTCTCAAGAATATGAGGGAGAAATCACTAATTATATGAGGAAGGGATTTGTACTTACCTTCTCTTCTCCACCAGGCTCCATGTGATCACAGGGGCTTGTTCTGGGCTCCCGCACACACTTCCCTTTAAACTCCCACAAAACTCCAGCGTCCTTTTTGCTAACCCTGTTCACTATGTTCTCGGGCCTTCACCTCTTATGTAGAGAGTAGGCTTCAAATTGAGACACAGGATGTGGGTCAAAGGAATGTGGGGCCTCCCACAGCCCTAGTTGACTTCACCTCCTCTAGCCAGGGACAAACAAAAACACTGGAGTTTGCTAACCCTGGCAAATAACGCCCACAGAGAGACTAGGACTTATCCCTTAAAGAGAAACCAGCCCCTCAAAATCTCCCCTCCTCCTGTTAGTTAGTTTGAAGGGGGGAAAGCCTAGATGTTGTTCTGTTTAGAAAAGCTTGCTTCAGCTCAAAGGTTTCCATACTGCATTGTCAACATTGGTTGGGCTTACTGAGACCAATATTTTACTGTCTCTGTGATTCTTGAAGTTAAAAATGTTCCACCCATATATTAGGCATAGAGGTAGATGCCAGCTTTAAGCAGCGAAAACTAAGTTATTTATTATTGTTTGTTTTGTTTTATTTTAAAGAACCCCACCAAAAAATGGAGGTTTACTTAGGTTCAGAATGGTTATAAAACATTTATTATTTATTTGTTATTTATTATTTAAAGTTCAAGGTTTTTGTCTCTCAGTGTTAAGTGACATGCATTACATTTTGTAGGTCAAGAAGTAGTATTCAAGTGCCTTGGCGAAGGAATTCTTGAAAAGGCCTTTCAGGGATATAATGCTTGCATTTTTGCCTATGGACAAACAGGTGAGAATATTGTTCTTTGAGGTTACAAATGGGAATGTTTTTCTTTGTATTGTGAGTCATTGCCCCAGGAGCTTGCTGCTATGTTCTAGGCTTCAGACAAAGAGAAGGAGGTGCCAGACACCTATGTCTGTCATTCGCTTGCTCATCTCCCACAGAATTCTCACTGCCTAATAATCTTTCAAATTAGTATTTCCTATTGCTTCAATAGCACAGTGGCCATCTCAACTTGTGATCAGTTCCTTTGTTCTGGTATACCCTTTCATCACAGGTATATTATAGGCATGTTACAATATTGAACAAAGTGTTACAAATAAAGCAACTAACTTTTGAGAAATCAGAATTATTAATCTCTACAGGCACCACTAATTTTGTAGTTTTCGGATGGATTAACTAACTTGAAGATTAGTATTTCTTGTTTATATCTGGAAGGGGTATGTCCCAAAGCAGGAAGAGTGGAAGTTGAAAGCAAGGGAAGAAACTGTTTTTCACCCTAAGTGAGCATATAAAGCACATTATTCTTACTATCGCTATAGCAGAGGCAGCTAGGATTCACAATCTTATGTGCTACTGCATAATACTAAATACAGTATTATGTGGCAAAAAACCCTACTAGGTTTACTAACTGTATTTTTAAAAATATGTTCAATCAACTTAGTCTATTGTGATCCAACAGCATTAAAATTTTAAATTTTAATGTGTTTATCTATTGTGATTTTAATGTTTTTATGAATTTTAAGTGTTTTGTTTGTTTTAATCAGTACACCGCCTAGAGATTTCTATACTAAGCAGTATAGTAATGCAATAAATAAATAAATCTGAAGCAACTTTAAACATCCCACACTGTGTAATAATCTTTTGCGTTTGTGCCTGTCTCTGATGAATGAGGTGTGTATATATGTGTATTTTAAAGCAACACAAAATTCATTATTAAGAAGGAACTCGAGTCAATAAATATTTGCATTTGTAACTTAGGAGAACTAATAAAAATAAAAGCATAACCAGTTGTTTAGGTAATGCCCATTTTTACTCGTGGATTTAGTTTTTGGAATTCTCAACCAGTGTGCCCTTTTAGTAGTATCGTATTTATTTCAGTTTAGTAGGTTATAAATGGATCCAGCACAGATCAAAGCAAATGACTCCATCCATGCATTTGTGTACTGAGTTAATTATGAAAACTTCCGTACTTAGTGTACCTGGTTTGGATCTGACCAGAACTATATTATTTTTCAGGAATGTTAGTGAAGCAGAAGGATAATATTGTTAATAGAAATGATATTGAAATGTGGCTCTCTTATATTTCCAGAAGATAGATTGATTATATGTATAATACCCATTCAAGGTCTACTGCCTTGTCACAGAAATAAAACTCATATTCTGCTTGATCAACCAGTGGTATAAAGAAGACAGAATGCTGTGTTTGGCTACTATAGCATAGTGAAGCAGGAGTCTAGATTGTGGGCAACATGTTCAGCATGAAGAGCCAAATAAGTTGGAGTGTTATGGCTCACTTCTATGTTTTTCATACCAAAAGGTTACCTTTTTTGCAGGATGATGGGTAATGTTACTTTTGCATGAACATAGTGGGCATCATGTTGTGGTTGGTCGGTGCTTCTCAGTTGTACATGAGTTTTGCAGTGAGAGGTCTAGAAGTAGCAGTTCTTAAATGATCTGGTAATGGTCATCAGTTGAGATTTCAAGTTGAGTCAACAATGAAAATACTTGCACTAGTTTTATGAACTTTTAAAAGAGATGGGCATATTATACTAAATTTACATAACTAAATATGTAAATGGAATATTTGAATTTTTACTGCAGAAACTTTCTGATCAGCTTTGTAATTAACTCTCCCCCCTCCCCTGCAAATTCTACCTGCCCAAATATATGTGCTTGCCTACTTTGGAGGTGTTGAAGGGAGTTAAAACTCCCCCCCTCCCATTCTTCTGTGGGCACTGGCTTCAGCACCTCAAGTGCTGATGACGGGGATGCTGATAATGTCCCCAGTGCCTGCCATGTGCTGGATGAACATTTATCTCTCTCTTTAGAATGTGCCAGGAAATAATTCTACAATGTGATGCAGAGTCATTTCCTGGCACATTTCTTTCTCCTAGAGGGGGAAAAATGGCAACTGATACAAGCTGGCTACTAGGAGTTTGTTTAGCTACTTAAGCTGGTGCTGTCCAGAGTGTGGAGTCGTGAAAACAGTTAGAAGAATTAATTCTCTTCAACGCTGCTCACTCCAACAGAAATGCAAGGTTGTCAGTGGCAACCAGGTGAGTGATTATAGACATTACTCCTCTGATCATAACCTTATAAGCATTTAGGGTCTTCAGGCCTATGTACATTTATTTGAACAAAGTAAGACTTAGTTATCCTGCATATACAGGAGTATGTGACCTTGATGTGACAAATGATAAATAAATTAACAATACAGTATGTTCTCCAAGCTGAAAAAAAGAACTGGTGATTCAGGATTCTCTTAAGCTATGTACTCTGTATTTATCTGTTCAAAGAGGTTTCAGTCTCTCTATATTTCTCTTAAATGTATCTGTCGCTAATCCCATGCGTGGCAGCTCTCATGAGAGTTTGCAAGCAGCTGCCGGATAGCGGTGGGGACGGGTGGATGGTGGTCAGGCCAGCCGGCAGGGAGGGAAAGAGGCAGTCAGGCTGGTTGATGGCCAGTCAGGGAAAGCGGTGGCCTAGCTGGCGGGCGGGCAGTGAGGGAAAGTGGACTTGGAGCGGGGGAACGGACTGGGGCTGAAGATGAAATGAAGATGGGAGAGAGACAGGGAGAACTAGGGGTGCAGATGCTCTGCATAAGATCGGCTAGTTTACAATATTGCAAGACTGGAATCTGAGACTTCTTAGTTACTTTTTCAAGTTATACATGCATATGCATCCTCTCCTGTACTCATTTCAGAAGAGTGCAATGATCTACTTTACTTACTTTAGGGTGGGTAGAATGCTCATTTTTCTACGGTGAGAACTTTTTTGAGCTCTCTTGGCGGATGCCCTCATCTTGCAAATGTTTTTGATAATCTGAAGTAGTAGGTGGTTGCACTTGCTATTTATATTTGTGCTAGAGGCACATATCAAGACCTTGTACACTTGCTGATGACAGTATACAAAGATAAGTCATCTGCAGAAGACTAGCTGCCAGTGTTTATACTTTTCTGGAAAGTTAAGTTGTGTACATGTCCCTCACAAATGGAGTAGATACACTATTGCACAGCATTTTATTTCCAATTAAAGGACTTCATTTTAATAATGTAGACAGTTGCTTGCTTTCTCATTGAAGGAGTGGAAAGGCAATTTACTCCATATATTGCTTGTTGTCTGCTGGTCAAAAAGAAATAGTTATAGTTTTAGAAGCTTGCATTCTACTTGGTATCTGTAACGATTTATCTCTGAACAGTGGTGTTGTAATTAAGCCTCCAAAAATAACTACCTGGAAAAATAATTGTAGTCTCCTGCTCTACACAGTTACTGTTGGTTGGTGGTGGTGGGTCTTGTTTCCTTTTTTTAAAAGTATTTTTTTAAATTGTGCTCCTGCGGATGGCTTCAACAGTGCCTGGTAGTGCTGAGAAAATTCCTAGAGGCTGGCTCCCACTGGTTGCCATTTTTCCTTCTTCAGAAAGGAAATGAGCCTACTTTGTCATAGGATCATTTTCTAGCACAATCAAGAATAGAAGTGATGATTGGAAGGTTCCAGTCTCTGGAAATGTCCTCAGCACTCGCAGGCACTGCTGAAGCAGAAGCATGGTGAAGAAGCTTTCAAACAAACAAACAAACAAACAAACATACAAAACTCCTAGCAACAATTCCATGTCACAATCACGATATTGCTGGTACTTGTCTCCTGCTCGGTTGTCATGTATTTATAATACTTCCAAAATAAATGCACCTAAGGTAGATATTTTCCAGTTGTATTAGGTGTATCCTTTGATAAAAGGATTTTGCTTGAGGTACTGGACTGTGTAAAAGAAATTACTGGATAGGTTACAAATACTTCAATACAGTGTTTGAAATGTATGTATGTTTTCTTGATTTCTTCTTAGGCTCAGGAAAGTCCTTCTCAATGATGGGCAACACGGAGCAGCTGGGTCTGATCCCACGACTCTGCTGTGCTTTATTTCAGAGAATCACTTCAGAAGAAAATGATTCACACACCTTTAAAGTTGAAGTATCCTATATGGAAATCTATAATGAGAAAGTCAGAGATTTACTAGATCCTAAGGGGTGAGTAATTTTGTTGCTGTGTTAGTCAATATAGCAGATTAGAAAATAGTACATATTATGTATGTACTTCAAACACCATGTGGTGATAGTAGACCTGCATCTTTAAATGTATGACTGCCTCTTCCCTGTGTAAAATAGGTGTTTGTGTGTGATGTAAAGGGTCAAAGGATGCATGGGTAGAATGGGTGCTGAATCCTTTCCTGCCCATAGTTTTTTCTAACCGTAGCTGCTTTTTCTAGAAGCATTTTTCCCAGCCAGGTTCACTTCTAGTACAGTTGGGGGAAAGGTGCATGGAGGTGGTGGATTTGGGTTGTAAGAGCAGCAGAAAGATTTAGCACAATCTTTTAGCCTGTCAGGTAGCACCTTCTCTCCTGCTTTTCATGGGAATTGTACAGACCTATTTTTAAAAACCTAACTCTGCCAGCATTGCATGTAGTTTGGACCAGAGTGTGCTTACTATAGAGAGCTGTTTAACCAAAGTTCAAATGCTGCTTATCTGCTGTAAGTGTGATAATTAAGGCAGCTTGTTTACAACGTTAACCTCATGGTATGTGTGTACCAGATAATGATTTCTGAAGAGCAATGGGAGCATTTTCTGTGCTACTACTATTGCATTGTTCAGTGGCACCCTGATCTGAACAGGTAACTGTACAAAGATTGGGGCAGAGGAAACCTGACTTTCTTTCTTTTTGGTGGGCGGGGTGCAGTTCACTTCTTTATTTGGTTTATAAATTGCATTTTGCAGCTCTTTCCCCCATGTTTTATAGAAATAAACTGTGAAAATATTGGGAGATTATAGGTTAAACAAGTTATTGGAAAAATACTGAAAACTAGTTTATAATATTATCAGCAATTGCTTGAGTGCAATAATTGTCCTTAACCTTTACGTTTCAAATAAATAACAATTTCCTCTCTAGTGAAGTAAAATTTTTCCTACAGGAAAACTTATTTTCAAGATATTTTCAGTGCCTGCCAAAGATGTTTTTATTTGTCCAGGCATTTTATTATGTGAACTGAGTTGTTTTGTTCTGCTCTGCCAAATTTTTATAATGGCTTTATGATATTGCTGTTGATATTTTGTTTGTGTGGTGTTTTCATGTACAGCACGCTGGTACATTTTCCTAAAGGGTGATGTATACATATTTTAGATAGGTTAAGGCTGAATAATGGTTACTGATAAATTATAGACTAAGACAGTTACTTTTGTTTCAAAGGAGTCGACAGTCCCTCAAGGTTCGTGAGCACAAAGTCTTGGGCCCATATGTAGACGGTTTGTCTCAGCTAGCTGTTACTAGCTTTGAGGTAGGTAAATGACAAAAATCTAGTGAATGTAATGGTGTCCCTGGGGTTGGGGTGGAAGAGAATTTTCACTTTGTTTAACTAGAGATTTGTCAGATTTCCACTTTGTTTAACTAGTTTGGCACAGATGAATGGGTGAATATGAACACTCACTTATGTACACTTTCAGATGTGAGGGAGGGAACCATATGTATGAAACCTGTGCAAGGAAAATAATTTGTAAGCCATTTTCTGTAATTTTCTAATAACTTTATTGGGTATATGCATTAAACATTATAATTTTTAGGAAAAGTATAAACATAGAAATACATACTAATATTTTCTAAAGGATAAAGGGTAACTTCATATTCTTGTATATATTCCAGGCTGATGTGTAATATTCAGAGCTTCCTCCCAACTTAGCTGGCCCTGTTCACCCCCAGCACAGTACTTCCAGTAACTGTTGCTGGTGTCTATCTTATGTTTCTCTTTAGATTGTGAGCCCTTTGGGGACAGGGATACATTTTATTTATGTTGTTTATTTGTTGTTTCTCTGTGTAAACCGCCCTGAGCCATTTTTGGAAGGACGGTATAGAAATGGAATTAATATAATATAATATAATATAATATAATATAATATAATATAATATAATATAATATAATAAACTTGTCACCCTCCAGTGGTTCAGGACTTTGGCCTGCTCTCCAATCCATTCACTAGGAGACAGGCTCTTCAAAGTAAGACTTGACTGGTGGCTAGGGGACAATGCTCATTTCCTCTCTAAAGCCAATCTTTCTCCTGCCTCCACTCTGAAGAGAAAGCGGTTCACAATGGAGGCAGGAGCAGGAGCCTCCCTGTTTGGGATGTAAATGGTCACGGAAATGTGGTGTGCACACATGAGCTACTGAAGCAGTCTTTGATACAAAGATACTTCAATGTGCAATTCAGCCTTAAAAATCCCACAGTTATTTCCACCCAGAGTTTAAAGGGTGCTGCTTAGGAATGCCCCAGAGTCCTGGGCCATTAGAGGGTGACAAGTAGGAGGAATGGATAATTTGCTTATCTGTGAACTCTCCTCCTACTTGTTTGCTTGGCACTGGTCTAACACCCATCCTAATTAGCTGTATAGTGGTTCCTTATAGTCCTCTTAATCTCTCTTGGAAGGAAAGGCTCCTGGAGTTAGGGGATTTTATCCTTTCCATTGCGTCAACAGAAACTGGCTTTAGAGAGGGAGTGGAAGTGTCTCCTACTCTACATGCAACCAAGTCTGTCTTTGAAGAGTATGCATCATAGTGGACTAATCAGAGAGCACTCCAAACCATGGTCAAGTAAACAAGTAAAAAGAACCCACATGTAATAGAATTCTCAGTTCTCAAAAGACTTTGCCATGGGACTCATATTTGCAGCTTAATCTCTGACAAAAATTATGTCAGTTAAAGAAGATACAACTAATTCAGCTGTCTTCTGTCTCCTAAAATGTAAGACATAAATCATTTGGGCAGAAGGAGAGAGAAATCTTTTAAATATGAAGTTTCAACATTAATATTGAATTTAAATATGCATGAGTAGCAGAACATGTGGAGGAGGTAGTGATTTTCAGTGAAATTGCTCTTTGAGACCATTATAGTATTAATACTAAGTGGGTTGATGCAATCGGTGGCTTCAGATGTCATGTGGAGCCATGGTTTATTTTAGATAAGGATTTAAAAAAAAATCTGGATTGGCACCAGAGATGATCACCCAGTCTTAGTTTGTTTTGCTATATTGTTTTGTTTGCATTTCCCCTGTTCTCTTTGCTTCAAATGAAGTCCCCAGATTAAATCACATGCTGCTTTTCTTTTCTATACTGTTTGCAAGGCCTGGCCTTGTCAGCTACTCTCCAGCCATTGGTCCCAATTAGAAAGGGTGTGTGGAAGCCCAGCACAAGCTCCTCCCTGAGGTCTCCGCCCTTTCTCAGAGCTCTCTCCTGCAGCTTTAAGCACATTGTACAAGCAAAAGGAGCACATTCTTGTTCTAGCCATCCCCTCCCCCCTCTACGGTCACTTACCAAGCACAGTCGAGAATTTCCTACCCACTGCCCTGGATAGCTGATTTCACCCAAAGTGTATTTCTAAGCTTGCTGCTACACACACCATTGCCCCCCACACCTCGAATCAGCTTAACATCTGTTGTCTGAGACGCAATTCAGCAGTTTGAGCATATGTTGTATTTTTTCAGTGTTGAAAACATTTATGGAGTCATGAAGCAACTATGCAATAATTAGAGTTGGAGTACTGTGTTGTTACTGGTTAAAGGATTAATAATTCTTTGATGTTTAAAATTCCTTGATTGAATATTTTTCCGCTTCTGTGATGTTTTGCTTCAGGATAAGTCACTATGGGATGCCTTTCATATATTTTCATTTGTTTGTGGTGTGTTTGGCTTAGCTTCTGCATTTAAAAGGAACAGGGATATGTCTGAGTGACTGTTACCAGGCAGAAAATGGAGACATGACTTAAAATGTTGCTAGGCAGACTGGGGATGAGTGACTGTTTAGAGCTAGCACCAGCAAGATACCTTTGAGGCCTAAAGTGACTGTTTCCTGGCTGCTCTGGGCTAGTATCTCTATGTGAAAGCCCTGTGAAAGCAGAGTTAGACAAAACCAAGATTATGGGTTGAGGCATCCTGTGAGACTACACTGATGACGAACCAACGTTATCAAACCAACTTCAAACCTTGGGTGCAGAACTTGATTAGACTTCCTGAAATAAACTGTGGTTGATTGACTGCCATGTGTTTGCACATGCATGCTAAGCACAGTTAGATTAAATAAACCATAGTTCCATGTGGCATATGTACCGTCAATTGTATTCATCTGCTCAGATAGATTTGTTTTGGCCTGTTGAGTCATTAAAAGAAAAAATGTTTTGGAATATGGTCACTGAGGTCATAGTAACGTGTAGCTAAGGATAAGTAGGATGTGTTGGAAGTGGACTTAAAGTTATATATTTAGTTAGTCTACCCCATCCTGAAGACTCCCAAAGTCCAGCCTCTTGCAGACTAGACTAAAATGTTATCAAATTCAGTGAAATTTCTGCATCCTTTTCTGGGTTAATACTGAGCTCCAAAGCCTAGCTCAGTCTTTAAAAGATTATCAGGTGTAGACTTTCATCAGTATGTCATGGAACAGAGTTTTGTAAGAGGGGGCACAAAGAACATGAAAAATTACATTCATTTTTAGGTTTCACCAAATATCATGTTTCACATTTTGCTATGTAATAGGTTAATTGGGTGATGAAAGTAAATTGGGGAGAATAAGTTAATTGTTGCATCCTTCTGTCTTGTTACACTTCAGGATATTGAATCATTGATGTCAGAGGGAAACAAGTCTCGGACAGTTGCAGCAACCAACATGAATGAGGAAAGTAGCCGCTCCCATGCTGTATTTAATATTATAATAACTCAGACACTTTATGACCTGCAGTCTGGCGTAAGTGAATTGAGCCTAAGGCTTAAAAATTTGGGGGGGTGGGGTTGTGATCCTAAACATGTTAATTTGTTCCCTGCTAGCCGGACGGAGGCATCTTTCAAAGTGCTGTGATTCTCTTTGTATTTAAGCATGGAGAGAACAATTGGCCCTGTTCAACCCCAGCACAGCATCTCTCCAGTGGCGACCTTGGTGGTTTCTGCCTTGTGTTTCTTTTTAGGCTGAGAGCCCTTTGGGGACAGGGAACCATTTTCTTATTCTTCTGTTTCTGTGTAAAATACTGAGAGTTTTTTGTTGAATAGTGTTATATAAATAATAATAGTAGTAATAACGTGTAAATCAATCTCATTTATAATAAGGTTGCTCTATCTCAAACAAATATATTTGAAATAGGGGTGTCTGTATCTATGATTTATACTGTAGAAGGAATGTGAAAGGAAATGTATAGAAATCATCTAAGTCTCAAAGGTTGTATTGCTGTAGGTGTGTAAATAATATTCCATAATTGGGGATAAAGAGCTAAATTTGTGGCACATGATGTAATAATGCCTTTTATAGGCTGATGCTGTTAATACTGTGTAGGAATGCGCAGAACGTTCCACACTTGAGATGGGCAGTTTTGAGTGTTCCAAGCTTGGAGCAGAATTCCCTTCATTTGAAGGGCCTGTTCCAAGCTCGGAATGGAACGGCCTATTTCAAGTTGGAATGTTCCGAGCGTTTAGAGTGCCATTTTGGATTAAAAAATGGTGCTCTTCTGGCCTCTGCGCATGTGTGGCAGCCATTTGCATGGTCAGCACCACCATGCAAATGGCTGTCGCATGTGTGCAGAGGCCATAAGAGTGACATTTTGGAATCCAAAATGGCACGCAGAATTTTCTGAGTTGGAAAGGGATCATTCCATCAGAACAACTGTCTCAACCAGTTGTTCCAATGAAATGTTGCAGGGGTTTAGTGTTTCATGCACATTCCTAATACTGTGTGTCAACACAAAGTTCTGAAAGCAGATTATGTACTAAAAGGAATGAGAATACGACGAATATTTATATACTGATTTTCAACAGAAGTTTATAAAGCGATTTACATAGATATAAATGAATAAAGATGGATCCCTGTCGCCAAAGGGCTCACAGTCTAAAAAAGAAACATAAGATAGACACCAGCAACAGCCACTGGAGAGATGCTGTGTTGGGATTGGATAGGGCCAGTTGCTCTCCCCCTGCTAAATAAAGAGAATGACAACTTTTTAAAAGGTGCCTCTTTGCTCAGTTAGCAGGGTTCCCTGTCTGAGAAATGGGTTCTAGGGATGTGCAAATTGATTTGGGTGATTTGGAGACAAAACAAATTACCCCTGTGGTCCATTGGCTAGATTCAGGTACAAATCAAATCACACCTGATTCGATTTGAATCAATTCGAGATTCAGATCCCTCCTATTAATTCCCCTAGATTCCCAGCTTTCATTTTTTTAAAAAACTAAGCTCTAACCCTTGTAGAAGTGGAGTTATGGAGCAAAATGTGTGGTCAATATTTTTCAAGTGTTTGGATTCTTTGGTGTATAATAACTTTCCCTCAATGAATCCCTATGAGGATTCATTACACACCTTCATTTCTTCTATTCATTTTGATTGTCTTTTTGACAGTGCCAACTGTAAACTGCCATGTGCCAACTACACCCCACTCCCACCTGCAAGGCAGTGGAGTACTACTCAGTTTATGTTCTAGGATTTTTTTTTCAAGTGTTTAGGCTCTTTGGTTTCTACCTTTCTCATAATTAATCACTATGAGGATTCATTACATACCAAAAAGCCTAAACACTTCAAGAATTCCTAAAATATAAACTGAGTACCCAGTGGCTTGTGGGTTGTGGGGTAGTTGGAACATAGGATACCACTAATTCCCCACCTCCACCTGCAAAGCAGTGGGGTCAAAATGAACAGAAGTAATGAAGGTGGGTAATGAAGACACCAAAGAAATTAAGCACTTAAAAATACCTAAAAAATAAACTGAGTACCCCAGTGTGTGTGTGTGTGGGGGGGAGTGTAGTTGACACATGGCAGTTGACAGTTGGCACTGTCCAGTGATAGTCAAAATGAACAGAAGATACGAAGGCGTATAATAAATCCTAATAGGGATTCATTATGAGGAAAAGTTATTAGACACCAAAGAATCAAAACATTTCAATATTCCTAAAAATTAAAATGAGTACCCCACTGCCTTGCAGGTGGGGGGGGTGTAGTTGGCACATGGCAGTTGACAGTTGGTACTGTCCAGTGACAGTCAAAATGAACAGAAGAAATGAAGGTGTGCAATGAATCCTCATAAGGATTCATTATGAGGAAAAGTTATTATACAACAAAGAATCCAAACACTTGAAAAATAATGACTGCACACTTTGCTCCATAATTCCACTTCTACAGGGCTAGAGCTTAGGGGGGGTTTTTTGTTTTTGTTTTTCAAATGAAAGCTGGGTATTGGTTTTAGGGTTAGGATATGGCAACTTCAAATCCCCATTGTTTCCTATGGTGGAAGTGTTCAAAATCAGTAAAAAGTCAAAAAAATCATTAAAAATCAACCAGGTATCCTGCTGCCTTGAAATTTGGGTGGTATGTGGCACCCATGGGGACCTACCCACCACCAAATATGGTGCCCCAGGACCTTATTAGGTGGTCCGAATCGGTCCAAATCTGAATCTAATCAAAGCAAATACAAATTGAATCTGGGGTGATTTGGATACAAAACAAATCAGGGGTGATTTGTTTTGGGCACAAATTGAATAAAAAAAATGGATTTGTGCACATCCCTAATGGGTTCCCTGACTGGAAAAAATTGAGAGAGCCCTCTTAGCTGGGCAGAGAGTCGCCTTTTTAAGTGTTGGCTCTCTTATAGCAAAGGAATTTCAGTTGTCCCTAATCAACCCAACATAGTGTCTTTCCAATGGCGGTGGCTGGTCTCTTCATCATGTTTTTTATTTTATTTAAAAAAAGATTGTGACCCCTTTGATACAGGGAACTACTTTCTCATTCCTTGTACTGTGTAAACCACACTGTAAACATTTTTGTTGAAAAGCAGAATATAGATAATAATAATAACAAAAGAACATCAGCAACAGCCACTGAAAGGGATGATATGAAATGCATAGGGAATGTTGTTCATCTGCTAAATATGGGAGAACTACCACTTTAAATAGTGCCTTTTTGCCCAGTAAGGAGGGTTTATGACAACCAGGTTGTCAAAAACTACCTGAAATCATGATGTCATTTGTGGGTGCACATTTCTATCAGATACTATATTTTATTTTGCTATTACAGATGATGCAACATATCTTATTAACATATACCTAGATCTAGTGTAGCATACATGCGGCCCTCCTTATCTGTGGTCCCAGCTTTTGCGCATCCGTGGTCAGGCAAGAGAGACCCAACCTTGTTATAGGCAATTCAAAAATGGTAGGAATTCACCTATCCACAGTTCCTAGGTGGCTGTTAATTACCTCAGAGGTCATTTCTGGCAAACATTTTGTGGCTTTTAGTTTTCTAAAAATTTCTCATACTTTGCAGAAAATCATTGAAATTGGGGTTTTTGCGGGGCATTGCTAGACAGCTGGAGACCTGCAGAGCTTGATATAGCACTTTATTTCTCTTATTTTTGCTGTTTTCGGCTATTCTTGAGCAGTTTTTTTTTTTACTTCTGGGAGCCTAATCCTCCAATTCCCATTGCCTCAAGGTCTCCCATCCATGGTTCCATTATTTTTGGTTGTAGCTGAGAACAGAGCCCCTGCGGATAACGAGGTCCACCTGTATTAGACTATGTTGTGTTGGTCTAATATCTCCTTATTGCGGCCACGTTCAGTGGGAATGGTAAGGGGCAAGACACCCATCAGGAGCCTTTTGAAAGCAGTTAACTTGACATACTCATCAGTAACCATTGGGCAATTCCAACTTGTGCACTGAAAGAAATATTTAGTGAGATTGATAGAGGGATTAGAAAGGAAAATTGTACCAAGAGATCTGTTTGCCAGATGACCATATTGAGGGTTTTAGGGAGGGCAGACAATTAAGCAGTCTGGTGGGACGTGATATTAACTGATTACTTGAGATTCACAGAAGAGGAGCTATAGCTGCATTCAGGGGAGCACATGGTATAGACCTTTTAAAAGCCACCTCAGAGTGCATGTGATCGCTTGTTTAATAGTGTCCTCATGGAGATTTTAATTTGACTGGAAGGCTAGAATATTGGGGAGAGGACTAGACTAAAAGTCTAGGCATGAAACATATAAGCCTCAGTGAAGGGACTGTTTAGTCTCTCTAACCTGCTAATTTGAGCTGCCAGAGATCCTGAACGTTAAAAAATTGTTTCTGTTGGCTGTCTCCATGCCTTCATGTTCACTTTTATATGAATACACAAAGAATAACATTTTGCAGATAAATAGAATCCTGTTTCATGGCCATGGTGTGGCAGAGAGAATAAGGAAATGGGAAACTATCTTTATTGCAACTGTTCAGGGCAATGCAGAGTTTTGATGCCAGTAAGTCATATATAACTAAATGAAAAATGGCCATGTTTATTATTAATAGGGTAAATAAAAAATAATAATTATGTACATACATTTATTAGAGATGAAAAGAACGAGTATTTATGAGTATTGTTGCTTTTGGATTATTATGGATTATTTTTACTATATAACAATGTGTGAAAGACTTGAGGGCTAATAAAAGACTTGCTTATTGCTGTGCTCAGGCTTTTTTACACTTCCAGTTCTTATACTGTGGAAGTCCATAGTAGGCTATTGAATGTAAGTTTCTTTGTTTTATGTTAACATTTCTTGTGTGTTGTTTAGAACTCTGGAGAGAAAGTGAGCAAAGTCAGCTTGGTAGATTTGGCTGGTAGTGAACGGGTATCTAAAACAGGAGCAGCTGGAGAACGCTTGAAGGAAGGCAGCAATATAAACAAGTAAGTGCATTTGTGAAGTTAATTTTCCCAAATACACATGCTCTCTATCTGCAGTTGTCAGAAGGCTCTTTAAATTAGTGAGTGGACTACATTCAAACTACATCTTTAAATCCTAAATGCAAGTGTAGCCTATCTTCTGTTCACTTTTTTCAGTGGTGAGCCAGCCATATGACTCAAGGGAGCCCTTTAACTTGAAATGACAGCAGCACCCATTTAATTCAAAGGTGCTCATGCATTAAGGGTTTTTAACACACCCATTTCCCCAGGGCAGTTGTGGGTATTGCATCAAACAACCCAACCCATCAACAACTTCCAGAATAATTGGACTTTTCCAGTACTCTGAAATCTTGCTGGGTTTTGTTATAAAAAAATGAAGAGCAATTAACAGAGAGCAGGCCGAAGTTTAAGGGTGTGTAGCCTTTAAAGATATCTTGGCTTCCCTGAAGCAGTGAGTTACAGGACAATTTAATACAATGACTATTGTATTCTCACAGAAACAAGTAAAATGACATCACTGCTTCAGTTATAATAATTTCTCTGGAAAGACAAACCACACACTGCTGACTCCAAAATATGAGTTTTTAAAGCTGCTGGGTTTGCTTGCAGTAGAGCTGTTCCTGCTACTCAGCTTTTTTTGTTAAGAAAATACAGCATAACTAAACTCACATTTACATAGACTGATAACAGGGCTATGCTGTCATGTAATTGTATACATTTCTCTCCCTGTTTATTTACAAGGTGTGGGTGTTTGTAGTGGGGTGGGGTGTATGAGGAAAAACAAATCAAATCAAATTTATTATTACAGTCCATGACCAAGAAAACAAGGAATAAAAACAATACAATACAGTAAAAATATACAATATCAAAAGAATAAATTAGATAAAACTGAGTTACAAAGATGGCAAGGTCATACACAGCTAAGTTTATCTCATCTCATTTTACATGCCGCAGCACAAAATCTTGCAATCCTCTCTGTAACCTCCGCATGGCGATCCATTGAAAAATAAGAAACATAATAATCATCAGAATAATCCGGTTTATCTTTTAAAAGAGCTTCTATCCATATAGGGCAGATAGTCCTATAAAAGGCACAGTGTAAAAGGACATGTGCTACCGAATCAACAACTCCAGCGCCACAAGGGCATAACCGATTCCTTAAGGGAATTCCTTTAAACCTCCCTTCTAACACCGCAGAAGGTAACGCGTTAAAGCATGCCTGTGAGAAAGCTCTTCTATGACTTAAAGTGGTCAGGCGTATCAAGTATCCTGCTGGCTTGGGATAGTTAAAAAAACTACCTAAGGTGTTCTTTGCAGTAATCAAACTCAGTTCTCTTTGTTTCTCCATATATAGCACTCTTTGCTTAACTAACTTTTTAGCAACATCAGGTGTTAAAGATGATAGATATTGCTATGAGAACCCTCACTTGCCAAGGATGACCTGTGAGTTCTTTCGCCAGGATTCATCTTCCAACACTAATGGCACAAGGCCCAAGGGGTGGGCTTGGAGTTTAAACCAAAAAATAATCAGATATAACCAGGCCTGGGCTTCAACTCTAATCACTCCAGATTCAAGGTGTAAGGTGGCATTGGAAACTCATTTAGGAAGATGAAAAATAGCCCGAAGGAAGCCCGCCTGAACAGCTTCCAATATAGAAAAGTTAGAATAGAATAGGGAAGATCTCAATCCCGTATAAATTTAGGCTAATATTTTGGCCTGGAGCACCTTGAGGGCTGCCGGAATATAATATCCACCTTTAGTATAGAATAATTTTTTAACCACAGTTGCACTGCTTTGGGCACTTGCTGCCACATACTCATAATACGGTTTCCACAACCCTCCATAGTGAAAAACAATGCCTAAATATTTATAAATTTTAACCTGTTGAACCCTGATGCCATTTATTACTCATTTATGGTTTTTTGGTCTCTTACTAAATACCATGACTTTAGACTTTTTGGTATTAATGATAAGAGATTGATTCTCACAAAATTGCATAAGTATTCTCAAAGCTCTTCACATGCCAACGAGTGTTGTGGATAATATAACCACATCGTCGGCATAGAGCAGTATAGTATGAGGAAAAACATAGTAGGTGATTTGGGTGATCACAGGTATGGCTGGCAGTAACTTCTTTAATCACAGGGGCATGTCTTCAGCAACAAAAGAGAATGTTGCCCATCATATTCATTGTCATCCACACCACACATTAAGTTTGTCTACACAAGCATGTACCCAAAAAGGCTGTGAAAGCTTGTAAGAAGATATCATGAGAACTTTGAGGCCTTCCATATGGTACTGTTTGCATCTTGATTTGAACTTTAATCTAATGTGCAACTTAATGAGATGCAGTGAGTTTTAGAAGGCTTTGGAAACTTCATCCCAACCTAGAATAGACTCAGGTTAGCCAATAGCCCGTTACTATTAGAATTCATGCATGGAGCTCTGCAGTGACTTTGTATAAACAGCTCTCTGGTAGACTGCTGCTTTACTCAAACTGGTTAATAAGCTTTTAAATTAAAGTTAGTTGATGGGGACTACTGGCTTGAAAATGAATTGAAGCCTAAATTAACCATTGTTTAGTGTGAAAAAACCACACATTGTTTAGAATTTCTATTCAGGAAAAAATATGGAAAAGAAGAAAATAATCTTATTTGTGTGAGAGAATGCAGAAATGCATGCTTATTCTAGTGCTTAGAATGAAGTCATATATGTACTGAACCATATATATTGAAACATTATGTATTTGGGCATACCTTGTCTTACTTTCCATTCTGTTAATCACTTCCTCTTTTCTGTTTTGATTAAAAGATTTGTTTGCAATATGTTTCAGTAGCAAAGTGTACTTGGGCATTAAAAAGATATTATTGTTGGTATATTTTCATATTTGGTGGCAATGTAGTAAGGCAAGAGCATTTTGGTCTGAAGTGAGGGAGGCAATAGTGGAAAAAGGAATTTGACTAGAATTGGATCAACTTCTAAAAACATTAATATACTGTATCTAAAAAAATACTGGTACAATATAGGGGGCTGATATTTTATTTGATAATTTTAGCAAGAACATGTTAAGCAAAACATTGGGGGAAAGCTCGGATTCTTATAAGATCAGAATGGAAATCAAAATTATATGATTGTGCAGTTATGGCAAAACTTACAAGTTGTATAAGGTTGAAATAAAGTTGACAGAAATTTAATAAGTTTGTGGAAAACTGGATTATGTTTACCAAATATTGGCAGAATACGGCATGTTTCTCACAGGATATTAGATATTTGTTTCATATGCTGTGATTAGTATTAACCAATTTGGTTTTTTGAGGGGGGTTAAGAAATGTTGAGACTATATAAGCTGAATGTGGATATGATTTTTTTAAAAACTTAATAAATTATAAAGTAGAAAAAGATAGAGAGAAGCCTTACAGATTTATTTATTTCCTATGCCCCCATCTTAGGCTTCTAAGGAAACTTAGTGTTCCTAATACATGATGAATAATTTATTTTTAGAGTTAACAATATTATACATAATATGGAATATATCAAAATTAATCATATACTTCCAGATATATTAGAGCTGATATTTTTCTTAATGTATTGCAACAGTTTCTAATATTGTTGATTTTAAAATCTTTAAACAGTTGCATTCTAGTAATTGATTTAATTTTGGTTTGTTATAAAGTATGTACTGGTTATTTCTTTGAAATGCAAATACTACAGAGTTAAAGGTTTACTAATTTTATTAGAATGTTGTTGCTTATTAAATCATGACCCATTGTAAGTTTTGGGTGTAGTCTTCTATAGATTGGTAGTAGATTAGATTGGTTTAAAACGTTACTTTACTGTATCTTCAAGACTGCATTCCTTGTGTAATCCTACTCTTTTGCTGCATCTTTTTTTTTTTTAATCGATCCAGTTCTTGGGAGGTATTTTTCTTGGACTGCTATTTAACTGACTGTGTGTGGTACTGCATTGTATTCCACTTACTGCCTACTATTAGCACTCTTTGTGACCTTGAAGTATGTGTGTGCTGTATGTAACACCTTCAGGATGCATTGGTTTCAAAGCTATTTCCTCAGTCATTCGTCTTGGAGAGATACCTATTACTCTTGACATCCATTTCAATTCTTCACAAGTTCTTGAGTTTGTTATATATTGCAAAGTCTGCTTTTCTTATATTATGTTATATATTTTGTCAAATTGTTCTGTATTTTTAAGTTACATGTTCAAGCTGATAACAATTTGCTGCTCTCCTAGGTCACTTTCAACACTAGGGTTGGTTATCTCATCACTTGCAGACCAAGCAGCAGGAAAGGGGAAGAACAAGTTTGTGCCTTACAGAGATTCTGTACTCACTTGGCTTCTCAAGGTAAATGATGACTCTGTTTCATACTTAAAGGAGAAATAGATTTCATATTTACACACGCATACAAACTATTGGTCTTGAATGAGCTGAGAAATATTGCAGATTAGTGGGTGAGGCCTATTGTTGACTGGGCAAAGCCATTTAGCATAGATTACGCTGATTGTAATAGTAATATATAATAGGGTTTTTTTAAATTAATGCGCTTTCAAAAGGGAAATAAAAGAACAGTTAGGCATTTGTAGGAATTCAGCTTCAAACATTACTCATTTAATTGAATTATTACCATATATGGTAAATTTGAATCTTAGAAAAATCTTCTGCTTCTCTTGGGCATGATGCTGTGTTTGAATTACTGTTCTGATTTTTGAGTGTTAAAAATATGAATTATTACCCTTAAAATCTGCTGATTATATTCAGAATTTTTTATTTACAATACCAAAAAAATTATTTAAATCATTTTCCTAGCATATTCTGGTGTAAAAAGGAGTGCATTCAGCTAATTTCAGTGGCAGGATTGTGTATGCAAAATTTGTTATCTGTAGGTCATGCGGGAAGTATGACTTTATTTTGTACAACATATAATATATACAACCTGTTCCTGGTGTAACAGTACATAATCCTGATTTTTCTTGTGACCATAATATTTCAAGACACAAGTGTTTACTTGCCAACCTTTTCTTTTTTGTCAAAATTCTTACTAATTCTGAGAACTAAAAATAGCAAATGCATTGTAATCTGGTGTAGGTGGAAAGGTGCCCTTTGATTTTGCAATAGTGTGTCTTAAATGAAATATGGTACATTTCTATCAGTCTGTCCCATATCTTGTATACATTCCATAAATATACTCTCTAGGACAACTTGGGAGGAAATAGCCAAACGGCCATGATAGCTACAATCAGTCCGGCAGCTGATAATTACGAAGAAACTCTCTCTACACTGAGATACGCTGACAGGGCTAAAAGGATAGTTAACCATGCTATAGTAAATGAAGATCCAAATGCTAGGGTCATCCGAGAACTACGTGAAGAAGTAGAGAAACTGAAAGAGCAACTTTCTCAGGCAGAGGTAAATGCTGGAATTTTCCTTGGCTGTTGAAGTTCAGTAAAATGTGCTTTTTATTCTGTTTAGGTTTTACAGCAAAGAATAGAAAAGAAGTGATAGTTTGTCTTTGGAAATTGATCAAGAATAAGACTGTTTTGAATTGTCTATAAAAGTTGCATCATAACTTGGTGTGACAAAATGCTGTGTAGAAATTCCTTGTGAGAAGCGGGAGAGGGATATAAATGAAACAGAAATACAAATAAATAAAATAAAGAAAAATATGGGTGTTAAGTAATTCTGTTCCAAGTAGGTGACTCTGCTCACAGTTCATACATTTTTTTAAAAAAATATTTGACTGATATTTTGGAGAAACAAGGACTTGCAGAACAGGATTAAAATGTATTATGACTAAATTGAGGATTTTAAGATGATTGTAATTCTCCTGTACTGGATATTAAGGCTATGAAGGCACCAGAATTAAAAGAAAAATTGGAGGAATCTGAAAAACTAATAAAAGAACTGACGGTCACCTGGGAGGAGAAATTAAGGAAAACAGAAGAAATTGCACAGGTATTTATTTTCTATACACTTTGTGTTAAATACCTACTTGATATAACTTAGTTCACATGATGAATTTTTTTTATATTTCCAGAGGCAGTCGGACTGTGTGAACATTATTGTTTCTGGCTAAATTTGTTCTGTACAACTTCCCATTCACCCTGCATATAGTTTTAGTATTCTTTTATTTATGCTGAATGGACTGCCAGCTAGTACATGTGTTCAGCTTGCGTAGACTTGTTCAAGGCTTAAATGAAGTTGCACACTGTATAAATGTTCACAAAAATAACAGTTTGTTTAAAGTGTACCACCAAAGTCTACAGAAGTCTAAATGTTACCCATTATATTAAATAATTGTGATAGGTCTGACTTCACTGTATTGAAATGAGCATGTGTGAGCACCAAGCAGACCCATTTAAAGCAAGCTGAAGAGTTCAGATTTGGGGAAGACCCAGACAGGGTATGAATGTGTGGCTTAGTTTGGTGCAACTGAGTCAGACAACTAACTTGTGCATGAATTTGAAAATGTGTTAGCACCCATTAACCAACTATCTGTTCATTACAACTTCTAGTACTAAGTGGCTACTAGTTACTGTGAAAGAATAGTAAAGATTTCTTTTAAAAGTTTATATTCAGATTCATTTTTTTCTTTCTATATGCTTAAAGTTAAGATATGAAAACTGCATTTTACCATTACAAGTCCCGGGCATTCTTTTGATCATACTGTCAAATGAATATAAATTGGACACAGAGCAACTAGATGGCAAGTGCCTTCACCTTGGAGACTACAGGGTCACATTTTTGGGAGGCACAGACTGCAACAGAGAGAAGTGGGGGGATTGCAAAAAAAATCTCCACCCTTGTCTTTGTGCAAGCAGAATCATTTCTCTTGCTGAACTTAGTCCGGATTTCTAGTCTGGATTTCAGCCAGTATTTCTCTAGTTATGAGCCTTTGTGAAATCCTTATTAAAACAGGGTTATTAACTTATGACATTTCATAGAATGTGAGTGTTGGAATGGAGCTTAGACACCTTCTGGTCCAATACCCTGCTAGTACAGGAATCTACTATAGAATCCCTGACAGACTGCCAAGCCTTTATTTGAAAACCTCTCATGAAGTGGGGAGCCCAGCACTTCATAAGACAGACTTTTCCACTGTTGAACAGCTATTACAGTTTAGGAATTGCTCTTATCATCTAGCCTCAATCTGCTTCCTTATAATTTCAACCCATTGGTTCTAGTCTTGCCCTCAGGAACAACAGAGAGCAAGACCATTCCCTCTGTGTGACAGCCCTTCAGATGTTTGAAGATGCTGGCATCATCTCCTCTTAGTCTTCTCCAGACTGAACATATCCAGATCCTTTAACTGTTCCTCATAGGATTTCATTTCCAGATTCCTCACCACCTCCTTTTCTGAATTGGATCCAGTTTACCAACATTTTTCTTTAAATGTAGTGCCCAGAACTGGATATCTTAGCAAAAGTCAAGTGACTTGCTCTTTCCAGCAGCAGCCTTTTCCCTCAATAAAGATGGTTGCTGCCTGCTTTGAGCTAGTAGCTGTTGATAAGTTGTACATCATCCTTTATTAATCTCTTCCCCTGGAGAAGAGTTCCACTCAAAATGCATTGGGACCTTCCTCCTCCTCCTCCTCCTCCTCCTCCTCCTCCTTCACAGTTTAAGACCAGCAGAATACAGAGTATAATACAAAGTCAAGCCCAGCTGGAAATATAATATCAAATACAATACAAAGTCAAATCCAGCCAACAGAATATTAGACATAAAAAACAAAACAAGAAATAAAAATATATACCAAACCTCAATTTTAAAAAGTCCAATAAAATAATTCCCATGGCAATCCCCCCCCTCCGTTTTATGTCCATGTACTCCCCCTCGCAAACACCATTGTGTGAGCTGAAGAAAGTGGATTTTTCAGATATTTGGAGCATGCCCAAGTGCTGGTTGTGACACCAGTGTAATTATCTTGACTTCAACAGAAAGGCTGTTTTATACATTGGACTACAGCAAACAAGATGTTGTATTTTAACCATTCTTAACACAACATTTCCGGATTTTACCTGCTGCTACATAAAATCTAGCCACTTATGACACTTCAGCACATTTACCAGAGAAGAAATGTTATATAAAAATCATCAGAATTGAGTATCTATTTAGAAGGGGTGTAATAAGCCTAAGATGCAGATCATGATTTAAAAAAGACAGTAAAAAGGTATTTGATTATTGGATTCAACCTCTCTATTCCCACAGGGGAATAATTGTTCTGAGTAGAGATGCTCTGGTACCTGCCTACCTTCCAGCATGGCTGATGGCAATACATCCAAACAAGCAGATGTCAATGCTCTTTTCTGTGTTGGAGATGTCAAATTATACAAATAGCTGTTTTTTGAACTGTCCTAACACTTCCCATTCTGACATAAATAGGTGCTGGATTTGATTCTTGTTGATGTTCCATTTCCAGCACTCATTGCTTTATTATAGATTTTGCATTTTCATACCCTAATGGGAATAGATATTCCATCGAGAGACTATACATACTGAGCTTTTCAATAATTGACCTTGTCAAATCAGAGCGGTATTCATCTTCTAATATCGTACTTATCCACAAAATGGCCCAATCTCGGGAGACCTGCCTCCAATTGTAAAATAACATTAGACATACAACATGGAGTTGCAAAAATAGACCTAAGGAATTTAGACTGTACCTTCTCCAAAAGCTGATAGTAATGGAGCATACAGATTTGGAAACCATACAATAGCTGAGATAACACTTGGGCCTGAAATACCTTAATAGCTGCTGGAATATATTTACTCCCCATAGAGCCAAATAAATCTTAAAATAGCTGTAGCAGACCTCTGGGCATTTGTCACAGCATAATTAATTTGAGCTTTCCAATTACCCGAGGCCTGAGAAATGATCCCCAAATACTGCATTGTTTGCTCTGTACATATTGCATTAATTTGCCATTTATGTAGGCAAATTTTAATAAACTGCCAGTGCACCATTCCTGTTTTCTTCATTTGTTCCAAAGCTGTGTTATTCAACTCAGCTACCATAGGAAACTGAACTGTGTGTTGAATTTGACCCTTGCTCAGAGCAGAGTGCTGTCTTGCTAAGCTTCTTTGCATCCACAGCAGCTGCCCAACAGTATAGTCTTTTGTGTGTTACTCCAGAGTAAGTCCTACTGTTAATGAAGGGAGGGGGAGGTAATAGAAAGGTTTCCACATAATTGAGGACAATAATGGAAAAACCTTTTTAAAGTGTGGGAGGGGAGTAAGTAAAAGAACAATACCTTTTTAAAAGGATTTTTAAAAATAGGGTGGGAATAATGGAAATTCTTCTCTTCTGCCCTCCCTGGTTGCCATCTGCCTCCCCCCTGGACTGCTTGCGGAGAGGCTTTGCAGGACTGGGGCTGTAAGGGTGCCTGGGCAGTTTTTCCTGGTTCCACCTGCTGAGCTTATTGCTCAGCCTATATAGGAAGACTGCCGGTGGCCACAGCCCTCAGAAGCCTGCTGGAGAAGAGAAGAGGATACCATCTCCCCCAGGGTGTGAGACTGGGATGCCTGCCTCTTCTCTTCTGCCCTCCCTGGTTGCCATCTGCCTCCCCCCAGGACTGCTTGCGGAGAGGCTTTGCAGGACTGGGGCTGTACGGGTGCCTGGGCAGTTTTTCCTGGTTCCACCTGCTGAGCTTATTGCTCAGCCTATATAGGAAGACTGCCGGTGGCGGCGGGCCTGCCACAGGCGGGGTCACCACCAAAGGGGCAACACAAAAGGGGGTTGCCCCTTTGGGGGAGCCACTTCGGGGGAGAAACGAAGGCGAGGGCTGGACACTTTGTCCAACCATTTGTATAGAGGGAGGCATTCAATAGTGGGGCTTCTGTTCAATCAGTTTTAAGTTGTGCTGAGGTTGGGTTGAAGTTGTAATGTGTGTGGGTTTGTCTGGAGATGGGGATCCAGGGAGTGCCTTCGTTGAAGGTGGGGCAGCTATTCCGGTGGTGTTGGGGAATAGAAGAAGAAATGTTGGCAGGTCAGCAGGCTGTTCTAGGGGAAGGGTGGTCAGAAATCTAGTAGCTGTCCCCCTTTCCGGCTGTCCTGCCAGCTCTTTGACCTCGGGGAGCACTGCCAACATCCCAGATAACCTTACCTTGCTCCTATGCAATGCCAGGTCGGTCCAGAATAAATCAGAACTCATCCATGATTTGATCATGGATGAAGGGGCCGACCTGATGTGTATTACTGAGACTTGGTTGGGGGAGGCTAGTGGTCCAGTCTGGTCCCAGCTTCTTTCTCCAGGATATTCTGTAGAGGAGCAGGTGAGGGGACGTGGGCGGGGAGGTGGAGTGGCTGTGGTCTATAAGGATAACATCTCCCTTACCAGGGTCCCTGTTAGGGTATTGGACCATATCAAATGTGTGTACTTGAGTTTGGGGACCAGGGATAGATTGGGACTTCTGTTGGTGTACCGATCGCCCCGCTGCCCAACGGAATCCCTTACTGAGCTCACGGACTTGGTCGCGGAACTTGCGTTGGAGTCTCCCAGACTTTTGGTGCTGGGGGACTTCAATGTTCATTTTGGGACCAATTTGTCCAGGGCAGCTCAGGAGTTCATAGCATCCATGATGACTATGGGCCTATCCCAGGCAGTCTCTGGATCGACGCATATTGCAGGTCACATGCTTGATTTGGTCTTTTATTCTGATCAGGGTGGTGTTCCGTGGGTGGGGACTCCTACGATCTCCCCATTGTCATGGACGGACCACTATCTGGTTAAGGTTGGACTTACAACCGCTTTCCACTTTTGCAGGGGCGAGGGGCCTATTAGAATGGTCTGCCCGAAGAGGTTACTGGATCCGGTAGGATTCCAAGAAGCCTTGGAGGGATTTAATGTTGGCTCTGCTGGTGATCCCGTTGATGCCCTGGTTGAGAACTGGAACAACTTGCTCACCAAGGCAGTAGACACGATTGCTCCTAAGTGTCCTCTGACCTGCTTCAAAATTAGTCCATTGGTATACGGAAGATCTACAGGGGCTGAAGCGGCAAGGTAGGTGACTGGAGTGCAAGTGGAGAAAAACTCGACTCGAATCCGACAGATTATGACATGGAGCACATTTAAAGATCTATGCTCAGGCGATACATGCGGCAAAGAAGCGGTTCTTTTCTGCCCGTATTGCCTCTGCGAGTTCACGTCCGGCGGAGTTGTTCAGGGTTGTGAGGGGACTAGTATCTGCTCCCTATCCCTTGAACCAGAATTTGGAGGCATCAGTTACCCGCTGTGGTGTGTTTAATGAATTTTTCACAGACAAAATCTCTCTGATTCGGGCCGACCTAGATGGGGACTCCACAATTAATTTGATGTCTGAACTGGAGGTGTCCGACAACTCCTCTTATATGATTCGACTGGATCAATTTCAGTTTGTGACTCCTGATGATGTGGACAAGCTGCTTGGAGCGGTGAGGCCTACCACTTGTCCTCTTGATCCTTGTCCAACGTGGCTTGTTCTGTCTAGCAGGGAGGCTGTTGTAGGCGGCCTGGTATAAATCATAAATGCTTCTCTGAGGGAGGGCAGGATGCCTCCTTGTCTTAAGGAGGCAATTATTAGACCTCTTCTAAAGAAGCCTGCGTTAGATCCCTCAGAGTTGAGCAATTATAGGCCAGTTTCCAATCTCCCATGGCTGGGTAAGGTAATTGAGAGGGTGGTGGCCTCTCAGCTCCAGGCGGAAGAAACTGATTATCTAGAAAAACTGATTATCTAGACCCATTTCAAACTGGTTTTCGGGCGGGCTATGGGGTGGAGACTGCCTTGGTCGGCCTGATGGATGATCTGCAATTGACAGAGGAAGTGTGACTCTGTTGGTCCTCTTGGATCTCTCGGCGGCTTTCGATACTATCGACCATAGTATCCTTCTGGAACGTCTGAGGGGGTTGTGGGTGGGAGGCACTGTTTTACAGTGATTCCGCTCCTACCTCTCGGACAGATTCCAGATGGTGTTCATTGGAGATTGTTGCTCTTCAAAATCTGAGCTTAAGTATGGTGTTCCTCAAGGCTCCATACTCTCTCCAATGCTTTTTAACATCTACATGAAACCACTGGGAGAGATCATCAGGGGATTTGGAGCTGGGTGTTACCAGTATGCTGATGACACCCAGATCTATTTCTCCATGTCAACTTCTTCAGGAGTTGGCATATCCTCCCTAAATGCCTGCCTGGAAGCAGTAATGGGCTGGATGAGGAAGAATAAACTGAAGCTGAATCCAGATAAGACGGAGGTACTTATTGTGCGGGGTCGGAACTCTAGAGACGATTTTGATCTGCCTGTTCTAGGCGGGGTCACACTTCCCCAAAAGGAACAGGTTCGCAGTCTGGGAGTACTTCTGGATCAATGTCTCTCCTTGGTTTCTCAGGTTGAGGTGGTGGCCAGGGGTGCTTTTTATCAGCTCTGGCTGATACGCCAGCTGCGCCCGTTTCTCGAGATCAGTGACCTCAAAACAGTGGTACATTTGTTGGTAACCTCCAGACTGGACTTCTGTAATGCACTCTACGTGGGGCTGCCTTTGTACATAGTACGGAAACTTCAGTTGGTTCAGAATGCGGCAGCCAGGTTGGTCTCTGGGTCATCTCGGAGAGAACACATTACTCCCTTGATGATGGAGTTACACTGGGTGCCAATAGGTTTCCGGGCAAAATACAAAGTGCTAGTCATAACTTATAAAGCCCTAAACGGCTTAGGTCCTGGGTATTTAAGAGAGCATCTTCTTTGCTATGAGCCCCACCGGCCGCTGAGGTCACTTGAGGAGGTCCATCTCCAGTTGCCGCCAACTCGTTTGGTGGCTACACGGCTCCCTGCTGAGATACGATCCTCCCCATCTCAGGCAATTTTCAGAAAACACCTGAAAACACATCTCTTCAACCAGGCTTTCTCAGCTTTTTAAAACTTGTTTTTAAATTGTTTTGATTATTTAATTGTTGTTTTATGATGTTTTTAATTGTTAATCATTGTTTTATGTTTTATAATTTTTGTTTAATTATTAATTGATTTTAATGGTGTTTTAATGTAAACCGCCCTGAGCCTTTTGGAAGGGTGGTATAAAAGTTTTAATTAATAAATAAATAACAAATAATAAATAAATAAATAGCTTTTAATTAAACAAAAACTTGGGGGGTTCATAGAAAGATCCCTGTTCAAAAATTGGGAATGGGAAACAGAAATAACTTTTAAAAGGGGAGGAGGAATAAACTGCTCCTCCCCCAGCACACACACTGTGCTCATATAGCTCTGACATACTTAGTATCACATGGGATGGGATTTCTTCAGTGTATTTAAAGAGAAAATATTTCATAGACTATCTATCTTCTATCTACAGTGGTCCCTCGACTTACGTAAATAATCCATTCCGAACGCATGTTCGGAGGTCGAAATTTTCGTAAGTCGAGGAGCGCACCACGGAAGTCTGAAAACATTCGTAATTCGAGGAAGCCGCATCTAAAAATTCATAGGTCGAGTAAGCTGAATCTAAACCGGCAACTACTTCCAGTCTTTTTTGTCGCTCGTAACTCGAAAATAACGTAAGTCGAGTAGTTCGTAGGTCGAGGGATTACTGTATATATTTAATTATCTAAGGCATACCTGTGGCTAATCCCATGAGTGGCAGCTTTCGCGAGAGTTCAGAGAGCTGCTGGATAGTCACGGGACAGGTGGGAGGGAGGAAAATGGCAGCTGTGGCTGGTGAAGAAAACACCAGGTGGCCAGAAAGCAGGGTGGTGGTGGTGGAAAATGGGGGTGGGAAAAGAAGCCGGCCTGCCCACCAGCCAGCAAGGGGTGGGCGGGAGAAGAAGCCATCCAGAAAGTGGTGAGAAGCCAGCCTGGCCAGCCAGAAAGTGGTGAGCAGGCCAGCTGGCTAGAAAAGGAGGAGGAGGGAGAAGAAGCTGGTGGCTGGCAAGAAAACAGTGGGTGGGCCAGTCAGCCATAAACAGGAGGAAACAGCGGGAGAGAGAAGAAGCCCACACAAAAGCGGGGGAGGGGGGGAGAAGCCAGCACCCAAGCCAGCCAGTCAGAAATTGGGGGAGGGGTGGTGGGAGGGAGAAGAAGTCTGCCAGCCAGTCCACCATAAAGGGGGGGGGGAGAAGAAGCTGGCGCCCAACCAGCCATAAAGCGTTGGGGTGGGAAAACAAGAAAAAAGTGGTGTTTAGGCCGGCAGGGGAAGAAGGCGGCAGCAGGTAGTTGGGCCAGCCGGAGGCACTGACGCTCTGTGCCCAGTCCCGCTAGTAAAATATATTGTCCTATTTTATAGACAAGAAAGGGATAGTAACCATTAAGTGGGAGCCTCTGGCTTAAAGGAGACAACATTGTGTATTCTGTGCATGCTCAGAGATTAAACATATCACAACTTTATCAAAACATAAACTTAGTAGCCTCAGGACTCTTCCTGTTGTTTTAGAGTCGATTCTGTTGTCCAGAATCGGCTCTTGAGACGTGTACTGCTTCTCAGTGTGGAAGTTCCATTTCGCTATTTTAACAAATAGGTCTCAAATTGCTTTAAAAAGATTAGTTTCTATTTTTTAGCAGACAAGTTAATTGGGCCCACATTAGTCAGTTACTTCTGACAGACAACTTGCTGCTAAAATTGAATTAAACTGTTGAAGTGGTGAAACTTTAACACACTCAGTCATGCAGAGGATTGGTTAAGATACATAGAACCTTAGTTTCTTTCTTCATCTGAACCCACACCATGGCATTAACCACGGTGTATTTATGAGTGTCTAACCAAGATCTGAATGCTAGGTTTGAAGTTGGATTGGGTACCTGAATATAGTGTAGCTGTAGTTTTGCTTTATATCCAAATGCAAAACTTCAGTTTCTTTGACTCCTCCCTCTTCTCCACTCTATGTTGGATTGCCTTTGTACATAGTCTGGAAACTGCATTTGGTACAGAATACAGCAGCCTGGTTGGTCTCTGGGGTTACTTGAAGAGATCATATTACACCCATTTTAAAAGAACTACACTGGCTGCCAATAAGTTTCCGGACGAAATACAAAGTGCTGGTTATTGCCTATAAAACGCTGAATGGCTTGGGTCAAAGTTATTTAAGAGGACAACTTCTTCATGAACCCCACTACATATTAAGATCATCTGGGGAGGTCTGGTTGCAGTTGTCACCAGGTCAGTTGGTGACAACTCGAAATGACCTTTTCTAGGGTTGTCCCAGGAATTTGGAACGCTCTTCTTAATGAAATTAGAACCTACTCTTCTCTGGATCTGTTTAATCAGGCTTCTAGTTTATAGTTTTAAAGTTTTGAGTTTTAGAGTTTATATTTTAAAATGTTTTAATTGTGTTAATGTTTTAGTTGTTATGTTTTTAGATTGTGAACCACCCAGGGACTTGCATATAGGACGGTATTAAAATGTGTTAAATTAAATATATAAAAGTCACAGAGATGCTAACCTTTTTAGAAAATTAATTTTATTTTTACATTTATATCCCGCTCTTCCTCCAAGGAGCCCAGAGCAGACTGGATTTCCCCTGGACATTTACTATAGTAGGTGGCCTTTAGGGGAAGTGTTATGCTTTGTAGAGATTAGGGGTGTGCACAAAACATATTTTATTTATTTGAATTGGTAGACCACCCCAAACTTGGGCATCTGGGCAGTTTACAACAACATCAAACATTAAAAATTGAAAAGCTTACGTTTAAAACTACAGTCCAGTTAAAAAGCTCGGGTGAAAAAATAAGTCTTTAGACTTCTTAAAGGTTGTCAAAGATGGAGATGCTCTTATTTAATCAGTGAGCGCATTCCAGAGTCTTGGAGCAGCAACAGAGAAGACCTGTCCCTGCGTAGCCACCAGATGAGCTGGCTGCAATTACAGACGAACCTCTCTGATTTATCTCAATGGGTAGTGGGACTCATAGTGAAGAATACGTAACCAAAATGATCAGAAAGTTTTGTCGAAATGGTGGCAGTGTTGGCTGTTTCAGTGAAACAGACTTGAAATGTTTTGAGTGTTTTGGCGATAGAGAACAATGGGGAATTTGAAATACCCCATTGTTCCCCATGGGTAGCACCTAGAGACACCACAGTGGGTTGCTGGTAGAGCATGATGGGTGCTACCTACCACCTAACTCACGAAATAAATGTGCAAGCGGATGATTTTTAACAAATATTTAAGATTTTCCTGAAACCCTCATAGGATCCTATGGGTAAAATTTAAAAATTTGTTTAAAATTGCCCATTTCTTTTGTGGTGTGGGTGATAAGTTGCAGCCACCATGTACCACACAGCCCATTTTGGTGTCCCTAGGAGCTACCCACGGGGAACGATGGGGTGTTTTGATATACCCCATTGTTCTCTATGGCCAGAACAAGCAGAGTGCACAATTTTGCAACCCTGCCTTGAAAAACATGCAATAAAGACAGTACAAAAACAACCAAAAAAGAATCATTGACCCAGAATGCATTGCCAGCCACAGTGCCTGCACTGCAGTAACATCATTGGTACAAGTTGCTCTCTCACACACAGTTATGACTCATTACATTCCTAGTGTTGCAACAGCTGCCACAGCAGTACCCTTAGTAGCAAGCATAGCCCCACGCTCAACTAGAGCAGGGATTCTCAATGTTGGGTCCCCAGATGTTATTGGACTTTAACTCCCATAATCCCCAACTAAAGGCCACTGAGGCTGGGGATTATGGGAGTTGATTATGGGTCCTCAGATAACATCTGAGGACCCAATGTTGAGAATCCCTGAACTAGACAAACTGCAGCCACATCTGACGGATTACACATTGCAGCGCAGATCAGAGCAGTGAGTGAAGCCCAAGTTAGTCTCAAGGTCAGACATGGAGCTGATCACAGCGGTCACCAAGAAATGTTATAAACACACACACACTCTCTGTCAAGTTCTCACCACAACACTCACAGACAAATCAAATCAAATAACTCAAGAAAGGCAGGCAGGCACCAAAGTTCTGCCTTTGTCAATCTGAGATCCAGCAAAACCAGATACAGTCATCCTCGGAAGCCAATCAACCAGTATCAGAAAACCAATCAGAAAAGGGAGAACATTCCTCCAAAGTGGCATTTGAAACACTTGAAACATTTTTTTAAAATGCTTTTTATTATATAGAAAAGTAAGAAAAAGGTTACAACTCTGAGCCACCAACTTGCCAAATAACACATAATATGGCATATCACACATATTCATACCCATGTATGTGCTTCCTTCATTCATACTTATCATAGTTAATTGTTTACATACAGAACAAATGCAAAAATAAGCTAGATCTTGCCCATCAATAACTTTCTAACACACACCCAGTTGATATAAAGAAGACAATTATAAGAAAGAGAAAATAGTAATTAAGCAACTCCCACCGGACCTGTCAGTCAACTAATAACTAAATAATAATCTTGTCTTGGAGAAAATGGTAATTTGACTATAAGTAGGAGAGAGAGAGAAGAGATCAAATTATTTAAAAATAAAGACCACTATTACTAAAACAAAAATGTTACAGTTATTTTGATTATTTTAAATTACATCCACAATTTTCTATATTCTGGTTAGATTTCCTGTAAACAAAACATAATCAGAACTTTAAGGTATGTTACTGATTGGACGGTTACCTATTTCCCAAAGCAAACCATAAAGGAGCAACCATATGAAAACTAAAAATGCTACTTTGGTGATCGAACTGAGACTTCTGTAGTGCCTCTGTGGAGAAGGAACTGAAACTGACAGCAACACTTCTAAGAACATCAAACATCAAAACATCAAAAGGATCTATTTGTAACAAAAAGATACATATATTTATAGATCTGGATTGTGATCCATTGTATCCATAAGAACTGGGTTTCTGCGCCTGCGCAGGGACCTCCCGGGCTGACTAGCTAGCTCCTCTTCGCGCCCCGCCCGTCTGCACGTGCCTTGCAGCTTCCGTTAGAATCGACGGTTGGGGCGCCTCTCCTGCAGTTTTCTCTTGACCGCCAAAGCGCTTACACCTCTTGGCTGTTGCTCCTCAATTATTATCAAAAATTTGACTTCGGACTGTTTGACTATTCTCTACTGAGCGGATTAATTGGTTTGACTTCAGAACGAACAACGGACTTGATTTGGGACTCTGATTCTAACTTCGAAGTTTGTACAGGACGGTTTTGACTCGGAACGGCGAACGGACTTGATTACGGACTCTGCTTTGTTTGTTCCTAAGATTGTTTACTGAATTTGACTCGGAACGGCATTTGGACAATGGAAGCTAAGAAGACATTCAAACGGTATGAAAAGTGTCGAGCAAAGTTGCCTTCGACTGATTATCACGACGCCTGTTTGATGTGCCTAGGAGAGAATCATAACACGGCGGCGTGTAAGATATGCTGCTCGTTTTCAAAACAAACTAGACAAAATAGAGCTCTCAGGCTTCGAGCTGCGTTATACGAGGAGGCACTTCGACCGCCAACTCCTCGTCCGTCGGCGTCGATGAGTTCCGGATGACATCGGGAGCTTCGATGTCGAAGGAGTGCGGTGCGTCAAGCTCCCCGGGATTGGGTTCCAGTGGGTCTGCTGATAAGCATTCTAAAACCACTGTTGACACTCTGTTTAAGAAACCAAAGGAGGTTTCCAAAAAACGGAAGCATAAGGATAGAGATCGTCATGCTTCTGAGAGGGAAGGTCGCCATCGTGAGGAGTCTCGCCATCGAACTCCCTCACCGACGGCAGCACAGATTTACAACGTGGACTCGGCTGAGTCCCCTACAGCCTCGACGTCGACACCTCCGGTATCGACGGTCAGGATGGTTTCGGCTTCGACATCGACTTTAGTCTCGACATCGACACCAGCGTCGACATCGAGATTGGACCAAGGCAGTCTGGGACAGGCGTCGACATTGGAATCGACGTCGACGTCGATATCGGCGTCGAGGCATTTGCAAGTCTCGGCATCGGAGCCTCCCATAACTTCCCAGGCGGTGTATGCCATTCCTCCGTCGGCGTCCACGGTGCCGGAGCAGATATTGAATGTGAGCACTGCTCCTTCGTCGGTGTTGACGGCTTCGACATTGAGGAGGATTCCTCATCTTTTGTCACCGGCATTGACGCCGGCACAGTCCCCCTCGACGCCGAGGACTCCGAGTCTGGCTACACACGGGGACGGGCTTAGAGAACTGCTGGAGTCGAGTTCGAGTACCCCCTCGGGTGCGACGTTTCGCGGCTTCCTGTCGACAGGCTTAGACGAGGGTCCTGGAGGTGGAGAGCTGGCTGATCTGCCTCATGTTGCCTCACTGACACCAGCAGTGGTCCAGGATCCAAGAACCGATGTCGGGTGCTCTACGATGCTGCAGCCAACTCATTCCTGCGGTTTCCGCCATGGTGTGCCGGATGATTATGCAGAGTTCTTGCGTTGGAAAGCGGCACAGGTAGAAATGCAACCAGTGCAAGGGCTGCGGAATTTTGTGCAGGCTGGACAACTTGCTCAGCCACTGCTGCAGTCAGAGCATGCAGACCATCAGGGGCCGTCTGTGAACTTGCCTATACAAACACCATTGGTGCAAGTTCAAACCTACCTTCCAGAGAATTCACAGTTACCTGTGGTCCAGACGAGGATGCCAGAAAAACCTGCTGGGAAAAGAAAGAGGAAAGCAACACCTCCTCCTTCTGAACCATCATCTTCACCCTCTGATGACAGTGAGGACGATGAGTCGGGACCGGCCTCTGACAGAGATGATATCAGTCGTAGGTCGGACCCCCCTTCGGATGTGCCACCAAAACTATCCACCTCGCCAACTGAGGAATTGAAAGCTTACCATATCCTCATAAGGGACATCGCTGAAGCCCTGGGCATGGACGTAAGCTCTCCGGATGCGGACGTTGCTGACCCGGTCTATAATATGATGAGGCGGTCTAAGACATCGCATCCTGTTGCCCTCACCATGATTCCTGGGATAGACAAGGCTGCGAAGGTGGCATGGGACTCAGTGGGGGTCGGGGCTCCGACTTCCAAGCGCATTGAGAATTTGTATAGGGTGACTGAAGGAGAGAACTCTTACCTGTTACGTCATCCTATACCGAACTCCTTGGTTGTCAGTTGCGCTTCATCCACCAAGAGTGGACACCGTCATTCCACGCCTGCTGACAAAGAGGGGAGGAAAATGGACGTTATGGGTCGAAAGATCTATAGCACCTCCAGTTTAGCAATTTGTATTGCTAATTATGCGGCGTGTATGGCACGCTATAACCATTTACTTTGGGATGCGCTCTTACAGGATTCATCCTCTTTGTCTCCGGAGGACTTCCAATGGAGATTTAATGATGTGTACGAAAGAACAACGGCAATAACGCGCCAACAACTGAGCGCATTCAAACACTTGTCGGAGACGGAATCGAGAGCAATGGTGACGGCAGTGAGCTTGCGCAGGCATGCGCTCAGCAACCCTGCAGACAGACATGAAGGAGAAAGTCGAGTCCTTGCCATTTGACGGCAAAGGCTTATTCCATGAGGACACGGACACGTCAATGGAGACGTTGAAAAAATCTAAATTCACTGCCCGCACCTTTATGGTGCCTTCGAGCGGTTCCAGCTCAACTACAAGGAGCCGCAATTATTATCAGAGAAAGAGTGATCGGTATCGGGACCGCAAAGAATACCGAAAACAATTCAGACCTTACCAACGCGGTAAGGGCTTTAACCAAAAACAAAAAGGAAAAACAGCTCGTCAAGGCGACAAGGACGCTTCCAGCAAGAGCTTTTGACGGGACTGTTCGTCCACTGCATCAGTTTTGCAGCAGCCAATTAAGTCCAACGCTACAATCCAGGACCCACTACATCGGCCCTGTAGTTGCCAGGATCAACATCAAACTGGCAAGCCGTGCGCCAGCATGGCACAACATAACATCCGACTGGTGGGTACTGAGAATAGTGCAGACTGGATATGCGTTGGAGTTCGAGACAAGGCCTCCCTTCTCTGGACTGGTCTATACGCCGGCCACGGAGGTGTTGCGGGAGGAGGTCAAGGTGCTGCTGGAGAAACAGGCGATCACGCGGGTGCAATGGGCGAACAGACTGACTGGCTACTATTCCCGGTATTTTCAGATACCAAAGAGAGACGGTGGAATAAGAGCCATAATGGACCTGAGGGGGCTCAACCTCTTCATTCGGACCAGGAAATTCAGAATGGTGACGCTGCAGGGAATTCTGCCTCTGCTGGTGAACGAACAGTGGGCAGTTACTCTGGATCTCAAGGACGCTTATTTTCATATCGGGATACAGGAGAGTCACCGCAAGTTCCTCCGGTTTACAGTAGGGGCACAGATCTATCAATATGTGGTGCTTCCATTTGGACTTTCTACTGCGCCCAGAGTGTTCACAAAGGTGATGGCGGTGGTTGTAGCCCACCTACGAACTCAGGGCTTGAGGCTGTATCCGTATTTAGACGATTGGCTCGTGGTGAGCCACGACAGGAGTTTACTTACCCGCCAAGTGCAGATGCTGCTAGCCTTATTGGAGTGCCTCGGCATCAATGTGAATTGGAAGAAGTCGAGACTCGAACCCATGACTCGAGTGAACTTCATCGGAGCGGTGCTGGACTTGGAATTGGCCAGGGCGTTCTTACCTGCGGAAAGAATTACCCAAATGCACGAACTCATACGTCACTTTCAGAGGACTCCACGGCAGCCAGCGGTTCAAATCCAGCGGATGTTGGGTTTGATGGCATCATGCACCGCAACGGTGTCACACACGCGCCTCCGTATGCGCACATTGCAGCATTGGTTTCTCCACAACTTCCGACCCAATGTGGATGGCCAGAATATGCACTTGACATTACCACAACATGTCCTCGCCAGCCTGGGGTGGTGGCTAGACATGGGCAATTTGGGCAAAGGAGTCGAGTTTGTGTCCAAGGAGCCCACCTCCCGGATAACGACAGATGCCTCGATGGCGGGCTGGGGTGCGCATTGCGCCAGCGTATGCGTGCAGGGGACATGGACCCAGTTGCAGAGACTTCAGCATATAAATTACTTGGAGCTATTGGCTGTGTTCCAGGGCCTAAGGGCATTCGAACCTATGATAAGGGGACGAGCAGTACAGCTGGAGTTAGACAACACGACGGCGATTGCCTACCTCAACCATCAAGGGGGGACAGTGTCACTGTCTCTTTGCCTACTTGCGAGGAAAATATGGGACTGGTGCATTCAACATTCAATTCACCCGGTAGCAATACACATAAAGGGTGTAGACAACTGCTTGGCCGACAGGCTCAGCAGGGACATCAGTTTCAACCAAAGACACGAGTGGGAAATCAACCCGATGTATCTCGACAGGGTGTTCGAGATCTGGGGGGTCCCATCGATAGACTTATTTGCCACGGTTGCCAACAAAAAGTGTGTCAATTATTGTTCGCGTGCGGGCATAGGCCAAGGATCCCTGGGGGATGCTTTTCAACGGGCCTGGAAGACAGGGCTGTTATATCTTTTTCCCCCGCTGCCGTTAATGGGCCGTGTGGTTGCGCAGATATTGCGGGACCAAACGAAATGCATACTTCTGGCCCCATGGTGGCCGCGCCAGCCGTGGTTTGCCACACTTCTGGGAATGTCTCATTCAGTGTTCCACAAGTTCCCCAAGGCTCCAAACCTGTTGCAAAGAGAACACGGAAAGGTGTTACACCCCGATGTGCACTCTCTCAAGCTGACCGCTTGGAGAATCAACTATTAAACAACATCTTACTAAACAGTAGGCGTGCGTCGACAAGACGCAGTTATGCTTGCAAGTGGAACCGCTTCAAGAGTTATATGAGGGGGAAGAGTGTCACGCCATTGCGTGCGAGCCCTCGGGATGTGCTACGTTACCTGACATCGCTCAAACTGAGTGGATTGGCGAATGTCTCCATTAAGCTGCATTTGGCTGCAATCTCGTCAAAGCACAGGGGATGGGATGGGTCCACGGTTTTCTCCCACCCGGAATGTAAACGTTTCCTGAAAGGTGTTAATAACCTTTACCCGCCTGTGCGCAGCCCAATGGAGCAATGGAGTCTGTCTTTAGTACTCTCTGCCCTAACGGAGGCACCTTTTGAGCCACTGGCGACTGTTCCGCTGAAGTTTCTGACTTTGAAGGTGGCATTCTTGGTAGCCATTACATCGGCTAAGAGAGTGAGCGAGATGTCGGCCCTGCGGATGGATAGACCCTACACTCAATTCTATCCACACAAGGTTGTGATGCGTCTCGATCCGAGATTCCTGCCGAAGATGGTAACAGATTTCCACTTAAATCAAGACATAGTGCTACCAACTTTTTTCAGTAGTCCGGAGACGGACTTAGAGAAGGCCCTCCACACGTTGGACGTGCGTAGATCACTCCTATACTATTTGGAGGGAACTCATGACTTTAGGAAGAGTAAAAAGCTTTTTCTCTCCTTCCGGGGGCGTAGCAAGGGCCGTCCAATCTCTCGCCAGAGACTTGCTCACTGGCTAGTGGAACTGATTTTCCTCGCCTATAAAAGCCAGAAGATAACACCGCCAAAGACGGTTCGGGCTCACTCTACTAGGGCCTACGCAACGTCTGCGGCACATCTGTCAGGCATTAAAATGGCAGATGTCTGCCTGGCGGCGACATGGTCATCGCATCTACCATTCGTAAAGCATTATGCTTTGGATCTGCGGATGGCTAGGGAGGCGAATTTTGGAAGATCAGTGTTGAAACGTGTGTTGGCATAGCTGGGGGTCATCTGCACCCGCCTCCTTATGGGGTAGCTTGCTAAACACCCAGTTCTTATGGATACAATGGATCACAATCCAGATAAACAGGTTGCTTACCTGTAACTTATGATCTGGATGTGATCCGTTGTATTCATAAGTCCCTCCCAGCCGGCCCCGCTGCAGAATGCCTGGACTAGTGGATGCTGGTGTACAGATCGTCATTTATATGGCGGTCTGCGAGAAATCTGCAGGAGAGGCGCCCCAACCGTCGATTCTAACGGAAGCTGCAAGGCACGTGCAGACGGGCGGGGCGCGAAGAGGAGCTAGCTAGTCAGCCCGGGAGGTCCCTGCGCAGGCGCAGAAACCCAGTTCTTATGAATACAACGGATCACATCCAGATCATAAGTTACAGGTAAGCAACCTGTTTATACTCTTCCCTAATGTTACTTCTCCCTAGAAATTCTTCAAAAAATGAGTTACAGGTTTACTTGTATTAATAAGTCCATAACCTTTCATATACTTCAAATCAAAAAAAAGGGGGAGGGAGACAAAAAGACAAAAGGGCGGGGGGCAGAGGAGGAAAAATCCAGAACGAAGCAAAACTCAGCGAGCCCCCATGGAACAGACTATCTAAGTTTAAAGTCTCAAAAAGTTTTAAAATATAAGTTTAAAATATTATTACTTTATTGTAATATATTAATAATTAATATTAATTATTATCAATTATCAATACCAATAATTGTTTGTTATAATACCAGCATTAATGTGTTGAAGCACATTAATGTTAACATTGCTGATGTGTTGCAAGCCAAAGTTTAACAAACGAACCAACATAGAAAAATAAGGGGGAGGATAGACATATACAACTAAAAACTTCAATCTCCCTAGTGATAATCTTTAAAAACTGGTTAAAAGATCTAACCTCTAGTATAGAACCATATTCTTCTGCATTAAATCCCTTCAATGAAAAGTTCTCCTTTTGTTTTAAAAACTAGTTGATCTGGTTAATATAAAGTATATTAATCATGATAAAATAATTACTTATTTATATCTATCCTCCAAAACAGGCAAAAGATGATGATAATTATAACATCAACCATTTATCTTTAGGATATAACTAGATAAGATCTCTCAATTCTGTCTCTCTATTCCAAGCCTCGTAATTATTATCACAGGGAATAACACCAATCTTTATGTAACTAAGCAAGACCTCTCCTTCAAATCCCCTTTCATGCATTTTTACGTAACTGTATACAGGGGAAACCAATGACCAATCTTTGAAGAAGCCCTAACAGAAATCCCTAGAATTAATTGTCAAAGAAAAAGCCAAACCAATTACAAATTATGAAATTAAGGCTCATAATCCAGCACAAACAATACTTTTAGAAGAAGTTTTAAGTTCAAGGAGATTATAAATCTTAATGTCCGAGATTTTCTGTCAAAACCAGAATAAACCAAGTCCCTAATATCTTATAAAGAGTTGTATTTAATTCAAGCTCCAGTTTTCTCAAAATACTTGAAAATGCTCAAACAGGAGATTTATGTTTCCAATTGTTTAAAAAAAAATTAAACCTATTTTTTTAGAATAAAAACCAATATTATTAAAATAAAAATTACAGTTATTTTGGGTACTGAGGTACCCAGTAAGACACAAAATAAGGACTATTTCAAACATTTAGATACCATCCATTCATAAGGGCCATGCTGATCTTCTCCATGTCTTAATATCTTCTTTGTATTGATTCAATTTTAATTTCAAATATAAGTAAAATATCTCAATTGTAGTAAAGTCAGTTTAGTGAAAACGTATAACAATCTTGTTCCCTCATGTGGTAAGAAGTTGTAGTGACATCTTGTAACAAGTTCCGTCTATCGTGGAAATAGAAGACTAAACACAACTGTAACAGGATTGATGGGAGAATAAATTCCTGTGCTGAGAAAAACAATACATTTTGCTAAAGATCCTTCCAGTTCAGAACAATGAATGTGTCTCCGTAGATGATAGTTCCAAAAACCACAGATGCTAATGAGAAAATATGTTCTTCCAGGTGGGCGGGAGGAGGAGGGAGGGAAAAGGAAGATCTGGGCTCTTTACTATAAATCCTTCCGAGGTAAAGAAGCTGAAAATTTTTCATAGTGGAATAACAGGGTAAATCAAAAAACAAAATTTAAATTACTTTGATCCAATCCTTTCCCTAGGCTAATTAAAGTTCTGAAATACCCAATTTTAACACATCCAACAAAATCTTCCCAGTCTGACAAATAGAAAGAAGTCAGTGTATGGCATTCAAATAGCTACCTTTTAAAAAATAAAAACCCAGATATCTTGCAAACACTCAAAATACTTCTGAGCCCTTCAATCACAGTCCAGTCTATTCCTTACAGCAATCAAAAGTGTGGGGGGGGGGGAACCAACAACCTCCCACTCTGATAAATGTTGTAAATCCAATTAAGACGTAAACAAACTGTAAATCTTGTAGACATTCCAATCAGGGTTTCACTGTTGTCGTTGTTAAATCTTCTTATGTGTTAATTATGATTGCTCCAATAAAACAGTTAAACTGCAACATAAACATCTGAAACTTAAGGCACCTTCATCAGTAACCAAAATTCAAACTGCAGTTTTCTTCAGTCCTTTTATACAGCCAAAATTGTAAGCAGAGGAATGATAACATTCTTTGTCTCTTCAGTCTAACTCTCTCCTCTTAAGTCTGGAACATCGGAGTAACCTTCTAAAAAGTCCATGGGAGTTATTAACGGATTTAAAAGAAAAACACAGGAAAAAGTAAAAAATGTCTAAAATACATAAGAAGAGGAGGGGAGGGGGAAGATTCTTATAGGCTCAGAGATTTAGCATAAAAAGTAGATAGCATGGTGACTGTGCCACGTCCTACTCAGTCCGGGGCTTGAGGTGGACAGATCCGTCCTCCAAGGCAGTCCAGGCGTCTCCCAGGCATTATCAAACCTGGAATCTCCCTAGACAAGGAGAAGGTCAAGCTCCACATGCACTCTGGTCTTCAATCATTCCGATTGAAGAATTATGGACCAAATAGGTGAAGGAGGCATCAGCAGCCCAGCAGCTGAGATCCTCCCATCAAGACGCCATTGCCAAGAGTCCGAAACACTTGAAAATTTTTGAGTTGAAATGGGGTTGTTCAGTTTTGAGCTCGAAACAGGGCGTTTTTGTTTCAAGAGCAAAACATTTTGTACATCCCTAGTAGAGATGCACCAAGGAAAAACTTGTCAGATGCATCACTAGTAAGTGACTGAGAAAACTACACATCTCTCATTTCTGTCTAGGTATATCCTTCTCTAACCCACTGTCAAGCTGAAAGACCAAGGCAATATGTGGGTGTAGGGAACCTAATCTGTAAAGCCAGCACAGTGTAAGAGACTGTACAATATTTTAACTGGCTACATGTCATGGATATTAGGGTGACTATTTTAACTGGCAATTTTAATGCTTTTAAAAGCACAAGCAAAAATTATAAGCCCCTTACGTCTTCCTTAAATTGAGGGCTTCTTGACATTTTAACATCAGCTTGCAATTTTTTAATACTTTATAACATTTTATTTAATATTATCATTGTTTTAAAGTTTCTAGGGCTGCATGCATGAATTTACTAATCGGTTTCATAGATTGAAGAGCAAGAGTCATAATGGATGAAAGACTTCCTAGATATTTCACTCAATTTGTGTAGCTAGTCCTATTCTTGTAGCATTACAAGAATCATGGTTGGTTTTAGTTTATTAATGTGAACTCTTTTTATTGGGTTGGATCCAGAACTGCTCCTCCAGATGTGATGAAGTCTTCATTCATGGAAAGGCTGTTTTATGCCTTGTGGACATAAGAACAGCCCTGCTGGAGGTCGACGCATCCTGTTTCATATAGTGGCCCACCAGATGCCACTGGAAGCGTACAGGCAGGAGTTGAGGGCATGTCCTCTCTCCTGCTGTTACTCCCCTGCAATTGGTACTCAGAGATATCCTGCCTTTGAGGCTGGAGATGGCCTGTAGTTGTTGATAGACCTCTCCTCCGTGAAGTTATCCAAGCCCCTCTTAAAGCCATCCAGGTTGTTGGCTTCACCACATTCTCTGTTGGCAGAGAATTCCACAGGTTGATTATGCGTTGTGTGAAAAAGTACTTCCGTTTGTTGGTCCTAGATTTCCTGGCAATCAATTTCATGGGATGACCCCTGGTTCTAGTGTTATGTGAGAAGGAGAAGAATTTCTCTCTATCCACTTTCTCCACACCATGCATGATTTTATAGACCTCTATCATGTCTCCCCGCAGTCGTCTTTTTTCTAAACTAAATAGCTCCAAGTGTTGTAGTCTTGTCTCATAAGGAAGGTGCTTTAGGCCCCTGATCATCTTGGTTGCCCTCTTCTGCACCTTTTCCAGTTCTACAATGTCCTTTTTTACATGTGGTGACTGTGTATTGTATGAAAAAAAGTCTAAATCTAAAGATGTTCTTCCACTTAAGGTTTTACAACCTCTTGCACAGGTAGAAGCATGATTGCTGATGTAGAGCCTGCATATAAAACTGCATAAACGATTGTAGATACTTTTACAGAATAGCTCTAGGAGCTGCTGTCCTTCTGTTCATAATTCCTTGGATCCAAACCATAACTGTTAGGCTTGTCACCACCTAAACTAACGACGTCTGATGAATTAAAATTTTCTGTGTATTTTACAGGAGAGACAAAAGCAGCTGGAGAGCATGGGTATTTCTCTTGAATTTTCTGGTATCAAGGTTGGGGAAGACAAGTGCTATCTGGTGAATCTAAATGCAGACCCTGCACTCAATGAATTATTGGTTTATTATTTAAAGGTAAAAAAAAAGGATATAAAATACTTGCTTCACATGTTGAATGAAACATGCTTTGGAGATTCTGTGTTTTATTAAAAACAAACAACCTTTCCATGTTAAATTGGAAATGGAATTTGTGCAACTGGATGCTGGAAACTCCAGCAAGTTTTTGAAGGAACAAATATTTATATCAATCAACACTTCATTTTTCTAAATCAAAAATTATTGTAAAAAATCCTTATATTGCTCTTAAATTCTTTGACTTGTGAAGTTCTTGAAATCGCTTTTAATTAGCATTGCTTTATAGTTGATACTTAATGTTAAGCTTTTTAATATAATATAATTGGCTCAGGATATAGAAATTTAGATCATAAGGAACTGTTTAAGCATATGTTATTTTATATGTATGCAACTAATACTGTTGTAGATTTAGATTTCATAATTAGTACATCCATCAGGGAAAAAGTTGGGGTAGCTCAGAATATGTGCAATATATTTTCACAGATATAGCACAGATTTGCAGATATACAGATTTGCACAGATGTGCAATATATTTGCACTGATACAGAATATGTATCAGTTGGGGTAGCTCAGAATATGTGCAATGAATGTTCATATTGTCAGGCTTTTCTTTAGTACCGTAGCAAGCTCTGAAGTGAACTTTGTGCAAAAACTGAACATTAACCCAGTAGGGATGAATGGAATACTCAAAAATATTAATACCTCCTGAATAGCTGGGTAAGAAAGCCCTGAATTTTCACATGAAGTTCCTATATGATGTGTGGACGTTTAAGGGAGATCATTAAAAATCAATGAGTGGACTGAACTCCTTGAAGATCTATACATTTAATGCTGTCATCATGTAAGAACTTGATATGAAATTTCAGGGCTTTCTGCCCAGCCATTTGAGATGAACTAATATTTTTTTAGTTCTTCAACGTGGTCTCTGTGCTCTACACGACTGGGCTTTGCGCCTGTGCAGAAACCTCACTGGAGTTTCTCCAGGTTAAATTCTTCTTTAGCGTTTGGGTGGTAGCCCCGCCCCCTCCCTCCAGTGATATGCAGCTGCTTGCGATGCCCTCTTCAGTCTTTCTTCGTCTGTGGACAGTTTGACTTCTTCTCTGAGTGACTCCAAGCTAAATTGCAGTTCAACAGTAATTATCTCTTTCTTAATCTCCTTCGTATTTTCCTCCTTTTCTATCTTCTCTCTCTCTCTCTCTTAGCATTTTTGTTTCCATCGTGTCCCCCTCCCCCACCTCTATGGGGCTCAGTGTTTTTTCTTTTCCCTTACCTCTTATGGCCAGCAAGGTTGTCTTTAAACTCTGTGTCCAGTGCAGGACCAAGATCCCCTCGACTGATGGACACAGTCGCTGCTTTTTTTGCCTTGGCGAGGCACATAAAGTAGATGCCTGCACACACTGTGCAAAGTTCACCAAATAGGCCAGAAAGAACCAAGCCTCCCGTCTAACATCTTGGCTCTGGGAGCAGGCACTCTGAGAGAAGGCAGCCTCTCAGCCTTCTACTATGCAGGCGGTGGCCAGCGCTTCCCCACCAGGCTCAGGCTTACAGCCCTTTGCATCTACAGACTTGTTGTCCAACACTTCGTCCGACGCTCCAGACCCAAGCTGCCTCTAGAGCCTACGGCTCCTACCTTGCCCTCCTCAGGATCGGCTGCTCCCTCTGTACCAACCGCTGCAGTCCCGATGATGTCAAAACCGACAGACTCCACGGCATCCCTGGCTCTAAAGAAGAAAAAGCCACGACAGGCTTCAGGCACAGAGCAATTTCTAAAGCGGAAACTTGCCCTGCCACCTGACCCTCCTACCAGAAAGAAGAAGCTCAAGTTAACGTCTTCATCCAATCTGCCATCACAGCATAAAACACCCCTTGAACCCAAGGAACAGAGCCTTGAACTCATGCTGCCCAGTAACCCGGACACCTTTGAATCCAAGGATTGCCTTGATGCCGCAGAGGGCCTCGATACCAAGGACCCTCTCACCGTGCAATCCGAAATCGAGGACCTCACCTATGAACCCAAACCTGTTTCGGAACCCGAGGCTGACCTCATTGAGGAAGACTTCGATTATGAATTCGAGAGGCTCTACCCTGACTATACATATGACATTAGCCAACTTTGACGAGCATATTACCAAGACGGTTATTACACCACTTACGAAGACCACCAGTGCTCTCGCTCCTTTTAGCCATCAAAGCCATCTTAATCCTATGAGTCTCCATGGTGACCTAAATACCAACCTTCTCGCCATTACACATCCCAGCTGGACCAGTGGGATTACAGGAGAGCCCCTAGAGACCACTCTCGACACCACAACACACCATTGTCAGACCACCAACCAGGATCCTGCCTCCGCCTCCTAAGACTGCCAAACCTCATTTACAGTCGACCACCACACAAAAACCACCACCTCCTCCACCTAGGTCAACCTCCTTGTTGCCTCCTAAGGTCCCACTTTGGAATAATCTGGCCTATCCTCCATCCTCTACACAATTTGACTCTAAACAATGGGAGGTCACTGAGACCCCAGACGTCCCTAACCATCTATCCCATATCGAGGGTGAGTCCTCTGATCAACAATCTGACTATTAAGATTCTGAAGCCGGATCCTCTCTGATTTAGCCTTTCTTGGATCATCTTCACAGAAGCTCTTATCTGATCAAAAACCTAACTCTCCTTCGGGGGACTATACAATTTATGCAGACTACATCTCTCACATGGCTAACTCCTTAGGGGTACAACTCTCACAACAAGCTGAATCAGATCCTGATTCTCTTTTCAGTCAAATTGAGGGAGGTACACGACCCCCAGTGTCTCTCCCTATGAATGCCACTCTTATGGACATCACGAAATCATGTTGGAAAAAGCCATCGTTTCTGTCCCATCCCACAAAGAAACGTAAAAGCTTTTATAGAGTCCATATCCAGGACGAACAGGTGGGAAACTTCCTCCTCAGACACCTGACTTGTAACTGAGTACTTGTTGAGTACTCAGTCTCCAAGAATAGGGACTGCTCTGCCCCGCCAGATGAGGGAAGGAAGCTGGATGCTTTTGGCAGATGACTCTACTCTATCTCCACCCTACATCTTCGAATTGCTAACTACCAGGCTTAGAGAAAGAATTTAGCTTGGAAAAACTCCGAGGTCTTTGCACAGGCGTGAAGCCCAATTGTGTAGAGCACAGATGACCACTAGAAGAACCCAAGTTACAGCTAAGCAACCTGTCGTTTCCCATTGATCCATATGGGGAAATCATGATCTGTAGTACAGTGGTCCCTTGACTTACGAAGTTAATCCGTTCCGAATGCACATTCGTAGGTCGAAAAGTTTGTAAGTCGAAAAGCGGTTTCCCATAGGAATGCATGGGAAACGGATTAATTCGTTCCGGAGCCTAGGAAAAAGACCCAGACACCCAGTTTTATGTGCAAAACTCTTTATCAAGTGCACTTTAAAGGCATGCAAAATGCAAACTCTGCAAACTCCTGCGGAGCATTGCTCGCCATGGGGCAACGACCACATTATAAAAATTCGTAAGTCGAGGAAACCGCATCTAAAACCGCCAACGGTTTTCCGTTCGGATGTCGAAAAATTCGTAAGCGTGCAGCCACTTTTTCCTTTCGTAAGTCGAAAAATTCGGTTGTCGAGTAGTTCGTAAGTCGAGGGACCACTGTATATTCATAAATCTGAGCTCTGCACCTGCCAGGACCTTGCGGTGGAATGCATTAGCTCCTTGCAGCGCTCACACACCACCCCTCGCGCTCATTGCGACTGTTTATTTTGGCGGCTGGAGCGTCTTTTCTTGAGTTACTTTCCAGCAGCCAAAGCGTTCACCTTGTTGGCTTGGGCTCCTGATTCATAACACACATTCACTTGTGTTAATAGAAGCAGCATATTTTATTTGCCTTTTTAATGTCTTAATTAGGATCACACCAGAGTTGGTGCAGATACTTCTCAGGATATACAGTTGTTTGGAATAGGGATCCAACCAGAACATTGTGAGATAGATATTGCGCCCGATGGAGAAGTTTCTCTCACACCGAAAGAAAATGCAAGGTAAGGACAGCAGGCCAAATCTACTCCAAAACTTTGGCATCTGCTTACAAAAGGGTGTGCCTATGTTTGTAATATAATACTGTATTTACCTGAATCCAAGATTAGGTTTTTTCCAAGTTCTTTGATATCAGAATTGAGGGGGATTATTATCAGCTGTGGTGGTGCAGCAGCTTGCCTAGGGAGCAAGAGGCTGTTAGTTCAAATCCACACCGGTGTACTTCCCAGACTGTGCCTAGTAAATATATAGTTGTAGTCACCTATATCAGGCAGCAGCAATATAGGCAGGTGCTGAAGGCGGATGCTCACTTCAGTGACAATGGCAAAGGCATTATACTGTGTGGAACCACTCCTGTATTCTACCAAGAAAACCACATGGCTCCGTGGTCACCAGGAGTCGACACCGACTCGACACTCGACGACACAATCTTTCCTTTTTCCTATCTTAAATTCAGAGGCCTCTTCCATATGGGTAAATACAGGTATAACCTGTATTTAACCTGTATTGTTTAAGGGAGTTATCTTACATTTAGAGTCCTATTTGGGTACATATGGTATTTTTTTAAAAATGCAGATGTGTACTTCCACCCAGTTATGGGCAGTTCTCATATTCATTCATTGCCCCCCCGCCATCTGAAACATGATGGAGAGAATACTATACATCCAGATTTTGCCTTTTAATATGCATATCTTGCCTTCATTTTACTTTACTGTGAAGCTTGCAATTTTCCACAAATGTGCTATTACCACTTAGACACAATATTAGATAACAGAACTAGATAAAGTAGAGTAAACAACATGTAGATACTATTTCCAGATAATCTTTGCTATTCTTTCTGGAAGGTGTATCTTATTATTTTGTACTGCAGTACTGTAGACTTTAGTACAAAATTCCAAACAGATGATATTCAAAGTTATGGTGGAATTCCATTGCTTGGAATTAGTCAGTCATTTTGACTGGCAAGAACAAAAAAGTGTGTCACTGGAAAAAATGTATAACTAAATAGGCTTTGTTTAATTTGTGCTTTATCCAAAATGCCTAACTAGGCACAAACCTTGTTACCACAGTTACAGCTTGACAATAAATGAATCATCCCTTTGCTGATTCTTATTATGATTGATAGTAACTTCTTTGTGATATGGAGAAGAATTAATATGCTGTTTCAGATGGTTGTTATTTTAGCACATGGGGTTCTTGAGATTTTCTGTGTGAAAGTGAGGGAAGTAAAAGAGCTGCTTAAATATTGCCTTTGTGAAAATTAGGTGCAAAACTACTAATTTCCTTATTTTTCTGTACTTACACTAAAAGGCAAAGAAGAATTTATACAAAAGCTGCTTCTACAAATTTTCTTCAAAGCTTGTAATATAAAATATTTTCTTTGAGCTGTTGCTAACATGCAGAATAAACTTCCTTTAGTTACACTAACCTGGTTTTGGAAGACCTTTTATCATTGGGGAAGTGCCAAATGTGTAAGCCTCAGTAATGAGATTTCAACTAGGTTTGTAGCAGACTGCTTACAGTGAAGAGCCTGTGATGACCCAATTACTTAAACGTATATGCTGAGCATTGTATTTTTAAAATAGAAGGTTGTCTCCCCTGTTTACAACAGGAGCTGCTGCGGCTACAGCATTAATAAACATATTTTGTCAGTAGGAATTAGCTTCTTCTTAGAGCCTTCATAGTTTAACACTGAATCCAAGTTTTGTGCTTTTATTCAATGCAAATTACCTGTGAGGCTAGGAAAACTAGATCAGGGGTTTCTCTTAGTAAACTTTCTCATACTTAACTGAGAATACCATCCTTCAAGTTCAGTGAATAGGCAACTCTTCTGTTGACTCCTGCATTCATCCAAGAACTATGGACAGGCAGATGAAGAGATAAGAACATGTTTACTTGATGCAGTAAGTAAGTTTATCATGTCCAGAAGGAAATGATGACAGATGAAAAGGGTTTGAAAACCTGATGGCCTCTCTTGGGCACTCAACATTATGAAGCAATACTAATAATGGATTGCATCCAAAGATTCCCTTCCTTCACAGAAAGAGTCGTCTTCTGAACTTTTCAGTCCAGCCCAGTAAATGGAGGAGCTCAATATGCAGACTCATCACCCAGTCTGTCCAAAATGTTTGAATGGAAAATGGTTAGAGGATTTCATTTCTGTTTGAAATGCTTCTCAAGCCACAGGAAGACTTAACTTAAGTCTCCAGGAAGAGTTAACACACATCTTGAGAACAATGGAATTCTTAGTTGTTAAAATGAGAGCCAGACTCCATGAAGAAGGCACATATAATTGTGCTGCAGAATGTGCAAGTTTTTTCTTTACTCTTCCCACCATTTGTATATGTTTTGGTTGGGCCATGAGGCAGAATGCAAATGTGTCACACCTGATGTATGTCACATGAATAAGGCTGTTTTCTCTCTAACGTGGTTCTAAACATCCTCGCCCCTTTCCCCACTCCTGTGAAGGACAGTTGTGACCACTTGGTAGGAGGGAATTATGCTATCTCTGTTTCTTTACCCTCCTATGGATCACAATGAATAGCTATGTCAAATGGAATTTGCTTTTGGAGAAGTTCACCATGGAGGAATTTTAGTGTTTGTATACTAGAGGATGATTTTGGTCTGTCTTTGTCATGTTTTATTTGCAGATCCTGTGTAAATGGCACTTTAGTGTGTTCTGTGACGCAGCTGTGGCATGGAGATAGAATCCTATGGGGAAACAACCACTTCTTTAGGTAGCATTTTTGTATCTCTTCCCAGATCTTATCTATAGAGCTATATCAACATGTCAGTAATGAACAATTTCCCCTCATTTCTTCTTTAGTTAAAGCCTTTGTTTAAAAAAATGGAATTATGTGACAGTTCCGAATTTTGAATCATCATGCAGTAGATTTAAGTTCCCTAGGGCAGAGATACAACTTATGGACTGCATCCAATACACCTAGGTTTTTCAACCAGCCCATTCAATCTTTTCTAAATGTTTCTCCTATCATGCTAAATGTGTTGGGAAGAGTTTGCATCTGTAAGTAAACTTTTTCAAAAATCAAGTTAATCTTGTCTGAATTCTAGTCAAGACTTCCTGTGATCTCTTGCATTAAGCCTTTAAGAGTATGTGCCAAGTAGCATGCATCCTTCAATCATGCATCCAAATAACTTGCACTGAGTATGGCAAATATAAAACTTTAGAGTGTCAAATTTATTGTTTCATCCTGTTTGACAAGTTGACCAAAAAGAAACATGCTCACCCTGGTCCTGGGAAGAATAACACTTTAGTACTCACTGCTAGTGAAAGGATGCATTCTCTTCTTCTGGATGCTCCAAGTCAGTTAGCAGTTTCATAAAACTGTAAGGGTTTGATAGATAGCCATGAGAAAAAGTTGAGGAGTGAGCAATTAGGGTACCTTGACATACGCTCATCTTGTGCAATGAACAAAAATCACATTTGTAGATTTAGCCTGTTACCTATAGCTTAGTTTTAGAAAAAATCCTCCCTGCCCAACTATTCCAATGTAAAGGATCTTATCCACATAATAGTCATTTTCTTCTTGTGTTTTTCAAAACTTATAATACATTATTTGTAATTTTCTAAAATCTTTAAGTGCCTTTTTAATTTTTAAATAGAATTAACCTACCTAAGCGGAAGCGACGAGATTGGCTGAAAGACTCTGAAAAAGAAACATTGTTAGCAGAACATGATCTGGATGCAGCTAGTGAAGCTTCTTCAGAACCAGACTATAACTATGAATTTGCACAGATGGAAGTTATAATGAAGGCACTGAATAGCAATGGTAAGCAAATGTTTTCAGAACCACTTAATATATCAAATAGGGAAATGTAAAACATAGAATATTTGCATACTCTGTTCTCTTCTAATAAAAAAGGAAAAGTAATTCTTGTAACTGTTCGTGTATTCTTGGCATGTATATTCAGTAGTTGTACATACTATTTTGTGGCTACTGAAGCAGTTTATAGCTCACAACTACCACCACCTTCCTCCTCTTCAGCAACAGTCTCGGGCATAGCCCACTTCAATGCTGCTTTAATGTATGCTATTTTATGCTGATCAAAGACTGTAATAAAGATTGTTTGATTTTTTGTGAGAATAGAAGCTATAATGGAGTAAATCATGTTTGCCTAAGGTTGTTTCCTTTCTGACAGACTGAAACAAGTCTCAAAGAATTCAGTTTGACATGCTTCCTGGAAGTCTTAATCATGGCTCCTCTGCAGCCAGTTGTGAGAGAGACATTACTTTGTAAATCTCTAAACTCCTCCTAATCCTCTCCTTTTCCATTTCCCTGTATGGGACCCTGTATTAGAAAATGATGCATTGTATATTTTTATTTATAGCTATAGCAATAGCACTTACATTTATATATCACTCTATAGCTGGAAGCTCTCTAAGCGGTTTACAATGATTTAGCATATTGCCCCCCAACATTCTGGGTACTCATTTTACCGACCTCGGAAGGATGGAAGGCTGAGTCAACCTTGAGCCCCTGGTCAGGATCGAACTTGTAACCTTCTGGTTACAGGACGGCAGTTTTACCACTGTGCCACCAGGGGCTCCTGCCTTTGGACCCTTATCCTGCCTTTGGACCCTTGTAGCTGTGGAGTTGTCTGATTTACCTATATTAAGAAGTAACATAGCGTACTGCACAACTCGCTATTCTAGGAGATCTGCCTGCCACCTGGGTCCCTTGTTTTTTATGCCATTTAAAACTCCATCTATTTAAAGCGATCTTCATTTTATATTGAGGGCCTTGATGCCACCTCAGCTTGCCTCTGTTCTAAGTACCTTTTAGTGCTTTCATGGTTTTTATTATCTTTTGTATTTTAATTAATGTAGTGGCTAACATACTGAGTAAGAGCTGTACAGGGTGAATGTTTCTGTGCACAGAAAGGAGGTGTGCTTTTTTGGCACACACACTCCTTCCCTCTGCAGCTATTTGTCTCTCCTCCAGATATGTTCCGGAGGGTCCCCCAACCTCTCAGGGACATATTTCTTGGGGGCACAAGTGGCTGCAGAGGGCGGGGGGGATCACCAAAAATTGCTCCTCTCCTCTATCCAGATGTATCCCCCTTGCACACCTCTTACTTAGTATGTTGGGCATTGTGGTTAACTAACATATACTACTTGAGTATGAAAAGCAGGATATAAACATTTTAAATAAAATAAATACTTTGGCTGTTGCACTAGTATTAATTGCAACAATGTGGTGGTAACTTATCTCTAGATCCGGTACAAAACATGGTCCAGGTGTTGGAGAAGCAATACTTGGAGGAAAAACGTAGTGCTTTGGAGGAGCAGCGGATGATGTATGAGCGTGAGCTAGAGCAGCTTCGGCAGCAACTCTCTCCAGAGAGGCGGTATCAGCACTGTAATGACAGACTTTCTGACACTGCCCAGACAGCTCAGCAGAAAGTGAGCCTCTGGTCAGAAGAGAGGTGAGAACATTGATGCTTAAACTAAAACTCATTGAGATATTGTGTGACTGATGGAGAAAAACATAATTTTGATAATCTGTCAAGGAACAATTGCTCTATTAGGTCTGAATTATTAGTAGCATTGGCATGTATCATTATTCAAACTACATGATGCTAGGCCTGTTCAGAAAATTTGAATTCAGATTCAGATCAGACTTTGACAATGTTGGATTCGGATTCCATGGGCTCTGGCAATTTTGGATATCAGGTCAGATTCTGAATGCGAAGTAATTCCTCCCGCCCCCCCGGTGGTCAGTCAGGAAATCAGAAAAAAAGAAACACCAAAACGAAGTGGTTGGTCCTAGAGCCTCGCCAATTGCCACACATGTAGGAAACGTGGTTCGGGCCCCTGTAGTGAATTTGAAGAGAATCGGTCAAGCTTTTATCAGCTTCAGCTGATTCGACAGCTGCATCCATTCCTTGAAGAGAATGATCTCAAAACAGTGGTGCAACAGCTGATAACCTCCAGGCTTGACTACTGCAATGTGCTCTACATAGGGCTGCCTTTGTATGTAGTTTAGAAACGTCAGTTAGTTCAAAATGTGGCAGTTAGATTGGTCTCTGGGGCAACCTGAAGAGACCATATTATGCCTGTTCTTAAACAGCTGCACTGACTGCCTGTATGTTTCTGGGCAAAATACAAAGTGCTGGTTATTACCTTTTAAAGCCCTGAATGGCTTAGGTCTGGGTTACCTTAGAGAATGGCTTCCTCTGTATGATCCCCACCACTTGTTGAGGTCATCTGGAGAGGTCTGTCTCCAGCTGCCCCCACATCTGGTGGCGACTTGGGCCTAGTCGCTCTTAGGTTGTGGAATGCATTCCCCACAGAAATGTGTGGTTTAAATACACTATCAGCCTGTAAGAGAGCCTTTAAGACTTATTTGTTTCGTCTGGCCTTCCAGGATTATTAAACTGTTTTTTATTGTTTTAACTGTTTTGAACTGTTTTAATTGTTCAGATGTTATGGTTTCACGTTTGATTTTTGAATTATTATATTTTGTTTTAGTTTGTAAACCACGCAGAGCCATGGGATGGGTGGTGTGAAAATGTAATAAAGAAATAAAAATAAATAAGAATAATTCCCTGATCTTTGATTAATTTTTGACATTTTTGTTTCAAAATGCCTAAAAATGGTGAAATCTGGCTTGAAATAAGCCAGAACTTTACAAAAACTTTAGAAACTGAAGACCTTCCTTGGACCATCATTCCACCCCCATGTGGAGGAAAAAGGACCTTCCTTTTGAATTATATTTTTTTTTCCTTCCCTATTGCAGGAACAAGCAGACGTTTTAAAAAGCATTAAAAGGACTTCACTCCTTTTAATATTCATCTTTTTAAGGGGCCTCTGAATATCAAAAAATGACTAAATTTCAAGTTTTAAATAATTGGTTGGAAAATAAAGGAGAAAGGGAAAATTAAGATTACAGGCAGTGTTTGTCTCTTCAGATGAATGCTGCTATAACAATGAGTAGCGTGGTGAGCGTGACACACTGAGACAGGACTTCCAACCTGTTGAGTAATGTTATGGGGCTTCTGAAGCTTGACGCAGCTTAGGTCCTCAGCACGTCATAATCCAGCCCTGTGTACCAGTCACCAGGTGACTGTTGAAAGCAGTCCTGGAGACCTTCATGGGTTGATATTGTGAAAAATATTGGGTGGAAAACTGAATTAAAACCATCTCCAGGAATAATTTCAGTCAAAGTTGGCAACCCTAATTCCATGATTTAGCTGTATATATAGAGTGCATTGTTGTCTAATACCAAGATTAATGAGGATCTAAACAAGTAGAGACTTGTGAAATTTTGCAAAATGACTTTGTTTTCTTTTTCTTTCTGCATTAGGGAGAGCTGCTTAAAGCACGACAGTGTTGGCGCAATATGGCCTAGCTACTGCTATGCCACAAACCCCCTAATCTAGCTAACTTTAGAAGTTTTTTCCCCTCTAAGCTCACAGAAACAGCCCACACAGTGTAGTTGTACACACACCCTCACAAATAAATTTGCTGGTGAGGGAACTCTTCAGCTTTTTCCTCCTTCTGGCATGTGGTGCAGCATCATTGTATGGGGAAGCTGCTTGCCCTGCCATGACAGCTGCTGCTTCATGAAAAGATCTGTGTGTGGGGGAAACTACTACACATCCCAGTTGTCTCTTGCTCCTTGTATGTGGGTGGCTGTACTTGCTTCCTGCTTTCATAATGTCAGCTTAAATGGGAGTTAAACATGCTCAGTTTATTATAGAAGGGCGTCATAATTTGAAGGCTTTCTTTGAGGACGAGGCACTTTCTGATGCAGACATTTTTTTAAAAAAAAAATCTCTATGATGTGGAGCATGCTGGATTACTTTATTGGAACCCCCAGAACGTGCCTGATCTTGTCTCTCTGATCTTAGCAATTTTGCTAATAAATGGTATATTTATTTATTGATAATTTTATATCAAGAACTCTAATTTTGATTTCTTTTCTTCATATATTGGAGAGAGAGAAAGTAATTTTGGCTATAACTGCTAACTGATCATCAAGGATGTAGAAAATCAACTGGTGATGCACTTAGTCCATCTAGATTTAATGGAAAGTATTTACACTTGCCTATTTATGTGGAGAGTAATAGGGTATTGTAGCTACAACTTCCTTGCTCTTGTTAAAACTTTACTTTGGCCGTGTGTGTGTGTGTGTGTGTGTATATATATATATATACACACACACACACACACACACACAGACACACACACACACACACTGTATATATATATATATATATATATATATATATATATATATATATATATATATAATATTATGGATAGCTATGGGAAGAGCAATTTCCATCAGGACCCTGCAGGTTGTGGTACCTTTCATAATCCTCCTCCTCCATGCTGCCCTGCGATACCTATTCACAATTAAAAATAAATATGCAGGGCCAAACTCCATATTTAAACAATGTGTAGTGTGGCCCGCATATAGGCAGTGTTGCTAACTTTGGAGTTTTCTGAGAATTTGTAGCAGCATTGTGATATGCTGCTTAAAATATAAGATTATTTCATTATGAGGAGATGGCATAAATGAGGAGGGAACTCCTGACTAACCAGTCATTTCAGAGTCTGTATCTACTACTAAAACTTTGGATGTACCCATGAACTAGGTGTATAAAGGCTGAGGATGACTTACCTCAGAACAAGTACTTGTTTAAATAAGTACTTGTCCCTATTGTGTTAGTATATTAAAAGAAGCACATTACAGCTCTACATAAAGTTTGTAGGTTTCATCCTTACTTATAATTATCATCAGAATGCCTATAAAGATCATTGTATGCCAAAATTCATTTTCTTACCTAATAGCTGTTCTGACTTTTAAGAAAAGTGGAGGCAAATATTTAAAACAAAACAAAACAAACCTCTCAGGAAACCAACTATTGTAGCCTCTTGTTGAAAACTTTAAGGCAAAACTATTCTAGATCAGAACTGCAAGCTTGTTTCTTTCATACTTCTTTAAACTGAGTTCTCATTCAAAGGCCTCGACAAATTTCCCAATATTTATTTATTATATTTGAGCGCCGCCCCAAACTTCCGTCTGTGGGCAGTTTAATATTCCATTAGTAAAAGAAATGGGTTTCTTTCTTCACATTTTCCATATTGTTTTTTCTCCTACAGAGATGAGTTATTTCGGCAGAGCCTGGCTAGACTAAGAGAGCAGATAGTTAAGGCCAATACACTAGTGAGGGAAGCAAACTTCTTAGCTGAAGAAATGCACAAGCTTACAGATTATCAAGTGACACTGCAGATACCTGCTGCTAACCTGAGTGCCAATAGGAAGGTAACAAAAATGAAAAAATTGAAACTTTTGATTTCAGCATAAGTCTTTGAATGATGCAGAGTCATTTGGGTCTAAAATAGATTTTGGAAGTTTCTGGCTGTGTATATGTTTGAAGAGTAAATGACACACAAATAAGATAATTCGTAAGCACAGAATAAATGTAGCTTCTCAAATCTTTCTGTCTCAGTACGTTTGTACTGTACTGTATTCACAAGACTAGATTTTTCCCAATATTTTTGCTATTAGAAATCAGGTCATCTTAAATTTAGAGTCCTTTTGAGAAAATGCAGGTAAAACCTGTATTTAATCTCTAAAGGGGTTGTCTTAAATTCAGAGTTGTCTGATTTGTGTAAATATTTCATAGAAGTAGGATGTTTATACTGATACAGATGTGTTTCCCCAGACAGTTGTGATATTTATAGTTTTATACTGAGGAAATGCACATTGTACTAGAATTATTTGTAATTACAGTCTATATAATGTTCACTTCAACAATTTATGACTAAGGGATGATTCAAACATGACAGTGAGGGCATATGTGATGGCTCCCACAGGCACTTAGCACCTCAGATTGCACAGGGGATCAATCTGAATGGGGATCTTTTCAATACTCTCTGAACATAGAAAGGTAGCATGCTAAATTAGAAGCTTCCTTTCTGAAAAGCTAGCTTTTCATATGTGGGTTTTTCTTGACATGGTCATACTTTCAAACAAGGTTCCCCCATATCTGAGGAGGTACATGCTTGTTAAAAGTCTGTAACGTGGCTTTCTGCATATTTGTATCATCTATGTCTGTAGATAATTGCTTGCTGTGTTGCATTTAAGAATACATAAGTATATATTAAAGAAAGTGTGTTTTCTTACATAGAAGTCTAAATAAGACTATTTTCAGCTATCTTTCTGTTATTAATAATTTGAAAACACAATAGGGTGAGTGGAGAGTAATAAGTATGTAATAGGCAGTATACTAGAAATGAAACTGTGTGTGTGTTTATCCAACTATATTGTTTTGTCTTCTCTTTATTCAGAGAGGGGCAATTGTAAGTGAACCAGCTATTCAAGTAAGAAGAAAAGGTAAAGGTAGTCAAGTATGGACAATCGAAAAACTAGAGAACAAGTTAATTGATATGAGAGATCTGTATCAAGAATGGAAGGAGAAGGTCCACGAGGTACTGAATCTGTTTTTCAATATGGCCAAAATATTTCTTTCAAATACTGCTTTTATGTAAATTTGCATATACAGACTTGCATTTTATGAGGAAATCCCTGTACTGTTTGCCAGATACCGTTGCCATATTGAATTGTATGATCATCCTAATCAGTTGTTGTAGTTTAATGTCTTTGAATGCACACACAGTTGGCCTGGTTCAGACAGTCATCTTTGAGTGTCTAGATTATTGTGAATTAGCCTGCCAGACTTATATCTCCTCTGGTATGCTAAGGGTGAACAGAGTGGAAGGAAGGCCCTAGATTTGGGAAATATACCATCTTTAGAAAACAGATTGTGTGTGTTGTTATGCATCAGATTTTACACTGGTGCTTGCTTTTGTGCCCTTTGGCATGTATGTTCAGCTATACATAGAACAATGGTTCAGATCTGGATTGCCAAAACAGGCATGAAACAGAGAACTACACACTAGGGATCTTCACAGAACCAATATGGATGGTTTGCTTCAAATTTGAACAAGCCTAGTCTGATTTCAGCTGAACCGGGCTTAGTCTGGTTCGACCATCAAACCTGGCCACTGGTTCTGGTCAATGCTTATAAAGGGAAATCCACTGAGGATTCCCCTTTACAAGCAAAGGGGGATTCCCTAAGGGTGGAGGGGAGAGGGGAACTTACCTTCCCACTGACTGTGGGACAATAGGGGGCTCCTCTAACCCCCCCCCCACCGGCCTCCTCAACAGCAGTCTGGGCTGGTGGCTGCAGCCCAGTTCAAGCCTTGGTGCAGTAACTGCAGAGTGTACAGTGGGCTTCCATGCATGTACGGAGATCATTAGAACAGATAGCCCGGTGCTCTTGCACAAGTGCACTGGGCTACCTATTCTAATGGCCCCTGTGTGTGTAATGGCCTGGGCTGCTATTGCAGAGACTGGTGGTGGGGTTAGCAGAGCCCCTGCCAGGGACAAGTTCCCTTCTCAACGCCCTCTCCTGCCCTTTTGGGGATCCCCCTTTGCTTGTAAAGTGGAATGCTCAGTGGATTCCCCTTTACAATCATTGCCCCAAACTGGTTTGGACTGGGGCCAGTCTGTTTTGAATGCAGACTGGTTCAACTGGGTCGAACCAGTCCGCTCACCCCTACTACATTCCCATTTCAGCAGTTTTCCCTTTTAAGGCTGCACCCATGCACAGTATGGAGGGCAAATTTGGAGGTACCTGTCTTCCCCTTAAATTGCTGTGCAACTGATAGATATTTGTCCCTGAAGGTAGTGGAGCCCTCATGAAACAAGGAAGGTGTCGCAAAACGCTTCTTGAAAAAGGAGCTTCTGAGGGGACTGAATGTGACGTCACCTGTTGCTCCTTCTCCCAGAACAGCTCTGCGACACAGAAAAGGATGTACCTGAGTAGGGGTGTGTACCAAACCAAACTCAAACAAACCACCTGGTCTGCGAGCCATTTGGTTTGTGCTTAGAACTGGGTCAAACCGGTTTGACCTGGTTCTAGCGCTTTAAAGGGGAAATCCAGTAAGGATTCCCGTTTTAGAAGCATTGGTGAACCCTACAGAGTTGGGAAAGGGCAAGTGGGGGGGGGGAGCTTACCTTATGCGCCGCTATGGCGGTGTGGATCCTCTGTGGTAGCAGGCTGGCAGCCCTAGGCCCCGTCAGCATTCCCCATCAGCGTAAGATGGCCTTTAAGAGCTGGGGGAGAAGATCCCCACTCAGTTCTTTTAGTTCTGCTCGCTGCAAATATAGCCACTCTTTCAATTCTTATTTGAGACCTATCTCTTGCCTTATTTTCCTCCTTCCTCAATCTCTTTGTCCCTTTAGTCTGCTTCAAATGTGCTGCTCAGTGATTGATCTGAGGCTTAAATATCTATCATTACAGGATGTAGCTTCATCATTATTCAATATATGCACATCCATACTGGATTACTAAACTTACGCTTTTAAAACTAAAATTGTCTTTTTTTAAAAAAATAGATGAAAAGTTTTACCGGCAAAAAAGGTGACCCTTTTTATGAAGCGCAAGAAAACCATAATTTAATTGGTGTCGCAAATGTGTTTTTGGAGTGCCTTTTCTGTGATGTTAAACTTCAGTATGCAGTGCCAATAATTAGCCAGCAGGGGGAGGTAAGGTTAAATTCCTGATGTTTATTGTATTGTGCTTGTACCAGTAAAGCTTTTCCATGATCAGTGCATGCATCTTCACGTAACGGCCTATGTTACATAGCGGGCACCAGATGTAACATCACCATGTTGTATAGCTGCTGGTGATTGCAAGTTCTATTAGCCCTGGGTAGCAATGAGGAGACAAAGCATGTGATGAAGGAAATAGGGGATATAGTCAACAAGTTGATGGTCAGTGAAAAAGGGAGGCTGAAGGACGATCTCACATGGCCTAGAGCCAGGTGGAATTCTGAGCAATTTAGGTTGATTAAGTAGAATGGAAGGAAATGTTGAGGACCAAGGGGCTAAATTTTAAATATAGACAGTCAAAATTTTCACTGCAGATTACTTGATTCTTTAAACAGGGTTCCATTATGCTTAATTTGGAGACTGGAAAGGTGACTGCATGGAAGACCATGCAAAGGAATTTTCAATACCTTTCAGTTCGTTACTAACTTCATGAATTTTGGTGGCAGTGCATTGGAAGTGTGTGTGTGTGAGAGAGAGAGAGAGAGAGAGAGATGATTCTTTTATGTTAATTTCAAGTTCGTTCTGAGCCCAGTAGTGTGTGCCCTACAATTTTTTGCTCAAAATGTTGTTCTTCTATTTAGTTTACTGAAGGTATGATTTTGTGTGAGGGTAGGGTGGGTGGGGGGGAGATAAGACTACTGTTATATACTGCCCTAATGTCCTTAAATGTTAATGTTTTTGTGTTGCAGGTTGCAGGGCGTCTGCATGTTGAAGTGATGCGTGTCACTGGTGCTGTCCCAGAACGTATAGTGGAAGGAGATGACTCATCTGAAAACTCCAGTGAAAGTGGAAGTCTGGAAGTCATGGACAACAATGGAGAAATTATTCACAGGCCTAAAAAGCTCACCTGCAGGGTTAGGGCAATACCATATATTTATGTTTGAAGGGCAACTGTGTTAACAATACAGTCAGTCCTCTACTTTTAAGGTGTTTTAGTTAAGATGAACGGCACTTAAGACATTGATAAATTGCTTTACAACACTTGCCATGAGAGGGGAGGCTCTGCTAGTTAGCTTCTGCTGCCTAGGCTAAAGGTGGAGGAAGGGATGGCAGTGGCTCAGACTCCTATTGTCATTAAGACTGGTAGTCCTGAGGGCAGCTGCTGCTGCTCTTGCATCAGGGGCTGTGGAGGGACTGACTGTCCAAGATGGTCCCCCCCACTGCCATTCCCCATGTCTCCTCCTCCTAAAGACTCAGCTGCTGTGCTCTTCTTCAAGAGGAAAAGAGCCTAGCCCATTCCCAGCGCACACACTGCTTCCTGCTTGCCCTCCTTCCTTCCTCATCTAATTGTTAGCCAGGCAGAGGGAGGCGAGCTGCCCAGTTGCCACTCTTCCTTTCCCAGAAAGGTGTGAAAGAACCAGGAAGGTAGGCAACTGAGTAGCTAGTCTCCATCTTGTCCTCTTCCTGGGCCATGGTTAACTGGAGAAGAAAGGAAGGCAGGCAGGAAGTGGCATGTGGTCTGGGAAGGTGCTGGACTAGCAAAGTTAGATGGGAGAGGTGGCAGGTGGCATTCCCAATGGCCCTCCAGATGTATTCAGCATCTCACTGCTGGAAGGGGAAAGGCTTGTAGTGTGTGGGAACAGACTGGGTGGTGATGAGTGTGAACAACTTCTGTTTGTCCACCATCAACTTCTCTGCTGCATGTCTGTGATGGACACAACACCAGGTTTTACAGTAGCAGGGGAAAAATAGGGCATCTGGCTTTGGTTCAGGAACCAACCCCCCATTTATAATATTGTTTCCTGTGGGAAAACGATTTTTAGTGAAAATATTATGGCTTAGACACAGTTTTTAGAAACAGATTATATTGCAAGTCTGATGACTGCCTTGTGCTGAGCCTTTTGGATTTGCTAGAATACTGCTGTAGGAGATGCCTGATTCACTAGATCAACTTATGTTGTAGTTAACATACACCTTTAGAAATCTCCATTCAGTTTTTAATGAACCTATGTTAATATTACAAAGCCAGGGTTATGATCACCACCTTGGCTGACAGTTTTAGAAAAAGTTCATCTTTGATTGGCAGAAAATCAATCAACTATTCATCATTTAAAATAAGTAATAATTTCAATCTGGATCATGATCCATTGCATTCATAAAGAATGGGGTTCTGCTCCTGTGAAGGGATCTCCCAGATAGATTGACAAGCTCCTCGAGCCGCCTCCAACTGCCCTGCACGTGGGTTGTGCTTCAGTTATCTTTGGCAGTTAGCGCATGCCTCTCTCCGTTTCTTTTGGACCGCCGTTGCGTCTAGACCTCAGTTCTGTTTGCTCCTCGTAAAACTAAAACTTGAATAAACTTGATTGTCTCTCGGTAAACTGACTTTGGAAAATAATACGGCCACATACTGGAACTTCGACTCAGACTGAAACATGGACACGGTTTTAGATAATCCATAAAATAACAAGAAAAAAAATGGAAGTCTCCCTCAGACTTGCCCGGGGGATACTCGGAACAGGCAAAAACAAGCAAACAAACGACCTGCAATGGCATCTAAGTCTCCACTGAAAACGACTTTTAAATGCTGTACCGAGTGTCAAGCAAAGCTGCCGTCAATGGACAGCCACCACGCTTGCTTACTGTGCCTGGGGAAACAACATAACCCAGCGACTTGTAAAATATGCTGCTCGTTCTCCAAACACACACTCAAAAACCGGGCATTAAGATTGAGGGCAGCTTTATACGATGATGCTCTCCGACCACCAACTCCAAGACCTTTGACATCGAGGTCGGTGTCGAGCCTGCCGGTATTGAGGTCGGCGTCAAGCCCATTGACACAGAGACCTATGGAATTGAGGTCGTGTTGACAGAAAGGGACCCCCTGGATGTGTCGGTGGACTCCTGCAAAACTGCAGTCGAAAGGCACCAGCAAAAGGCATTTAAAATACCTGAAACTGTCGAAAAGAGACACCATCGCCACAAAAAACACAGGCATCTCTCATCGACAGATGAAGAGGCGGAATCTTCGCCTCCCAGAAAGAAAACAAAGAAAACACATGTTAGAAGTGGAACTCCATCCCCAACGGGCTTGCAAACTGAAGTGGAGGAATGGGATTCCACACAGCAAATCATACCATCACCTTGGGTGCAGCAGTCACCTACTTCGCCGGAATCTCTGTCAGCATCGTTGTCTACATCGAAGGAGGTATTGAAGCAGTTTTTGTCTTCAACTTCAGCTGTGTTGGTCTGCCACAGCAGAATGTCGTTGACTCTGGCACAGAGCCCTATTCAATTGCCAGTGACGACACCAACTCCGCAAGCCACGTACCAGCCGGGTGACTATTTAGACTTTGGAGAAGGAACAGCTGCTGAACATGAAGTGGCATTGGACCCAAAAACAAAAACATCACTCATGGCCATTTTGGAATCCAGTGGGAGTACACCCTTGGGCTCAACATTTAGAGGCTTCTCTGGTCTCAGTGCCGAGCACACTACCGAGGATGTGATGCATACGATACCGAAGACACCCTTGATATCCCCAGTTAAAGCACAGCCATCGAACCCGGTGCAACCGTCTATAGCTGCTCCACTGCACTTGGTATCGACAGCAACTAGTCCAATAGGTCTACTAATGACTCGGGCAACTGACAGACTGGGGTTGTCCAGGTCTATACCCATGTTTGTGTGTCCAGGCACAACCTATACTCCATATGCATCACCCCAAGCTTATTCTTCTTCTGCAGGACCTAGCCAAGTTACCATGGCTGTGGTTTCCGCCATAACCCATCTGTAATTTACCCAGCAGATTATGCTGAATATAAGATTTGGAAAGCCCAACAGGAGGCACTACGTCAGCAAGTAGCGCCACCACCGCAGAGTGTCCCAGTAAGGGTTGCCCAATTCACATCCACAAGCCAAACCATGGCAACCCAGACACATGCTTCAAACTTACCAGTGAAACCAATGGACTGATCCACTAGGAGACCTCCTAGCCCATCTAAAAGCCCTCAAGACATGCCTTCGAAGGAAGGTGATGATGATACATCTTATGCATCAGAAACGGAGGAGGAGAGCATTGTTGAATCCTGCCCAGTAGAATCGGATCCTCTAGCTGAGGTCACGCCTAAAACTTCTGTTTTGCCAACAGAGGAACTTAAAGCCTATCATGCACAGATAAGAGAGATGGTGGAGGCATTGGGCCTTGACTTGAAACAGCCAGAGTTGGATCTTAAAGATCCAGTTTACAACATGATGGCGAGGGCAAAGTTATCCCATCCAGTGTCCCTTCCCATGCTCCCTGCAATAACAAAGGCAGCGCAGTCAGCTTGGAAGGTTTTACAAACGTCTACAGCCAGATCAAGGAAACTGGAGGGGCTGTATTGTACACAGGAGGAGGAGAACACCTACCTCATGCAGCTCCAAACTCCGTCGCCGTAGAATGTGCATCCTCTAGAGGAGGACAGCGACATACCACTCCGGAGAAGGAGGGAAGAAAACTTGATGTTTTGCGTTGGAAGGTTTATGCAACTTCTAGCTTGGCGGTTAAAACTGCCAACTACTCAGCCTGCCTGGTGAGATATGGACACCATCTCTGGGATGTCCTTTTCCAGGACTCACTGACAATGTCCCCCTCGGAATTGCAGGATAAGTTTGCGCAAACGTATGAGAAGGCTACTATTGTAACCAGACATCTGCTCAGTACATTTGGCAGAGACTGAGTCACAGGCCAAGACCACTGCAGTGACCCTTCGCTGCCATGCATGGCTGCGATCCATGAACCTTCAGCAGGAGATTAAAGACAGAATAGAGTACTTCCCATATGATGGAAAGTGGCTATTTGCAGAGTCCACTGATACTACCATGGAGTCATGGAAAAAATAATAATTCACTGTGAAATTTTTCATGGCGTCAACGTCAGCACCGGGAAAATCATCCCACAACAGCATGTATGGAAGGCAGCAACATCGTCCTTCCTATAGGCAAGACAAGAGAGAGTTTAGGAAGCAATATAGGCCTTACCAATGCAATCAGCCCTATGGGCAGAAACCAAAAGGCCAGAAACAAAGCAGAGATCAATCTAAGCAGTCTCTTTGATAGTTCGGTCCATCCACTGAACTTACAATCAATAATGCACTCTTCAGCCCCCAAGGCTACAAACATCAGCCTTGTGAGTGTCAGCATATCCATCAAGCTGGCAAGCCATGCTCAAGCATGGCACAACATAACATCGGACCAGTGGGTATTGAAAATCATAAGGTCTGGTTATGCAATAGAATTCAAAGCTTTGCCTCCCTTTCAGGGGGGTAAAGTACACCAGACAAACCCAGATTCTACAGGAGGAAGTGCAAGCATTGCTACAAAAGCAGGCAATTGTGCAGGTGCAGCAGATGGACAGGATGACTGGTTTCTCCTCCTGTTATTTCCAAATCCCCAAAAAGGATGGGGGGATATGGGCGATAATGGATCTGAGAGAGTTAAATCATTACATAGATACTCAGAAATTCAGGATAACTCTACAGGGCATTTTGTACCTCCTTGCCAGAGAGGAATGGGCAACAACCCTAGACTTAAAGGATGCTTATTTTCATGTGGGAATGCGCAAAAAACATTGGAAATATCTGCGGTTCACGGTCAGAGATATAGTGTACCAATATGTGGTTTTGCCGTTTGGCCTGTCTACGGCACCACGTGTTTTCACGAAAGTAGTAGCAGTTGTCGTGGCATACTTAAGGACACAAGGGATCGTGATTTATGCTTATTTGGACGACTGGCTCCTGGTCAGCAGCAACAAAGAAAAGTTACTTTCGGAAATCCAATTTGTCTTACGGCTCCTACAAGACTTGGGCATCAAAGCTGCCCAGAGATGTATGTTTGGGTGGGATATAAATTAAATTAAAATAAAATAAAATAAAATAAAATAAAATAAATAAATAAATGCGAATTGGAAGAAGTTGAATTTGGTGCCACAAAAATGAATAAGCTACATAGGAGCAGAATTTGACTTGGGTGTGATAAAGGCTTACCTGCCGGAGACCAGGTACTTCCAAATCAGAGACTTAATACATCAATTTGACGAAGAACCGCGACAGTCTGCAGAGACGGTACAGAGGCTGCTGGGACTGATGACTTCTTGCGCCGCCATGGTGTGCATCACCGGACTGCATATGAGGGTGCTTCGGTGGTTTCTGCGCAACTTCCGCCCAAATTGGGACTCACAGCAGAAGACCCTCGTGTTACCAAGAAGTGTATTGATGCATCTGAAGTGGTGGACAGTGAAAGCCAATTTGCAGTCTGGAATGCCATTTCAGCCCAGCATCCCCACTTAGTGGCTGACAATGGATGCTTCCCTTTGGGGTTGGGGAGCACATTGCAGCCACCATCAGATAAAAGAACATTGGACAACAGCCCAATGAAAGAAGCATATAAATTATCTCAAACTTCTTGCAGTGTTCATGGCGTTGAAGGCCTTCAGACTGCTTTTGCAAGGCACTGTAGTACAAGTCTGTTGGACAACACCACAGCAATAGCTTACCTAAACAAGCAGGGGGGAATGGTATCTCGTTCCCTGTGTCTACTGAGTCAAATCTGTGGAACTGATGTGTGCGTCGCGGCATTACCCCATCTGCAATACACATAAAGCGGGAGGACAATGTACAAGTGGACAAACTCAGTCACACGCTACTGAAGAACCAGAACCACGAATGGGAACTGAATGCAACCTATCTACAAACCTTATTTGCCAAATGAGGTTGCCTTATGATAGATTTGTTTGCAACTGCTGCAAACAAAAAATGTCGGACATATTGCTCACGTGTAGGACATGGAAGGGATTCTCTAGGTGATGCATTTCAGCACCAAAGGACCACAGCACTTTTCTATCTTTTCCTGCCACAGCCATTGATAACACAGGTGTTGTCTCAAATGCTCAGGGATGCAACAAGGGGCATCTTGATATCGCCTTGGTGGCCAAGGCAGCCATGGTTTGCTTCTCTGATGGAAATATCACAAGGAGCATACCACAGGTTTCCGAACAGGCCAGACCTGTTAAATCAAAGTCAGGGGCTAATACAACACCCACAAGTCAAAACGTTAAAGCTAACCCCATGGCGAATAGGCTACTAGATAAAATTCTTCTTAATAGCAGAAGACTTTCCACTAAGTGAAATTATAGCAGCAAGTGGGAAAGATTCGGAATTTATGTGAGATGACAAGGGTTCTTCCCAAGGAAGGCAACTGCGAGACAAATTCTTCTCTACATGACTACCTTAAAGATGTCAGGGTTAGCAAACACATCTCTCAAGGTGCACTTGGCTGCAATTTCTTCAGAGCACAAGGGCTGGGAGGGCACAACAGTTTTCTCCCATCCTGCCTGCAAAAGAAATCTCAAAGGAATGAACAATTTCTTCCCACCAATAAGGAAGCCAGTGCAACAGTGGGACTTGACTCTTGTACTAAATGCACTACTGAAGCAGCCGTTCGCAAAAGTGACATTAAGGTTAAAAACATTGAAGACTGTTTTTTTGGTGGCAATTCAACCGCGCAAAGAGTTAGTGAGCTAACAGCTCTACAGGCAGATAGGCCGTATACTCAAATATTCCCGCATAAGGTCCTACTGCGCCTAGACCCGCGGCTCAGACCTATGGTGATAACTGATTTCCATATAAACAAAGATATTGTCCTGCCAGCCTTCTTCCAAAACCCAGAATCACCATTGGAGAAAATCATGCATACCTTAGATGTCCGGGCACTGTTGTACTACCTGGAGGCTACGAAGGGCTTTAGGAAAATGAAACAGCTATTTGTGCTATATAAGGGTCGGTCCAAGGGCATGCCAGTATCAAGACAAAGGCTATTCCATTGGATCATTCAGGCTATTAATCTGGCGTATGATGCTCAAGGTGCATAGACTCCAAGTACCCTCAGAGTCCACTCTACAAAAGCCTATGCGGCCTCAGCTACTAATCTTGCAGGAGTGACATTACCAGAAATCTGCAGGGCAGCAACATGGACGACACGCCAACCATTTATAAAGCACTGTGCACTAGATCTCCGGCAGTTTAGGGAAGGAGCATTTGGACAGAGTGTCGCCTTTTGGCTGGGAAAGCATTCTCTACTAAAGTCCTGCCTTGATACCCGCCACCTGAAGGGAAGCTGGTGAATCACCCATTCCTTATGAATGCAATGGATCACGATCCAGATAAACAGGTTGTTCACCTGTAACAGATGATCTGGAAATGATCCGTTGTATTCATAAAACCCACCCAGATCTCCTTGCGGAAATCAAAGCTGAAAAAAAAAACACAAAAAGAGAGATTGTCAACAAATGACGGTCTACAGAAACTGAGAGAGGCATGCCCTGACTGCCAAAGATAACAGAAGCACGATGCACATGCAGGGCAGTTGGAGGCGGCTCGAGGAGCTTGTCAATCTATCTGTGAGGTCCCTGCATACGCGCAGAACCCCATTAGGATATGAAGTTTTCAGTGCTGGCCTGGGTGACACATGTGTATTAATAGGAAGTATATTCTGAATCAGATACTTTGACCTATTGTTAAATATATTACAAATATTTATTATATAATTGTAAGATACTTTTGTAAGCCTGGTTGTAACATATACAATTGTTATGGGAAATATTCATACCCTGGTTGAGCTATCAGTGCGCACCATAGGCAAATATGTAGACTTGCAAAGCAAAGCCTATGTTTGTATTGTGACTTAGACTAAGTTTTTAAGTCCCATCAGAAACTTAGTTCTCAATTTTGTGATTGAATATTCCGTTTTGAAATGCATGTTTAGTATGTCAATATACTGAATTACAGTTTTACTATTTTCTAGGTAAGAATAAAAGAAGCAACAGGGCTCCCACTAAATCTCTCAAACTTTGTATTTTGTCAATATACCTTCTGGGATCAATGTGAGTCAACTGTTGCAGCACCAGTTGTAGATCCAGATGTGCCTTCACCTCTAAGCAAGGATGCCCAATTTACAGTGACTTTCTCTCATTCTAGGGTAATTTTATTAGTTTGTTTGTTTGTTTTTGTTTAGAGTACCATGAGAATATGTTGTAGTATGTCATGCATATAAATATATCTGATGCCTTCACAATGCACCAAGGAATGGATAAAGTTTTATAAATTCTGTTATTTTGAAAATGTGGATGTATGTGCACACACAATCACGTGTTCTTGTGGGAATAAAACCCTGTCCAGGCCTATTCAGTGTCTCAGTCTGCTACACATTCTGTCGCTTAGCAGCTGTCATCACACATGGCCCCCAGAACACCCTCAAAACAATTGCAAGCCATGGGGAATAACTGTGTTATGGTTTAAGACAGCCTTTCTCTTCCAGCCTCAGTTGGGAGTTCCCTTGGCTGATCTGGGCATAAGGCCTTTTCTAATAAAATGTGAAGCACCGCAAATCTAAGCAATCTTTATCATAAAGTGTGAGTGCAATATATTGATATCTGTGACAAAGTTATACTTCCTAAAGTGATTTAATAGAGTATCTAGGTGATATTATCAGGAAATAATAGTAAACAAAACAAAGGATCTTTGAAGTGATCCAGGATAATTCCCAGCATGGGTATATGTCTGTGCAATAGCCTCTGTAGGAGGATTTCACAGCAACCCAAAGCACTCCTTAGCTCCGCCCTTTGTGCACAAGACACAATTGGTATTTTTGGCAGCAGAGCACCATTTGCTCAGTTCCGTCTTGAACACCAGAGTGTGTGCCTCGCTGAAGGTTCACTCCTCATTCAAGCTCAATTCCTAGAAAGAGAGAAAGGTTGTTTTATTCATTTTGGCTTTTGTCTCGGATTGTTTTAAGGATTCATTATTGGTTAGCATTTTATTGGACTAATAGCCTCTCGGAAAACTTTTAAAAAGTGTACTTCGTACAGCAGTACTCACCCGTCATCTGATAGACAAAAACACTGTTTGCTGTGTTTAGGAGAGGACCATAACATTCATACTTGTAAGACCTGCCTGTCGTTCTCTAAACAGACTCGGAAGAGTAGGGAGTTGTGATTGAGGTCTGCCTTGTACAAAAATGCTTTGCACGCACGAGCGCACACACATTCATATGACATTACCCCCTTTACCGGTGATGCCATCAGTACCATCGATATGCCCAGTCAACGCTGGGGTCTAAGTTATTGCCAGAGAGAACCTCCCATTCCAAACACGTTGAATTGGAGTGCTCTAAGGAGGTCTTGAGAAGCCACATGACTCCTCTAAGGAAGGTCATCATAAATACCAGTAAAAGTGGAAACACTGTGAGGATTACTTGGCATCCCATTCGGCATCCAAGCATAGTAAGACTTTCTCTTTGACATCGGTGTTAACATTGTCTGCCTTGATGCCAGAATCTGCACATTGATTGAGATAGACTATTGGGGGGGGGGAACCCATCCATCAACTGCTAAGTTTCCGTCCCAGTGTCTGAGCTCGGCCCCGGCAATTTTAGCTTCTCAAGCTCGACATTGCACTCCCTCTCCTTCCATGGTCCAGCCCAATAGTGTTGAGAGATTCCTTCTCTTTCTCCCTGGAGTTACTCATAATTTCTGAAGAGCTTCCGTTGACTTTGACATCAACTTTGGTACAGTTACCAGCACCGTCTTCAACCCTGATGTCCATACTGGCACTGCCTTCAGTACCAGTGCCACTGCCTTCTTCGACTTAAACAATGATCATGACATTGACCAAGCCCTCAATTGTCTGTTGCTTATGCCTTTTACAATTTTCAACTGCTCTGATATAGATGATGATGCCCATGGCTCCTGCATCTACATCCTCCATGCCACAGAGCCCCGCTATGGCAGTCGATCTCAGAATTGATTTCCATACAACACCATCGATGTTGAAGGAGCTACCCATTCTACACTACAGCAAATCTATTCTGGGCTCTTCTTATGCAACCTCACTTGGGTAAACTTTCAAAGGTTTTTCACTACATGGCTTGGATATCAAGGAGGACGTGGGTTCTGGCCTTTGTGTCAATTCCCAAGACACCCTCCACCTCTCCTGCAAGAATTACTCCATGTTCTCTTTGCCCTACATATCTCATAGGGATTCCACTCTTCAGACCCACCTTTCCTTACTGGAATGGTGCATGGATTATTGGAGCTTCCCTGAAGCCTTAGAGCATGGCTGTATCCATACTATGGGGAGGTGCAGGAATCCCCACTATATGCCATCCCCACGCTTACCCTACAAACTGTGAGTTTCACTTATGGAAGCTATAGAAATTGAGATCCAACTCAGTTCCCCAAAATCAAAGTTTAGGGAAGAGACATGATGCCTCTTTTAAAAGGTCTCTGAATCCACCTTCTCTCCCATATAATCCTGTGCAGCCCCCTGTTCCTAACAGGGATGTGCATACACATTCTACATTGCCAGATGTTCAGATTATTTCTACCCCAAGTGGGCAGGACAAACTTCAAGTTCCTGACAAAGCTAATATGGATTATTACTATACCTCATCTTCTGATTCTGAGGCCAACTCCATCTTAACAAAAAAAAATCCTCTAATCAGTTGCCGGATGAGAACGCCCCTACCCCTCCTCCTGATTCTCTTGAGATTAAATATTACCATGTACAGGTGAGTAAAATGGCCGGAGTTTTGGGACTGGAGCTAAAGTCCCCAATTCCTGAAGTAAAAGATCCTGTGTATGTCTTTATATCCTCCTCCTCTGTGACTCAACCAGCAGCGCTCACCATTCTGCCAGTCCTCATCAATTCAACTAAGTCAGTCTGGGAAGCCCCTACTGTCTGCTCTCCCACTTTGTAGTGTTTAGAAAATCTCTACAGAGTTCAGGACGATGATTGCCCCTTCCTTTTCAAATATCCTCCTCCAAACTCCTTAGTAGTGGACTGCTGTACCATGGGGAGTAAACTGGGAAGGAAGTGTTCTGCTCCAAGAGGGAAGGCAATTGGATGTCATGAAGTGCAAATTCTACTCAGCTTCTTGCCTCTCTATTAAAATAGTAAATTCCATGGCCTATATGGCCAAATACCACTATTCCATCTGGGATCACTTTAGAGGACATTAAAGATACTTAAAGATAAAGAACAGCCCCGCTGGATCTAGCCCAAGGCCCATCCAGTCCAGCATCCTGTTTCACACAGTGACCCACTGGATGCCCCTGAGAAGTCCACAGCAAGAGGTGAGGGCATGCTCTCCTGCTGTTGTTCCCCTGCAACTGGTATTTAGACATATTGCCTCTGAGGTTGGAGGTAGCCTATAGCCACTAGACTGGTAGCCACTAATAGACGGGTCTCAATGAATTTGTCTAAACCCCTTTTTAAAGTCCTTGTGTACTAAATTCTATGAGATTGTCCAAGTCTGCCAACATTACCCATCAGCACCTAAGCACTGCCAAACATTTGACAGAAACGGAGTCCCAATTGCTTGTATAAGCTGCTTCTTTAAGATAGCGTGCTTGGCTCCACTCCACGTCTCACCAAATGGACATGAGAAAAAACAGAGGCCCAATCCTTTGGGGAAGATGGCTTATTTATCTCCAAAACTGATGACACTATGGAATAGATGAAAAAATCTAAATACACAGCAAAAACATTCACAACTTCTTCCACGTCTCAATCCTACATCCAAGACTATCTAGAAATACACCAGGCAAAGGTTTCAATTTAACAACTTGGAAACAATTCTCTGTGGACAGAAGAGGCCCTACGGTCCAAAGCAAAGACAAAATCAAAAATAAAATAGTCTCCAAGATTCCAGACTGCACCTTTTTATCACTCTGTTCTTCTGTCCTGCCTTTCAAGAGACCCTTCAACTATTGGACTTGCCCCTTTCTCAACAGTTTGGTGCCGCATTGCATCCAACACCTAGGTGTTAAGTATTATCTCCACTAGATACGCAATCAAATTTACCACCACCCCTATTTTTCAAGGGGTAAAATACACCCACCTGACTCCTACCCTAGATACAGAAGTCAAGGATTTCCTGGAGAAAGGGCCAATAGAACCTGTACCATTGAGGGGCCTAAAGAAGGATTTCTATTCCAGATATTTTCAGGTCCCAGAAAGGTACAGGGGCATTTGTCCCATTCTAGACTTGCATTAACTAAACAAATTTATTTATCCAAGGAAGTTTTGGATGATCACTCTGCAAGAAATCCTCCCTCTATCGGCAGCAGAAAAATGGCTAGCAAACTTAGACCTCAAGAACACTTACTTTCATATAGGGATAAGATCAAAACACAGGAAGTTGCTTTGCTTTACCCTAGGAGATCAGGCTTACCAATACACAGTGCTGCCATTTGGTCTCTTGATCACACCTCAAGTCTTCACCAAGTGTATGAGTGCGGTCATAGCCCATCTGAGGTCTCAGGGAATCGCCATCTTCCCTTAATTAGATGATTGGATGGTGACTTCTACAGACAAAAGCTCCTTGTCTACCCACATACATTACGTTCCAAAACCTGGGCCTCTGAATCAATTGGAAGCAATCAAACCTCCACTCACAATAGATACTCTACATCGGAGCTCTGTTGGACACACAACTGAAAAGAGTCTCCCGTCCAGAAGAAAGACACCTGTTTATTGTATCTTTGCTTCCCACATTTACAGCCAACCCACCCCCCCAAAAAATGGGCAAGAACTGTTCAAAGATTCTAAGATTTGATGGCATCTTGCACCACCACAGTAAGGTATCCCCATCTCTGGATGAGGTGTCTCCAAACATGGTTTCTGTCAACGTTCAAATAGAATATAGCCAATCCATGTGGCTAGTCCTCCCACAGTCAGTCCTAAAATCACTCCACTGGTGGACTCTTCCAGAGAACCTTCTTGAAGGAGTTCCCTTTCAACCTCCCTTGCCCACACTGATGGTCATGATAGATGTGTGTCTTGGGTTTTCAGTGCATTGGACAGGGTGTGTGGAACTCCCACCACTCTGCCCTCCTTATCAACTTCCTGGAGCTCCTTGCAGTCTTCCCAGCTCTCACATCCTTTATACCATTAATAAAGAATCAGATGGTTCAGCTTCTCGACAACACCATGACAATCATCTATATAAATCATCAAGGGGTAAATGTATCCAGATCCCTTTGCAATCTAACAATCCAACTATGGGACTGCTCTGTACTCCACAAGGTTCTCCCTCTAGCACTCCACATAAGAGTCCAACATGTTAGCAGACTCCCTGAGCAGGAAGACAAATACTCTACAACACCACAAGTAGGATATCAATTTTGAAGTTCTCTCCAGCCTGTTCCATCAATGGGGAACACCATGAATAGATCTCTTCGTGACCCTGACCAACAAGAAATGTGAACTCTATTGCTCCTGGGTGGGAATGGGACACTAGGTGACACCTTCCAGATTCCCTGGAAGGGTTACACGTTATACCTATCTCCACCCCCCACTCCCTAATTTCCATTGCTCTCAAGATTCCTGAGCAACATACTACATGACAAAACTACATGTGTCATTCTCACACCATGGTGGCCAAGGCAGCCATGGTTTCCTCTTCTCTATCTATCCCGGGTCAACCACCTTCGCCTCCCCCATCACCACAGTCTTCTGTCCCAGGCAGGGGGACATGTTTTCCACCACAGACTTTGAACCTAACTGCCTGGAAACTTGTATCTCACCTCTCTGAAACAATCTGGCCTATCTCACTCTTCTATAAAGGTTCATATAGTTGCCCTCTTGGCAATTCACCCCAGTTGGGACTGAAAGACTCTCTTTCATCCCAACATGAAAAGGTTCCTTAAAGGCCTAAATAACCTTTTTCCTCCATTCAGGAAACCCATAGAACCGTGGAGTTTCTCTCTGGTTCTCTCTCTTTACTGAGTCACCATTTGAACCATTAGCATCCACATGTCTGAAACTACTTACCTAAAAACTGCCTTTTTTAGTAGCCATCACCTTGGCTAGAAGGATTAGTGAACTCATGGCCCTGCGAATAGACTCATCTTACATGAGATTTTTCCCCCAGATAAGGTGCTCTTGAGAACAGACCCTTCCTTTACTTCAAAAGTAGTGTCTGATTTTCATGTCAACCAAGATATTGTTTTCTCTTCTTTCTTCATGAACTCAGCCACCCCTTTGGAACGTTCTCTCCCCTCCATGGATGTCAGAAAGGCCCTCTTATTCTCCACGGACAGAACTAAGATCTTTCATAAGTCTCACAGACTTTTTATTGTCTTTAAAGGCAGGAACAAAGGGAGACCTATCTCCAGGTAAAGACTCTCAAATTGGGTGGTGGAAGTGATCTTCCTTTGCTATGAGCAACAAGGAGTCAATCCTCCAACTAACATCTAAGCTCATTCCATGAGGGCCATGGCAGCCTCCTCTGCACATGTGTCTGGAATTAGTATTGGTGAAGGTTAACTTTGGATGGGCAATTCTAAAAAAGATGCTTTAATATCCTTGAACCTTCCACAGTTTCATCTGTGAGCTCACGAAACACCCATGTTGAAAATGATCCTGGGATCACCTCAAAGATAAACAGGTTGCTTTCCTGTAACAGGTAATCTTTGGGTGGTTCAGGATCATTCACAACACCTGCCCAGCCTCCCTGCTACTCGGATGTTATTCTTCAGGTCCACTTACCTCAGTCTTTCAATTGGAAGATCTCAGCTTCTCTGCAGTCATTCAGGAACTTAGCAAATGGTGCCTTGTGCGTGAAGGACATAGCTACAGAGCGCTTTGGGGAGCTGTAAAATGCTTCTGCAGAGGCTACTGCACAGGTTCATTAGCCATGTTGTGAATGGTCCTGGATTACCCAAAGATTATCTGTAACAGGTAAGCAACCTGTTTTTATGTAAGCTAGCTCATTGTTTGGCTTGGATGGTGCTATCAAACAGAGCTAAACATATGTAAGTTTCCAAAATGATCAAGGCATCTCAGAGAATCCAAAATGGAGTTATTCACATGGTTCATAGTCTTGCCTGTATCTTTTGCAATTCTAATAAACCCAAGTGTATCTAAGGCAGGCATCTACAGAGTCTATTATCTTCGTATAAACAGGGTCTATTATCTTCGTATAACATTGGGTTTTGATTATAGATGGTGATATAACTTGAAAGGAAGTATTAATAAACAGAAATCTGTGAAGTATTGCATCAAATATTTATGGCACAACATCTATCTATCTATCTATCTATCTATCTATCTATCTATCTATCTATCTATCTATCTATCTATCTAGTTCTCTAAGGCATACCCGTGGCTAATCCCATTCAGGGCAGCTCTCGCAAGAGTTTGTGAGCGGAAGCACCATGGTGATTGGGCTGTGGGGATTCCATATGCAGATGGGGGGAGGAGCCTGTGGCACTATGGTGATTGGGCAGTGGGGATTCCATATTCAGTTGGGAGGAGGAGCCTGTGATGGTTAAGATCAGTTGGAATGTAACTGTTACTGGTTGCAAGATGTTCTTGATTGTAGAGGAGAGGAATGTATGGATAGTGGGCAGAAGTCTGCGAAGAGAGGGGTCATGAGGGAGGAAAGAACTCCTTCAGGAGACGGAGGCTGTCACTGTGTGAATTAGATGAGGAAACAAGATGAACAAGATCTGTTAACTAAGGAAGGGGGGGGGGAGAGAAGGGAGGAGAAGAGAGAAAGAAGGAAGGGCGAGGGATGGGCCCGGGCCCGTCAGCAGCCTGAGGAGAACGAGCGGCAGTGAGGAAAAGCCCGCTCAACTGCCGCTGCTGCTACTCCTGTGGGGAGGAGCAGGTGAGGGTGAGGAGGTTTCTAGCGATAGAGGGCTGTAGCTTGGCCAATAGTCACCACAAAGTTGCAGCCATGACCAAGCAGGGTGGGGGGATCAAGTAAAGGGATGGAGGAGTGACCAGTAGGAGTGAGGGGGATGGAAGCAACGGAATGGAGGAGGAGGATCAGGAGTGCAGCTCAGGTGAGGGTGGAGAGATCTTTGAGGTGAGGGGAGCAATCAAGTACTAGCACACAGATGCTCTGTGCGGGTTAAGCTAGCATGTATGATTTCTAGAATGAGTTTTCTCCACTAGAAGCTTTCACTACCCAAGAGAGGCTGTTGGCTCAAAAAATCATTGACCCATTAACACTTCAAACAATTCATAAATTTTAAAATTTTTAATGATTGAACTAATAAAAACTATCTCAAGGTTACTTTAGTAAAAATCCATTTTTTTAGGATTTTGTGGTGAACGTAACAGAAGAATTTCTGGAGTTCATTGCAGATGGAGCCCTTGCTATTGAGGTCTGGGGTCACCGATGTGCTGGGAATGGCAGTTCCATATGGGAAGTGGATTCTCTTCATGCAAAAACCAGAACACTGAGAGACAGGTAAACCTCTATGGTATTGTATTTGAGGTGTTGAGGCCTTACTGCAATGGTGAGGGAAGGAGAGAGCGAGTAGATGTGCTATGAATGTGCAGAAAATGATAAAGAGGATGATGGGTTTGAGATTACACACCTATGAAAGCGGGGACAAATGAATGTGAAAGGGCATGTGTTGGCAGTGAGGGAGATAAGTGGAAGAAATCTTCCCCAAAATCTGCTGATTCTTTCATTTATTTTGGTTGGGAGAATTTACTGGCCAGATTGTTGGTTGCAGGCCTATTGTAGTGTGTAGGGATGTGCACAGAACCACGCCGGGTGGCTCAGTGGGGAGGGGGGGTTGCACTTTAAGGGTGGGGGAGGGTGCACTTACTCCTCCCTTTGGCGCCTGGTATTTCCCAAGTCCTACGGGGCGGCAGCGTACTTCCCTGCCACCCTGTTTGCTCTTCGGCCAGAAGTAGCTGGTGTGTGTGTGCTCACCAGCTACGTCCGGCCACTTTCAGCCGAAGAGCAAATAGGGTGGCAGGGAAGTATGCTGCCACCCCGTAGGACTTGGGAAATACCAGGCGCCAAAGGGAGGAGTAAGTGCACCCTCCCCCACCCTTAAAGTGTGCCCCCGCCGGTCTTCGAACTTCGAACCTCCCAGAGGCCTGTAAAAGGGCCTCTGAACAGGTTTGTGCACATCCCTAGTAGTGAGTAAAGACAATGTTTCTAGAATATTTCCCCTAAAGTGTTGGCATACTTGCTCAGACTTATGTGCTATACATGCGTGGACCCTTGGTTGCTTGTCCATGACTGGGGACACTGAGGTTTGAAGGTTCTCTAGAGAAAATGGAGAAGAAGAGTTTGCAGAGCCTTGTTGCTGGAAGTGGAAAATGGCGGGGGGGGGAAAGGAAAAAGAGAGCACCTTTAAACCATTGTCAGGGCCTCTACCCCACCAAGCTTCCTACCCTTTCCTTCCCACAGGGGTGGAAAGAAGGGGGTCCAAGCCACACTGTTCCTCGTTTCCCTCACAGGTGTCTCTTTCTGACTGTTCCTTCTATGGTCCAGCCATCTGCTGCCGTCTTCTTTCTCCTCCTTGCCCCTTTCCACCAGCTGCTCCTTAGGTAACTCCTTCCTCTACTCTGTAAAGCTCATAGGAACATAGGAAGCTGCCTTATACCAGATCATTGATCCATCTAGCTCCGTATTGTCTGCACAGCTTGGCAGTGGCTTTTCCAAGGTTGCAGGCAGGAGTCTCTCTCAGCCCTATTTTGGAGATGCCAGGGAGAGAACTTGGAACCTTCTGCATACAAGCATGCAAGTGCTCTTCCCAGAGTGCCCCCATCTTCTAAGGATAATATCTTACAGTGCTTACATGTAGTCTTCAAATGCAAGCAGGGCAGACTCTACTTAGCAAACTGGACAATTCATTCTTGCTACCACAAGACCAAGTCTTCTCCCAGAAGTTTGTCTTTTCTCTCTAGGTCTGTCTTGAGCCAGCCACAGCTGTGCTCCAGTAGTTTGCCCTGGCAAGCCGATGCCCTCAGCTGAGTGCACTCTAAAGTTTCAGCATCACTTCTGGGTCTCCCTGGCAGGTGCCATCTGTGTGTGCCAGGGTGTGGCTTCAAGGGGTCAACAGGGGTAGCGTTGGTAGGATATTCTGTTGGGACCAAAGGTAATTTAGTGTGGATGGGACTGGAGTGTGCCATCAGGTAAGCAGTTCCCAGAGGTCCATACTAGTAGTGTGCATGGAACCAGTGCCTGCCGGTTTGAGTGTGTGTGTGTGTGTGTGTGTGTAGGGGTATCTTTAAGGACAGGGGAGGGTGCTCTTATTCCTCCCGCTGCTTTCCCCCCGCCGGCGCTGGCTTTTTAAAAGGTCTGTCGGGATGGCAGCATATCTCCCTGCTGCCCCAGTGACTCCTCGGATTGGAAATGCCTGGCTGGGCACTTACAGCCATTTCCAGCATGAGGGGGCACTGGGGCAGCAGGGAAGTACACTGCCACCCCACCAGGCCATTTTAAAAGACAGTGCCGGCAGGGGAAACGTGGCAGGAGGGGTAAGAGCACCCTCCTCCGTCCTTAAAGATATCCCCTCTTCAAACCACCAGGCATTTGAACTGGTTCTGAGGCCTGTAAAAGGGCCTCCGAACCAGTTCGTGCACATCCCTAGTCCATACTGCAGTGGTGTCCACAAGTATGGGGCAAACCAACTGTGACCTGTCCAGGCACTGGATTCCATTTGGGCTTATGAATATGTCAACAGCCAAATTCCAAAAGGCAATAAGGGAGCAAAGGCTTAGCATTGCTCAGGAGGCTCCAGGGCAGTTGTGGGCACTGTTTGTCTTTTGTAAGCCCACTTCCAAAGTCCACTGAGCTGATTGATTCAGCTTAAGATTGATGGGTTGTAGAGTAGTCCTGTGCAGGGTGACCTGCAAGAAGCCCTTGTCTGACAGTGGCCACTGGCAGTGATTTGAGCTCAAGATTATTTGAATCGGGAGTGTCGCATGGCTTCTGACCACCGTAAGACTGAGAAGTGTAGTGATAGGATGCAGATTCACGCATCCTGCTGGGTAGAGCTCCAGAGCAGTACAAGGCAGAATGTCTGCAGAGTCCTACACTTCTGTAGCCACAGACTAGTCAAAGCTTTTTATAGGGTTTTTTAAAGGATTATTTTGAGTTGGAGTTAAAGGGACTGCAATGGCAGGAAAACCTTTTACTTAGTAGTTTTATTGGGGAGGGGGTCCAGGATAGAAGTGTTTAAAAGTATTAGATAGAAGTGCTAGATCAAAAGAGCTCTTGCGAGCCAAATCTAATCGTCGTAAGTAGTAGGAAATGCTTTGTTTACATCTGAGAGGGGTTTACTCGGTGATATTGTTCCAGGACCCCTTTTACTCCAAGTGGGGATCTAGCCTTGTTTAGAATTCAAGACCACTGGGTGGGGTCTCTGCCTTTCCCAGACTCTCTGCTCTGCATAAGTCACAGTAGGTTCAAGTAGGTTCACAGTCTACTTCTCTAACAAAAAATGAAGGCTGCCTGTGCGGTCATCGAGCTCTGATCTCTGCAGCAGTCTTGTTCTGGGTGCAAGTTGGAGGAGAGACTGCTGTGGTAATAGTAGTGTATCCATACTGTTCTTACTACTTTTTGGATTGACTCTAGGTGGAATGAAGTAACACGTCGAATAGAAATGTGGGTTTCAATTCAAGAACTGAACGAAATGGGGGATTATACAGCTGTGGAGCTCCACCAGGCAAAGGACGTAAACACAGGCGGGATTTTCCAGCTTAGACAGGTACAAAGCTTTTTCTCCATGCAGAAAACAATATTAACATATTAGTAAACTTTTACAATATTATTAATTTTTGTTCTCATTATATGACTAGGGCCATTCTCGTAGAGTTCAGGTGACTGTCACACCAGTGCAGCATTCAGGAACATTGCCACTTATAGTGGAAGCCATTCTGTCTGTCTCTATTGGCTGTGTGAGTGCCAGATCAACCAAACTGCAGCGGGGTTTGGACAGTTATCAGGTAGGAGGATTAAGTGACCTTAAGGTATATTGTGGGGTAGAATTGTTTTTGGTTTGTATGTTTGACTCATCTTGCCATACCATCTGTAGAGTGCCTGTTTTATTATGTTTTCTCCTAATTAATTGGAATCAAAAGAAGCAATACAAAAATGTGCAACACCTGTTTACCAGAGCTGACTTTGGGATCAGTGTATACATCACATGCAACAATTCCCCTTTCAAACTTCTTCCAGTTCTCTGAGGAAATTAGTAGGGTCTGTCTCCAGCCTCGGAAATCAAAGTAGAATGTATCCTAAAGTTGCTTCCTCCAGAGGAAGGAAACCTTAGGATTCAACTCAATGTTAGACTGTCAGGTCTATAAATCTTGATATAAGTTAAAATAAATTTTATGATGGTATTTATCTTCTCTATAGATATTATTAATATCACAAGTAAATTTTAGCCCGTTGAATAACGGGCGCTAGGAAGGGAAGGGGCCGATAACCGTCCTCCCGCCCTCCCAGCTGCCCGACTTACCCTTCCCCGCACCCCCCCCCAAAGGAATAAGGGCCTCCGCGGCCGCCAGAACTGCCCTCCCAGCTGCCCGAGCCCTACTCACCCGAGTCAGCCCGCAAGAGCCGGGCGAAGTGCAAGCGTGTTTTCAAAAGGTCCAGAGAGGAGCTCGCAAACAGAGCTCCTCTCTGTGCTAAGTCTCTTCGTTCGGGAAGAGACTTAGCACAGAGAGGAGCTCTGTTTGCGAGCTCCTCTCTGGACCTTTTGAAAACACGCTTGCACTTCGCCCGGCTCTTGCGGGCTGACTCGGGTGAGTAGGGCTCGGGCAGCTGGGAGGGCGGGAGGGCAGTTCTGGCGGCCGCGGAGGCCCTTATTCCTTTGGGGGGGGTGCGGGGAAGGGTAAGTCGGGCAGCTGGGAGGGCGGGAAGATGGATATAGGCTGTGGCGGCGGCGCCGCCAGCCTCTATGCCGCGGCCGGTCTCCCCGGCCAGGCAAGGGCCCCAAGCCGCCCGGCTGCGGCGGCGGCGCCAGGCCTCGGCGGCGGCTCGGCTGCCACCTCGGCTGGCTTCCCCCGCCGCCTCCTCCCCCCGCCCGGCTTCAGTGGCGCGGCCATGGCTCCGCCGCCGCCTTGGCCGCGCCGCATCCTCTGGCCGAGGCGGCGGCTTTGCCACCGCCTCGGCCAGTGTCCCCCGCCGCCGCTTATCCGGCTTCTTCGGGCGGCCACTTCTGGCCGCCCAAGATGGCCGCCGGGTGCTGGCGGTCGTGTCTCCCTTGGACTGTTCTGAGCGTGCGCTCCGCGCACGCTCAGAACAGTCGAGGCACGAACGCACGCTTGGTGTCCGTCCACGGACGGACACCAAGCGTTTTATTAGAGAGGATTATCTCTGTTAATTTTAAAGGAATTTATATCCCACACTTTCATTAATGTGTCAGAGGCATATCAACAAGTTCTTCTGGTAAGAACTAATCTGCCTACTTACCTTTCACTATAATCTTAATTTATAATTACTATCCTCACAAGTTAGGCCACTTCAGCCTCAAACATTCACATGTCCACCATCTTTAATTGGGGTGGATGGTATTTAAAACTACATTGTTGAGCCCACTTGTTCCTCAAACGTTTATGCATCCACCATCTTGAATTGTGGTAGATGACGACATCACAAAACTACACCACTGAGTGTCCCTACAACTGTACCCAATTTGATTCATATTGGTCCAAACATTGTGAAGTTGTATGCGCGCGCACACATTCTCTCTCTCTCTCTGTCTCTCTCTCTCTCTCTCTCTCTGCTGGGTGATCACATAAAATAAAAATCCCAGTTACAGACAGAAGTTTATTTAACAGAATTAGATTCACTACATGGAACCAATATGATATTTAAACAATAAAGTCTTGGAAAGTACTGCCATCTGAAATTTCTTCCCTAATCAGAATCAAGTTTCTGAAAGACTAATAAGTGTTGATCCTGAACTTTTAATTTTTTAAAATCTCCATGGACTTGAAAAAAAGGAGGTTTGTACAACTGAGACCAACTTCTCTACTATTTCACCTATTGCCTTCTCACTTGATTTGAGCTGCAATCCTAAACAAACTTAACTGGTGAGTAAACTCCATTGAAGACGGTGGGACTACTCCCAAGTAAAAATGCATAGGATTACACTGTTGGTGTGTGTATTTACTGACATAAGCAAAAATACAAAAACCTTATTTGGATTAAACCATCTACCCCAATACCAACAAGAATCCAATTATATGATACTAATGTTTAATATAATAATAAAACTATAAAGCATACATGTTACTTGACCGTTTAAACAAAAACTACTTTGAAATATCTGTAGTCCTTGGGTCCCCAGATGTTGGAAAACAACTCTCATCATCCTCAGCCGCAATGGCCAGCAGCAGGGATGATGGGAGTTGTAGTCCAACATCTCGGGACCCAAGGTTGAGAACCCCTGCTCTAGTCTTAAATTTCGTATTCCACGGCAAACTAGAAAGGAGACGTCAGGGCCATGGGAGCATGTAACATTGACTCCCATAGAGACCAGCAGTGGCCTGTGAAGACTGTTGGCACAGTTCCACCCCATCTTCCCAGGGGTACTTAAAGAATGGTGTGCCCTGAGATGTATGAAAAATGAGGCACCCAGGCTAGGGAGCTTTTGTCCTCAGCTCATGAAAAGACCACCAATGGTCTGAGACAACACTGCCTGTTGTAAATGTTATGTAACTTGTTTGTTTTTAATATTGTAAATGACTTTGGGTGCCTTAGTCGAGCCAGAAAGGCGGTATACAGATGCAACAAATAAATTGTTTAAAAGCTAATTCCTTGTATTCTCCCATTGCCCTCTAATATGCTGGCTGCTCAGGAACCATATCTTTTGTTCTGCATAATGCCTAGGGGGGGTGTGGGTGTGTGTGGGTGTGTGTACACACACACACACACACGGCCCTCCATATTCACTGATTCAATATCCGCAGTTTCCCTTATGGACCACCTGTCTACCAATTTTGTTGTTGTGGGGGTAGTTTAGCCTATTCATGGTGTTTTACCTCCGAGATAACTAAACTTTCCCAGTCATACTTGGTCTCTTTCAGCCTCTCTGCAACAGTTGGGAAGCGGGGAGAGTGACCATTTAAACTTGAAACCTTCCCTCCCATCCGCTGATGGGTGGAGAGGTTTAACATCTAAATGTCCACTCTCCTTACTTCTCAGCTGGCACATGGGGAGGTTGAAAGAGGCGCACCAGTGGCTGGGATATCCTGCAGTATTGGAGGTGTGTGTGTGTTAGAGAGGGAGAGGGAGAGAGAGAGAATCTTTAGCATTTTCCTCATATCACATATTATTTCAGGTTTTCAGCTCCTAGAATCCCCAGCTGCAATGCCTTTTGCTTGGGGATTATGGGAGTTCTAGTCAACAACATCTGGGAATCCCTGTTGGAGGGAACACAGTTGGTGGATAGGTTTTACACACCAGGCATGACCTCTGTAGAGCAAGCTTGACTACATGCTGGGTGTGTATGGTTGATTATACAGGATATCTAGCCAGGAGGGTTGTATACCAGTAAAGTTTCCTATAAGTATATAAGTACCAAATATAAGATGTTGCTAGTTCTAAGGTTCCTTTGTCTCAGAAACCATTATATATTTGGCCCTACATTGTAGTGAATAATAAACCACTGAAGCTATTGTACAAGAATGAAGTTATTTTACTTGGTTTAGAATTGTACAAGTGTTTCAACTGTCTCCTATTCATTTTCCCCATGTTACCACTCGGGCACACTAGCAAAGTTAGTGTTAAAAACCCCAAATAGGATTTAATTTGGTCGATGCAGCATAATAAAGAACCAAAAGGTTTCAAATAAATAAAAGGGTCATAAATATATTGTTTATTTTAACAAATTACATATTTGAAACACTAATTTCCCAGTCCCAACCACGGGTCCTGACAAACACCCAAATGTGAGAGGTCAGGCTTAATCTAAACTGAGCCTTTGACTTCTCCATCACCTTGCCCATTGGAACCTCTCCTACGTGTATCCGGCTCGCCCTTTACCTAGCACCCTGGCATCATATCACATCTGACACCTGGGTGCTAAGTATCATCTCCACTGGCTACACCATAGAGTTTCTTGTACTCCTCCCCGCTTCCTGGAGATAAAACAACCCCCCTCCCCGCAGCTCCTGTATTAGCGGAGGTACAAGCACTCTTATCCAAAGGGGCTATAAAGTCTGTTTCTCTAAAGACCAAATGGGCAGAGTTCTATTCCCGATACTTCCAGGTCCCGAAGAGATCTGGAGGGCTGTGTCCTATCCTAGATTTGCACTCCCTAAATAATTACATCCATATGAGAAAATTTTGGATGCTGACTTTACAACAGCTTGTAGCAGATTAAAGCCTTTGTCTCAGAACAAACTCATGCGAGGAAAAGAAATGCTGTATCATCGCTGCTGAACTGCCTGGCTAGGCTTCTCCTAAAACTATTCTGTATTATCGGTAGGTTCAAAATGCTGCCACCACAACCCCTTTTGTCTACAGAAACACTCTGGGCTTGGGTTGGGATAACCCAGAAAAAACTCTTACTTTTGCTCTTGGACAAGTACAAAAATCTTTCACATGCAAGCCTACACCTGATGAGAAAACGGATAGCTGCTAAATATTTGAGGACGTGTTTGCACCAGATAAATCCCCCTTCGCCCACCCCCCTTTTCCTGAGTTAAAAACCAACTTGGAGAGGCTTGTAAAAAGAAAAGAACTTTAAAACAAAGTTTTATTCAATTACTACAGACTGCTTCTGTCTGAGGCTTTCTCAGCTTTTAGATACAGTTAAGAATACTTAGTAAGATTACAAGAATAGGTTGTCTTAATGCACACTTAAATGTTTAAAGAGGCTTTTGCAACACCCTATGGATATTGAGCGTAGGCTAGTGTTTCTTATTTCAATTATGTTGCAGGTAAACTGTAATAGAACAGTATCCAGAATATGCAGAGCACACCCCCCAAAGAAATATAACATCTCTAATGCAAAGTCTGACTAAACAAATTTTCCCTAGACTGAACGTCCCTTTTCGTTGAACTCACCAATTCCTGATGAGACTTCAAGCCTCCTGTAATCCTGTCTTCCCAGGCTTTACAGTTATCCTCCTACAGCCAACCTCCATGGCCACATGTCCTCCTGTGCACCTCCAGCCTAGCTTCTCCTCACAAAGAACTCCCTCCTTCCTGGCAACAGTTCTCTAGGTCCCATCCACCTAGGGTACTGATTGGCTGCCCTGGAGTTCACCAGCTTGTCACTCAAGAGAAGAGTTTACTTCCGTTTAACTCTTTATAGGGAGGGGAGCCTGGTCACTACACAACTACTTCCCTTACTGGCTGGGGGAGAGTGGCCTTTAAAACAAAACAAAAAATTATCTCCTGCTCTTCCTCCAAGGAGCCCAGAGCGGTGTACAGCACACTTAGGTTTCTCTTCACAACCACTCTGTGAAGTTGGTTAGGCTGAAAGAGAAGTGACTGGCCCAGAGTCACCCAGCAAGTATCATGGCTGAATGGGGATTTGAACTCGGGTCTCCCCGGTCCTAGTCCAGCACTCTGACCACTACACCACACTGGCTCTTGCCACTCAGGATCTCAAAAATACCTACTGTCATGTGACAATACATCCTCAACACAGAAAATATCTCTGATTCACTGTAGGGGATCAGATTTGCCAATATACAGTTCTCCCTTTGGTCTCTCCACGGCTTTATGCTTCTACACGAAATGTGCAAGCACTATCATTGCCCATCTCAGGACACAGGGAGTCTCGATATTTCCATAATTGGACAATTGGCTGATCACCTTGATGGACAAGGACACATAGACCGAACAAATCTATCTGATCTCCTAGAAAACCTGGGTATCCTAATAAATTGTGACAAGTTCAGTTTACTGCCCCAGAAGTCTCTTCCTTACAAAGGAGCAATACTCAACATGGATGTGAAATGTGCATTCCTCCCAGAAGAGAGGCGACTCTCAGTCACAAATCTCATTCATTGTATCAGATCCAATCCAACCCAAGAAGCTCAAACCATCCTATGTCTCCTGGGCCTAATGGCATCCTGCTCGTCAACTGTCAGTTACTTGAGACTGCACATGCAGCATCTCTAACTCTGGTTCCTCTCCAGCTTCAAGCTAAACATGGACAACCAACAAATGCGGCTTGTAGTACCTCAAACTGTACTGGACTCTCTTCTCTGGTTTACTCTGCCAACAAACTTCAACATTGTTCCATCCTCCCACACCGGCTATAACTTTAACAATGGATGCTTCCCTAAAGGGCTGGGGTGCTCACCATGTGGGCTTTCATGCACAAGGCTTGTGGAACCTCCAACAGATGCTCGTACATATAAATTGTTTAGAACTTCTTGTGGTCCTCTTGGCCCTGAAGTATTTTCTCCCACTTCCATCCAGCAAAATGATTCAACTGCCCCTAGACAATATCACAGCAATCGTGTATATCAACCACCAGTGGGGCACAGTCTCAAAATTCCTCTGCAGTCTTGCCATTCAACGTTGGGACTGAGGCATTCACTATAGGATCCACTCCCTGGATCTCCATATAAAGGGTGTCGGCAATATCCTGGGTGCCAACAATATCCTGACAATCTCAGCAGAGAGATGAATGCAGCCTGTCAACATGAATGGAAACTAAACAAAGACATCCTCACCATTCTTTTCCAACAGTGGGGTACTCCTCAAGTGGACCTATTTGCAACACAACAAAAAATGTCAACTTTTCTGCTCGAGGGCAGCAGTGGGGAAAGGTCTGTGGGAGGTGCCTTTTAGATCCCTTGGGAGAACCAACTATTCTACCTCTTCTCACACTTCTCTGTCCTAAGGACTTGAGCAAAATGCTATTCCACAAAACAAAGCCATCCTACTCACATCATGGCGGCCGAGACAGCCTTGGTTCCCTCTCCTCTTGTGACTGTCTCAGGGGTTCCACCATCTTCTCCACCAACACCCCGATCTCCTACACCAAAATAGCGGCAGGGTACTTCACCACAGCCTCTGGACCCTGAATATGACTGTATAGAGGCTGAACTTCTAGAGAACATCCTTCTTCATTAATGAAAGTCCTCCACTAGATGCAATTATAGCTGCAAATGGAAACAATTTATAATTTATGCAAAGTCAAAGGGATTTGACCCATCTACAGCATCTGTATATCAAGTCCTCCTCTACCTTGCCTCCCTAAAATATTCTAGCCTTTCTTTTAAAGTCCATTTGCCGGCTCTATCTGCAATGCATACAGGCTGGGGTTCTAAGACCCTTTTCTCCCACCCTGATTGTAAGAGGTTTCTTAAGGGTCTAAATAACCTTTTCCTGCTGGTGAGGAAACCAGTTGAGCCTTGGAGCCGCTCCCTAGTCCCCTGTCCTCGGTACCTGTTAAATTACTTACTCTGAAAATGGCATTCCTTATCACTATCACCACCGCCAGAAGGGTTAGCAAACTGATTGCCGTAAGCGTCGGAGTGCCTTTCTCCCTTTTCTATCCCAACAAAGTAGTCATGAACATTGACCCCGCTTTTCTACCCAAGGTAGTCTCTGACTTCCACATTAACCAGGTCATTATATTGCCAACCTTTTTTAATGAACCTTGTTTCACCCCTTGAACGCTCCCTACATTCCCTAGATGATCACAGGGCGCTACTATTTTACGTGGACGGGACTGAAGACTTTAGAAAATCCAAGAGATTTTTGTTAACTTCTTAAACATGCTCACAAAGGACAGCCTGTAGACAAAGACTATCTGAATGATTGGTCCAACTTATCTACACTTGCCATGAGAAGCAAGGGGTTACACCCCCTTGCACCATCAATGCCCATTCTACCAGAGCCATGGCCTCCTCACCTGTCTGGCTTTAACTTATCTGATATTCGCAAAGCCACTATATGGTCCACTGACCTTGGACCATTGGACTATACAAACATTGCACCTTAGGCATCTGCTCAGTAGCTGAGCCTGGTTTTATGCATGAAGTGCTAAAGAAGGTCCTTTAATTTGGCATCCTTGGACCCACCTTCTTCTATGGGAGCTCTCTAATTGCCTACATTCATTGTGAAGGATACTGGACCACCACAAAGAGAAACAGGTTGCTTACCTGTAACCTTTGATCTTTTGCCAGCGTGTTGTAGTGGTTAGAGTGTTGGACTAGGACCAGGGAGACCCGAGTTCAAATCCCCATTCAGCCATGGTACTTGCTGGGTGACTCTGAGCCAATCACCTATATCACAGGGTTGTTGTGAGGAGAAACTTAAATATGTAGTACACTGCTCTGGGCTCCTTGGAGGAAGAGCGGGGTATAAATGTAAATATAATAATAAAATAATAATAATAATAATAATCTTTTGGTGATCCTGGTATCTTTCACAACACCAACCCAGCCTCCCTGTCTAATGGATGTACTTTCCAAACTTACCTGTTTTGTCATAAAAGAACTCCAGTTTACATAGCAGCTGTCCAGGAACAGAGTGCTCTGGCGCCAAAAGTACTGAGTGCACTCTGCGTGTGAAGGGTGGAGCTTCATAATCCTTCCGCGCAGACTCCTGCGCAGGCACAGAGCCCCATGTTGTGAATGATACCAGACCACCAAAAGATCAAAAGTTGCAGGTAAGCAATGTTTTTTCTTCACAGCCCAAGACTGATCTGTGACTTACTGGTTAATATCCAAACTAATGTCACACTGGCAGAAGAGCATTTGCCATTGCACAGTGAGAGAGGGGTGATTTTTGCTGACCCCTGCTTTCCTGTGCACTTGGGGGACACTCGGTGAAAAATTGGGGGTAACATCATTTGTTCCCATTGTCTGGATTTGATTTGTGAAGCTTTATGTATCCACCTTTATGCAACCAAGTGCTGATCAGGTGTAATAAAATGTTGATTGTTGCTGCCAAGCTTTCTTAGAACTGTTAATATATTTAGAATGTTTTCTTTTTAGTACTTGCTTAAAGAAATATTATAATACTGTATTTTTTTCTGCTTTATGTTTTAATAAAATTGACAAAATTTTAAAAAAGAAAAGAAAAAAAGGGGGGGGAAATTGCGGGGTGGCTCTGGCATCTGTAGAAAGAAGCAGGTATGTAAACTGCCAGAAATTTCTCTTTCTTTCTTGCACAATGGAAAATGTTTTCCAGCCAGTACAACTTTGATCTGGATGTTGGCTATTTTATAGTCTAGCTTTATACCCAATTTACGCCTACCTTAGTACCTTTTTATTCACCTTTCTTCAACCATACGCCAGACTAGAGAATAGTAAATCATAGATTAATAATGCACTCTGATCTGGCAAATATCACTTTGCTGGATGGATGGGGGGTAAACACCCCTAGAATCTTGGGCTATATATATAATTTCAAGTGCACTTTCCCTAAGAGATGGTTAGTGCAGATAATTTTTATAACTTTGATGAAATGTTTTGAGAGACTTATAGAAGACCACCCTCTACCTCAATGTGATCAGTGCATGTATTTGGCAGATCCATGCATACAACCCACCAACTAAAAACAAGGATCTGTAGATTGACAGCATGATGATTAAGCCCCAGTTCATACATTATCAGTGACAGAGTGGTGTGTGGGTCACTCTCTGTCATGTACATCGAAGTGTGAACTGGGGGCTCTTTCTAACACTCAGTTGCAGAGAGGCCCCATTTGCAGATGTTCTCTGCCTTAAAAATAAAGGAAACTAACTGCATGAGTGAGGCCTCTACATGGTCAGACATTGGAATGGGAACCCTGGCTCTTGTGTCCTTTGCAGTGTGTGTTAAAGAGGAGAGGCACCTGTCTGTTCTCTTTGCCATTCTGGTGGTAACATATAAACTTGGATTAAGTATGTTGGATGTTCTGGTTTTTATTCTAATGTGTGTTCCTGTTACATTTGTGTGTGCTCTTATTTGGTTTGTCTTAGCAAGTAAAATGCATGATCTTTGTGTTTTACAAAGCTTATTTTTTTCTACCAGAGAGGAGATGATGATGGTGGTGATATGGATAGTTATCAGGTATTGCTGCTGTTGCTGTCAAATCACGTGGCATGGGGCACAGCTAATGCTAATAGTCATCAACCCCAAAGGGTCTCTAGAAGAGCATTAGCACATGCAAAAGTAGCTTTGAAATACTCTCTGCATTAAATGGATACTATTGATTACAGAACAAGCTGTTTCAGTTTAATTTGATTGTGCACTCTGCTCTTTCATGTGGCATCCCTATCAGCTGTGCCATAGATACCTATAGACATGAGTTATGGGGTGAAAGGATTCAGACAGAAAGCTAGGAGCTTTATTTTCATACAGATACCTGTACCTTATGTGAAATTGTTTTTTAAAATAAATATTTGTTCATCATTAATACAAACAATATTCTCTAAAAAGGAATATGAATGCACACACAATTTCATGTACAGTTAAACTTTAAAGCAAAATTAAGTCAGTTGATGTGAACTATTAGATGTAAAATGAATTATTCAGCCTTCAGAACTTACTATAGATTTCATTAAATAACAGTGGGTTTTTTTGCAAAAACAAAGTGAAATAAATTCTTTGATAAAATCATCTGTAAATTTTGTTGCTCTAATGACAATAGTCTTAATAAATTTCAGAATTAAATATTAAGGCTCCCCAGCTTGAAGGTTATTTAATTTTTAAGTAGCAACAAAACTAGCATACGTATATATTTGGGTATCTATTCAAATAGCCTAGTGAGTAATGCAGTTTTTGCGGAAACCTAAGGCTCAGACTATACATGGCAGCAGGTTTATGTACTTTAACCCTGGATCTGCCCCATTTGTGTAGAAAGTGAGTGCTAAGGCTCCAATTTAAAGAGTAAATGGGCTGAACCTTCTCCTACCCACCACTTACCAAAACTTCTCCCAGAGCTCTCTTCTTTCAGATGGGGACATTTCTGCTATTAAGTCTGGCTGAGGGAAAAGTGGTGTTGGGGTAGATTGTGTGTAAACTGCAGGCAATGGGAGGGTTTAGCATTCCCTGCTTTTAGTGTAACATGGGTAGATCCAGGTTTAAACATACGCATCTGCTGCTGTCACATGAGCTACTAACTTGCTTCAAGCTGTTCATAGTGCTTCCTGATAATGTGTTATGAAGAATGGATCAATTTTTCTGTCAGAAAGCATGATTGCATGATGGGTTTATGTTTGCATGGGGATTATTTTGTTGCTCTGGTAGCCCCTACTAGTGATGGAATTTATGCGGTTTAAATGTATTTAAGTTGATGATACGCCTATAATCTTCTTCAGTTCCATATGCAACTAAATAGTTGGTTGGCCACTGCATTATTTTTCTGCTTAGATCTAAATCACGTATGTGCACCAGATATAGGCACAGTTCAAATTACAGCACACCAGCTGCAATTCAAGCTTTTTATCCTTTTCGCTACTTGCAAGTTGGGAGAGCTTATCTTCTTGGGTGATGCACTGTTTAATCCCTCTAATGTAAATGAAAAATTTATGTTTCTGTAACATTAATCAAAACTATTCAATAACCTCTCTAATCAAAACTGAACCTTGCAATAATTAAATGTTTTGGATCGTTTAGGGTATGTTGTATGTTCAGAAAAATTTTCTCTCTTTTCAATAGGAGGAAGACTTAAATTGTGTGAGAGAAAAATGGTCTGAAGCACTTATAAAACGTAGAGAATACTTAGATGAGCAGATTAAAAAAATCAGCAATAAACAAGGTTTGTACTCCTTGTGGTTTAGTTTCTTGTACAGGGACTTACATTTCTCACACTTTGTAATTTAGTGTACTCAGCTATCCAGGTTCAACCTTAATCCTTTTTTTTCACAAAGGAGAATCAGTTCAGTCCAGATACACCTGTAAGTAATGTAAGTCAAAACCCAAGTAGGTGGGAGAACCTTAAGTTTGGAGAGAGAACCCTAAAGTCAGGTTGGCAAGAGGCATAGGCCACATTGGAGATGTGATGAGCCTTCTCATTGGATTTAGGGCATGACCGTCCCTGGAAAAGTGGGAAACCTACCCTGCTTCAGTTCCTATAAAATATTTGAACTCAGCCCAAGTAAGTTATCACCAATCTCCATCCTCAAAGCTGATATCCACAGGGGAATGCTGTAAGGACTAATACTCCTTCAGCCAAGATGCTCAGCCGAAGGCCTGCTTAATTGCTAACTAAGATAAAACTTAGTGTTAGTTTTTGTTTGTATTTTCTTTCTTAGTTGTGTATAGTTCTTTAATCCTCTTTCTGCATTTCCCCAATTTAATATTGTTTGCAAAAAAAATTTAAAAGACCACTCGCATACTTAGAAGTGGTTTCAGTCTGATTATAAAATAGATTGTAGAGGAGTACTTGCAAAACTCTTGCTCGCATGCTGTGTCCAGTCATTGTGGTATTCTATGCTATTGTCTACTTTTAAACTATACTGTTTGTCTAAAATTGGGCTTTGTAGACTTTATAGGCAGTGCAGTGTCAGGAGTTCTCAAGCTGGACAGTCTCCGGGTTTGTTCGTGCCATGTCTAAGTCTGGCTAGTGGTGTGCACGTAACCAGTGCCTGCCGGTCAGAAGGTGGGAGGGAGGGTGCTCTCCTCCGTACCCACCCACCCCGGCCGTGTTATCCCTGAAACGAGAGGGAAATGTGCGCACCGAGCACTTCCAGTCCGACATACACTGGGTGGCAAGGAGGTACACTGCCACCCCGTGGGACCATTTTCAGACACAGCACTGGCAGGGGAAACACGGGGCGGGGGGGTGTTTTAAGAGCATCCTCCCCAGTCCTTAAAGCTATCCCCCTCCCCGCACCTTGGAACACTACGAACCACCAGACCTTCAGACTGGTTCAGAGGTCTGTAAAAGGGCCTCCAAACTGGTTCATGCACATCCCTACTGTGGGCCAGTCTTCAACTGGTGGCAGCCTACCTTTAAAGATCAGTTGCCATCAGTAGGATCTGAACTCTTCTCTGCTGAGAGTGATCCCATGGAAAAGTAATACTGCCTAGTCCATTGGGTGGGGGTGGGGCGTGTTGGATGAACATAATGACCAACACTTTACAAAGTGAATATCGAAAACCTACCAGCAGTGACAGAGTTATCATTGGCTTCGTTAGAGATGATCTGCAGTTATTGTAATCTAAAGACAGACTTCCATTTTCTTATCCTGAACAAAAGTCAGGCTTCTAATATGCTCTTTATTTCTCCCCGTCCCATTCTCACATTATAGAGAAAACAGAAGATGAAACAGAAAGAGAAGCGCGGCTTGTAGAACAATGGGTGGGACTAACAGAAGAAAGAAATGCTGTGCTAGTCCCAGCACCAGACAGTGGGATCCCAGGTGCTCCTGCAAATTGGTAGGTGGAGAGAAATACCATGCATAATAGTTAACTTGCAAAATAACTTCTAGTGGATATCCACTAGAGATATCTAGTAAGGATTTGAAGAAAAGATAACTTACTGCAATGCAAGGAGGTGTTTTTAATTTAAAATGTATATTATGCCACATACTGCAGTAGATCCCTCAGGGTGTAGAAAAATCACAATTAAACCACAAAAAAATCTCTAGTTGGAATTTCTCAAAAGTGTAACATGTTATGTTATAGTGGAGAATAGGTCGATAACTTTTGTATACTGGGATAATTACAGATTTCTTAATATTTTTTCTTGGGTGTTTTCACAGGATAGTTAGGTATAGTATCCTCTATGAAAGAAACTGTTGCTGAATTTCCTCATTCAAGAATAACTTTTAAAAGTGTTAGGAAAATCTGGTTGGATTTATTTAATGTAAATATTTATTTGAGGGTATTGTATTGAGAATCCAAACCAAGGCTGCCTAGTACATTGATTATAGGGTGACAATTGGTTTTGAAATTTCAGGCAGCAGCATATAGCATTTTTTATGTTTAATGGAGAGAGATTGATGTGTGTTGTACTTTGCATGTAACAAAAATAAGACATTCCTCATAAGTGAAGCCATAGTCCTAGAAAAATAGTGTACAAGAAATTAGGTATTCACTCTTGGAAAATGTTATGGGAGGAGAGAGGAATTTGGTAGCAAGATTTTCTGTTGACAGGAGTGGTGCATCTAAAGCCACCTATTTCCCTTTTCTAGTATTTTATTTTTGTTTTCCTGTTGAGACACAGTGAGTCTGCAGCAACTCGTCCAATCCTCTGCACATGCTGAGATGTCAAAGGGTCAAAGGCTAAGACTTGTGAACAGTGCTCATGCTCCAGAAACACTCTATAAGATCAGAAACCTGTCACTGAATTGTGCATGGGCTCCTGGCAGAGCCCTCCTTACACGTACGTTCATTAGACAGGATGGTGGCCAGTATGTACAGATCTTATAGAGTGCTGAATACACATCCTGTTTCCTGAGAAGTAAAGAAAGTGAGTGAATCCAAAGGCCATCTTATCCATAGTGGCGATTATCTTTATTGAGCAAGGGAAGAGCAACTGGCCATTTCCAACCCTGTCCAACTACAGCATCCCTCTAGTGGCTTTCGCTGGTGTCTATCTTATGTTTCTTTTAGATTGCAAGCCCTTTGGGGATAGGGAGCCATCTTTATTTATTTATTCTTATTTCTCTATGTAAACTGCTTTGGGAACTTGTGTTGAAAAGCAGTATATAAATTCTGTAGTAATAGTAGTGTGTCCCAAGAAAAGGATAGTTGTTATAGTGATGTTGCAGTACAAACTATGGATCTTCATGAATGAATTTTTTTTGAAAACCACTGTCATGGTTTTTGGCTTAATGTTCAGTTCATATTTTAGTTTTCCAGGCACTGAGGTTTTGAAGTTACAATTCCTATCATAAATTGGAATATGCAACATTGCACAAAAATAATCTATTTATTTATTTATTTATTTATTTATTTATTTGATTCGATTATTTATTTATTTATTTATTTTTAGCATGGTATATGCTGCTAGTTAATGTATGCTATGCTTTATACATTTCAATTGTATTTATTTCTAACGTTGATGCCACTTTGAATTATTGGCTGGCTTTTAAACTAAGAGTTGCATGCCAGGAATACTTTTGAGCCCTCATGGAGGGGAGGGGTAATTTATAGTCTTTTTCTTTTGCTATCTCTGTGCAGCCACCTGTGCCTCTCAAAAATATGTCCATGAGGGTTGCAGAACCCTCAGGGACATCCTTTTTAGGAGGCACAAATGGCTGCAGAGAGAGAAGGGGGTTCCCTGAAAGTCTCGTCTGCTGTCTCTGTGTGTGGAAACATTCACGGTATGTTTTAACTTTTACTTGTTTGTATTGTTTTGTTGTAAACCACCCAGAGGCTTGCATTTTGGGTGGTATACAAATATGTTAAATAAATAAATAAATAAAAATTAATGGTTTGGATTTAGGCTACTGTGTCTGAAAAGTTGTGTTTCTCTATCAATGTATGTATGCCATACTGTGTTAATTGAGATGCTTTGTCACTGTTAGGATCCCACCATCTGGAATGGAAACACACATACCTGTACTTTTCCTTGATTTGAATGGTAAGCCACAGCTTGCTTAAGGGTGGGGGTTAGAGTTTCATATTGCTGTTTTACTGTTGCATAGAAAATAAATAAGTTTTTGAATTGGGCTCTCCATTCTAAAGAGACTTTTAGATCTTTTAGCTTTCCCCCCCACTTTTGCTCTTGTCCTAGAACATCCAACTTTCAGAGAAGCAGAATTGTAAAATTGGCTCACAAGTTAGCACAATTTAAGTACTTACAAGTCCCAGTTAAAATAGTGTTCCTAGAAGATATAGAAAATATTATAGAGAAATGCAAACTCGGCTCTTGGACAGTGGAAAACCATAATGTGGAAAAACACTGGGTGACAGTACGTGCAAAGTTCCATGTGCATTGCAACAAAATGTGTGCGCAGTTGTGCAAGAGTGTTTTTTGTGCAAATGTAAACATCGTATGAGTGGAGGTGCAGTATGGATGGTCATGGCAAATAATGGCCATCCATCACACAACTGTGTGTGCACAATTTTTGCATTTGCACAAAGAACCCTCTTGTGCAACTGCACACATATTCCATTGCAACATGCATGGAACTTCGCACAGTACATCAGCCACATTCTTTCAACATCTTCAGGCTTGGAACAATTTATATTTATGATTGCATGTGTTGAATAGTTTATTGTATTTGTACACATCAACAGGCAGCAATCCTAAACACACTTACTAGGAAGTAAGCACCATTGAACACAGTGGGACTTACTTCTGAGTAAACATGTATAAGAGTATGCTTTTAATATGACAACTGAGATAGGTCTTTGATATCCAGGTCTGTGATATTCAGATGAGTCCATCTGAAACATTTCTTTGTAATGTGTTTAAGATTAGAATATAAGTTTATTATATTGAATATTGGGGCAGATGGAACTATTTGAGTTACAACTTATATTATAAATCAATCTGATTTCTTCACTTGTTAGCTGATGATCTCAGTGCCAATGAACAGCTTATAGGTCCACATGCATCAGGAGTGAATTCAATTCTACCAAAGGAACATGGAAGTCAGTTCTTTTATTTGCCGATCATAAAACACAGTAAGGATGAGGTAAATGACTAGCAAACTGTCTTGGATGATTGATTTTTGCTTTTTATATTTCTGCTGTGTTTTTCACTGATGGTTCTGTTATTAATATTTAACACATTTAATGCTATGTTTCATCTTTCAAATCTCAAGCATTAGCATTTACCCTGTCCACCTTTGTTTTTATTGAAAAAGCGTGTAAATTCTGCTTTGTATCAGAATAACACCTTAACAAAATGCTCTTTGATTAGATCCTTTCTATGTGTGGTTGAGAGATTCTTTCCATGAATAAAAATTTAAAGAGTTGTTCTTAATAAATCTGACAGCAATAGCTTCCTCTCAGCTTCCAGTCTTTGGCCCTTCTGTTGTATTTTCCACTTGTTTGTCTGTTGTCTTACTGCCTCTGGTGTATCAGTACCCACCTTTTCCAGGAAACCAAGCCACTAGCATCTTTCTTTACAAGTTACATTTAAATTTGTTCAAAAGACTTTGACTCTCGAGTAAAAAGATGTGATAACTCATTTCATCATACAGAGGTTCTGTAAAGAGCCATAAGAACAGCCCTACTGGATCAGGCCCAAGGACCATCTAGTCCAGCATCCTGTTTCACACAGTGGCCCACCAGATGCTGCTGGAAGCCTACAGCAGGAGTTGAGGGCATGCCCTCTCTCCTGCTGTTACTGCCCTGCAACTGGTACTCAGAGGCACCCTGCCTTTGAAGCTGGAGGTGGCCTATAGCCCTCCAACTAGTAGCCGTTGATAGACCTCTCCTCCATGAAGTTATCCAAACCCCTCTTAAAGCCATCCAGCCTCGCCTCCTAATAAATCATGATACCCATTTGAATGTAAAATACATTGTATCCAATGCAGAGAATATTATCATTAGGGACTAATAAATTTGCAAGTGTGTAGCTATCAATAAATCAGTGTTTATTACAAACTTTGACCAGCATAAAGTAGGTTACATTAAACAGCATTAAAACAGGTTATGCCTGGTACTGTGAGAGTAGAGAGGTGATACAGCTACTGTTAAACTGTGGTGAGCCGTCTTGAAACTGAAGTTAGAACCGGCAAAATTAGTGTAAAATTGATGAGAATGTATAAAAGCTTTAAGTGGTTGAAATCTTAAAATCAATCTGTAAAACTATAAAATGCTATGGGACTTAAAACTAAGCTGTGTGACCATGTGTTGTGTTGGGCCTGCATAGTTCTTTCTACCAGGACCTGACAAATTTTACACACTGCTGTGCAGAACTTGGCAACATTATGGATGATAACTGGGTTGGAGTCAGAGAGCACGAGAGAGATGTAGAATTGGCTTGAGGACCTGGGGACTTGATTAATAGGGCATTACCAATGTGTCTGTAGAATGGACAAATAAGGAGGAGGACATGCTCTGTTGTTTAAATTTACCCAGAATCACAGGGCGTTCTGGGAAGGGGGGTATCTTCCTTTATCTACCTTCTAGCATAGTTGAAGGAAGGACACCATAGCGGGCTAGGGTGAAAGCCTTATGTATTTGGGGGCTTCCAGCTGTGTGAGGTATACAGCATGAGATGTGCTGTGTCTTATTGATGAGGAAGTTTGGGAACCCGCATAAATTGATTTGGTACTCTATGTCTGTTATGTCTATGTCCATTAGAGTGTGTTTGCCTGTTTGTGGCCCATGGAAAGTAGGAGGGGAGCGCCCCAAGGATAACATTTTTGTAAGAAGTGTCCATTTCCAGATGGACTGGTAGTTGTCCTGTAGTGTGTGTGAACCAGTAGTTGAGTTTGGCCATTCAAACTCTGGCCTCCACTTTCACCAGACCTGCCTCTAGGCTAGCATTAGAGACACACCATGGTACTTGGAAAACTGTTATTAGGAATTTGGACTTGACTAGCTCCAGTGGGGCAAAGTTGTAGAAGGGGCCTGTTTGGGCACCCTAGAGTGCAGTGCCAGCGGCTTGGCTTGAAACAGTTTAAGGGCTGCAGGTATGTAGTGACCTCCTCTTGATCGGAATAATTTTAGGGTAGCAGTGGTGCATGTGTTTTGGGCAGCCTGGGGGCCCTGAGCTTTTCTCATGCCAGAGGCGTAGAAGCTCACCCCCTGGTGTTTAAAGCATGAGACCTGCTTGATTTTGTGCCCATTTATATGCTAGGAGTGTGTCTTGGGTCTCTTAGTGAAGGTCATGATTTTGGTTTTGTGATAATTGTTTACTACTGGTCTTCCTTGCTGTACTGGGCAAGGGCCCTCGGAGCTCTTCTGAGACTTATGGGGGTCCTAGAGGGAATTGCTGCATCATCTACATAGAGCAGAGTAGAGATGTCTTTCTGCGAGCTTGAGAGGGTGAGAAGGTCTGTAAGGCAGTTTTCCAGTTCAGCCCATAGATTTCTGACCTGGAGTTTCTGACACCGTGGGGGAAAGTAAATGTTAATTAGTAGGAGGGATCAGTGTCTGAAATGAATTGGCACTGCCATAGCGTAATGCTTGTATGGGCAGAGTCTTGCTGATGTTGTATGCAAAGTAGTAGAGATTAGTATCCACAGTCTTCCTTTGGGGTCTGCCCCATCCTGCACCAGTTTCTATTCCTGGTCTTCTGAGTAAGAGAAGAATCCATTAAGTGTGAGATCCTCAGTTGTCCAGGTTTCCTGTGCCATTATGATGTTGTTCTGGGAGATGTAGTTGGTGAAGGAAACATCTCTGCAGCTGCATGCCAGCCTACCACATTCCAGGATGGAAGGGAAACTTTATGCTGGTCTCTTGGGTGTCAGAGTGTAGTGCTATGGGCTCAAGCCAGTGTGGGAGTTGCCAGTGGGGTATCCTGGGTCAAGGTGGGGGGAGTGTGCATGGTGCCAGGGTCTCCGGGAGTATTCATGTGTTTGGGTTCTGAGGCAATTGAGTCCAACTGCATTCTAAGAGGGACACTGAGTGACTGTGGCTCTTGTAAAAATGGGAGTGGTGAAGCACATGCATGTTCTTGTGCTCTCGCCTCAGGGGCCACCAAACCTCCCTCTGAGCATGCAGGCTCCACAAAGGAAGTCGGCAGCTCCCCCAACTCGGTCAGGCAGACTGGGGAGATTATTGCAGTGATGTTGTCAAAATGGGAATCATTGGCAAACAACATTGCAGGACCATGGCAAACGAGGCAGTATCCCTGGGGGTTGTGTAGCTACTGTTGCTGCTGGGGCAGTGAATCGATGTGTGATCCCCTTCCTCTGGGGTAGCATTGTTTCTATGCAAGGGTGTAGGTGGCTTCAGCAGATCCTCTAGAGTTTTGAGTGGTGGTTGCAGCTCTTGGGGTTGTGCAGATGATACAAGGGCCTCATCTTTTGGGCTGCTATGTCTGTATCTAGTGGTTGGGGGAGTGGTGGTGGAGGCACTTCCCCAATTCCTAGATCCCCAGGGCTTGCAGATAGTGGTTGGGGCTCTTGGGGTACAGCAGGGGGAGTGGACACCCCTTTCTCTAAAGTTGCTGTAATTATGTGGCTTGCCTGGGGTTCTTCATTGTCAGAGGAAGGCTTCCATAGAGGGGTAGAAGATGGAGGTTGGGCAAGCTCAGGAAAAAACTCACTCATTGTGTTGGGAGGCGCTGGGGAGGAGGCCTCAGTGACAGCATTTTGCTGTCACTGTCTGAACCGGAGGTAAAGTCAGAAAAGTGGAGAGGTGGGCTAGTGGTGGCTGTTCTTTCTTTCGAACAGCAAGTTGCATCATCAATTCAGCAAAATCTGAATCTATGGATTGTTGGATTTCACTCTCTTCAGGCTGTAAAGGGTTAATCTGTTGAAGTTTGGAGAGGATGTTAAATGAAGTCTGAGTTTGTTGCCATGGGGGCCTTATCAGCGAAGTCAGTTTCAGAAGGAGGAATATTATTCTTTGCTCTCTCTGGGAGAGGCCAAACTGCACAGTCTCTGAAAACTCTTATGTCTGTAATATTGAAGCTAAAGAGAAGATCTCTCTCCCCCACCCCATCCCATTCACATGAGTTTTAGTAAGAGAGTTGCTTGAGAAAAGGAGAACAAGACACACCAGAATTCTGGATGACTGGATCGGAAGTGGAAAGATTCCAAGTCTATGTGCCATTAAAGAGTTGGCTTAGGGAAAATGTTATTGCCTTGCAAGGCAACCATCTCTGGACATGGATGTGATTCATTGCAATATGCAGCAGTACTTGAGGATCTGGATTGTGATCCATTGTAATCATAAGGATTGGGTTCTGCGCCTGCGCAGGGACCTCATGGACTGATTGAGTAGCTCCTCTTGACGCCCCGCCCCGCCTGCACGTGCAGTGCCGAGTTCGTTAAGAGTGGTGGTTGAGGCGTCTCTCCTACAATTTCTTTTTGACCGCCTTAGCGATCACACTTCTTAGCTGTTGCTCCTCGGATTTGGAATAATACACGGACCACTTGGATTTGAACTAGGATTTGGACTGGTTTACAATTTACTCTTTACGGAACTAAATTGGTGAAAATCGTTAGTCTTTGTTACTTGACCTTTGAACGGATATTGGACTGAATTTGCGTGACGGACTAACTGATTTGGTGAAGGATCATTTACCTTTGTTAGCCGGCTATCAGGCATTGGAGGTGAAAAAAACCTTTAAAAGATGTGTTAAATGCCGCGCCAAACTTCCATCGACAGATTACCACGACACTTGTTTATTGTGTCTAGGAGAAGAGCACAATACTGCAACGTGTAAAGTTTGTTGCTCTTTCTCAGAACAAACAAGGCAGCAGGATAGAGCACTGCGCCTTCGGGCAGCTTTATATGATGAGGCACTCCGTCCGCCTACATCTTGGCCAAGTGTTTCACCAGACTCCCCATCGATATGGAACGCCTGGTTGACATTGAGCACTTCGGGCTCCCTGACTGCAGGGACGGAGTCAAATGTCCGCAGAACTGCAGGAAATCAGTCTAAAACCGCATTGACAGGCGCAACGAAGAACACAGGGTGTTTTTAAGAAACCCAAGGACGTATATAAAAAGGAGAAACACAGAGATCGTGAACGCCAGCCAAAAGGAAATGCCAAGGGTTTGGAAGCACCAGTACTAAAGGCGCATCATACCCCCTCCCCTGTATCTGCACAGGCTTTTGAGGGCGACTCGGACGAATCTGCTTAGACATCGGCGGGACAGCTTCCCATCTTGATATTGAGAACGATACCAGACTCATGCCTGCTGTTGGCTGCGCAAGTCCATTGCACATCCTCGACATCGACCACAACATCGACGGCTCATCTTCCAAACTCAACATCGTCCATGATATCGATGGTTCAGCTTCCATTGACATCGACATCAACGTTGACAACGACAGAACTGGCCCTAGCTCATAGCAGCCCATAGACATCAACGTCAGCACCAATTTTGACTGCAGCTGCGGGAAGGGTCCTTCATCTGCTGTCTCCAGCACGGACCCCATTTTAATCCCCCTCGATGCCTAGGACACCAGGCTTGGAAACGCAAGATGGAGGGGGTTGTATGGAGTTACATGACCTGTTAGACTCAGCTTCGAGTACTCGGTCGTTGTCTGCTTTCCGTGGGTTCCTGAGCACAGGGCTCGATGATGACCGTGATGAAGATGAACCCGTTCGACTGCCCAGGACCCCTTCCTATTCACCTTTACGGCAGACATTGGAGATACGTGTGCCTGCTTCAACATTGTTGCATTCTACAGGACAACCTTCAACATCGATACAGCATTTAAAACTTCAGAGTGTGCCACAGCATTTAGAAGGCACATCAGAGTGTGCCTTCAGTGCAACCAACCCACCCCTGCGGATTCTGCCATACATTGCCAGGAGACTATGCTGATTACCTGGGTTGGAAATCTCTGCAGGTACCCCCTGCTCCACAACCAATGGTACAGCCACAGGGGCCTGTTCTTCAGTTACAGGCAGAAGCACCACCTCAGCTTCAACCACCAGCCATGAGGTTGTCTGGCTGGCGGCTGGAGCTGTGGTGCTTACATGGCTGGTGGTTGAAGCTGAGGTGGTGCTTCTGCCTGTGTGGGTAGGGGGAACATGTCTTCCGCAGGTGTGGGTGGAACAGACTATCGGGTTATTACTCCCAGTATTTCCAGATTCCGAAGAGAGATGGCGGAATCCGGGCTATTATGGACCTAAGGGGTCTCAACTGTTACATTTTGACCAGGAAATTCAGAATGATGACACTACAGTCTATCCTGCCCTTCTTGGTCCAGGGGACATGGGCAGCAACATTAGATCTGAGGGATGCCTACTTCCATGTAGGCATCCAGGAGAACCATCGCAAATATCTCAGGTTCACGGTGGGAAGTCAAATATACGAATACATGGTTCTCCCGTTTGGCCTGTCAATGGCGCCGAGAGTCTTTACCAAGGTTGTGGTGGTGGTAGTAGCCTACCTGAGGACGCAAGGGATGATGGTCTGTCCATACTTAGACGATTGGCTCCTGGTCAGTCACAGCAAGGAACTCTTGAACCAACAGATTCAATGGGCCGTCCACCTGTTAGGAAACCTTGGGATCAACATCAACTGGAAAAAATTGAATCTCACCCTAATGAAACAAATAAACTTCATTGGTGCAGTGCTAGACAGTGCTAGACTAGGAGAAATGGGCGTATTTGCCACTAGAATGCATTTGCTAGATACACTCGCTCATTCAACCATTTGTGGACATTGCGAGGCAACCTGCAGTGCAGGTTCAGAAACTGCTAGGCCTAATGGCCTCCTGTACCATAGCTGTTCAGTATACGTGACTACACATGCGCACGCTACAACATTGGTACCTCCGCAGCTTTCGCCCCAATGTAGACAGTCAGAACATGCGCTTGACCATGCCACAGGTAGTTTTAAACAGTTTGTGCTGGTGGATGGAGGAGCGCAATCTGACACAAGATGCTCTGTTCGCACCATTAGCCCCCACCCATTGGGTGACGACGGATGCATCATTGACGGGTTGGGGGGTGCAGGGATGCAATCCCAAACTCAGCAGCATATCAGCTACTTGATGACAGTATTCCTAGCCCTGAGAGCATTCCAGCTGCCACTCAGAGGGGCAAACGTGCAAGTACAAATGGACAATACGACGGCGATTGCCTACATCAACCACCAGGGAGGAACAGTCTCTCTGTCCCTGTGTCTTCTTGCCCAAAGAATATGGAATTGGTGCGTACAGCATTCTGTCTATCCAATAGCACTCCACATAAAGGGGGTGGACAATTGCTTGGCCGACAGCCTCAGCAGGGTCACAGATTACAGCCAGAGGCATGAGTGGGAGATAAAGACCACGTATCTCCAGGAAGTATTCGAGAACTGGGGGGTCTCCTCAGTAGACTTGTTTGTGAGACGTCCCAACAAAAAAGTGCCAACTACTGTTCTCGTGCGGTCATAGGACAGGGGTCCCTAGGGGATGTGTTCCAGTACACCTGGAGTGTGGGACTGCTATATCTGTTTTCTCCGTTGCCTTGTACCTGACATCACTAAAGTTGCAGGGTTTGGCCAATGTTTCCATCAAACTTTGGCTGCTATTTCAGCAAGACATAAAGGTTGGGATGGGTCAACTGTGTTTTCCCATCTGGAATGCAAATATTTGTTGAAGGGCCTCAGCAGTTTGTATCCACATGTACGTGAACCAATGAAGCAGTGGAGCTTGTTTTTGGTGTTGTCATCAATTACAGAACAACCGTTCGAACCTCTGGCAACTATACTTCTCACGCTTTCCTCGTAGCAATCACATTGGCAAAGCGTGTGAGCGAGTTGACAGCTCTGTGTATTATTTATTTATTTATGCATTTTTATACCGCCTTTCGTTAAAAGATAGCCCCAAGGCGGTTTACAAAAGTTAAAAACATACAATAAACACACAATAAAAACATCATGCTAAAAGTATAAAAACATATAAAAACAGGCATAAAACAATACAACAAATAAAAACACCCAGAAGCAGCAGTAAAAACGATTATGTAAAAGCCTGGGTAAAAAGCCAAGTCTTTACAAGCTTTCTAAAAGCCGTGATGGAGTCCGAGGAACGAATGGCCACTGGGAGAGCATTCCAGAGTCTGGGGGCAGCAACAGAGAAGGCCCTGTCCCGAGTGCACGACAGCCGGGCCTCTCTCATTGTCGGCACCCGGAGCAGGGCCCCCTCAGATGTCCTCGTCAAGCGGGCAGCAACCCTTGGGAGCAGGCGGTCCCTCAAATACCCCGGGCCCAAACCGTTTAGGGCTTTAAAGGTCAAAACCAGCACCTTGAATTGGACCCGGAAACGAACCGGTAACCAGTGCAGCTCTTTCAAAATGGGGGTGATATGTTCCCAACGGGCAGCTCCGGATAAAACCCTCGCTGCCGCGTTTTGTACTAGCTGCAGTTTCCGGATATTCTTCAAGGGCAGCCCCACATAGAGCGCGTTACAGTAATCCAGCCGCGACATGACTAAGGCGTGGGTAACCGTGGCCAGATCTGTCTTCTCGAGAAAGGGACGCAGCTGGCGCACCAGCCGAAGCCGTGCGAAGGCACCCCTGGCCACCGCCTCCACCTGAGCTTCCAAAAGCAGAGCCGGGTCCAGTAGTACCCCCAAGCTGCGTACTTGCTCCTTCAAGGGGAGTGCAACCCCATCCAGAACCCGTAAAATCTCCTCATCCCGATTGGCTCTCCTACTGACCAACAGTACCTCCGTCTTATCCGGATTCAATTTCAGTTTGTGTTAGCCCACATCCAACCCATCATGGCCTCCAGCCCCCGGTTCAGGACATCCACCGCCTCCCTAGGATCAGATGACAAGGAGAGATAGAGCTGAGTGTCATCTGCATATTGCTGACAACTCAGTCCAAATCCCCAGATGACCTCTCCCAGCGGCTTCATGTAGATGTTAAACAGCATGGGGGACAAGACCGAACCCTGCGGGACCCCACAGGCCAACGGCCACGGGGCCGAGCAGTAGTCCCCCAGCACCACCTTCTGGACCCTCCCCTCAAGAAAGGACCAGAACCACTGCAACGCAGTGCCTCTGATTCCCATACTCGAGAGGCGGCCCAGAAGGATACTATGGTCGATGGTATCGAACGCCGCCGAGAGGTCCAGCAGAACCAACAGGGACGCACTCCCCCTGTCTAGTTCCCGGCATAGGTCATCCACTAGAGCGACCAAGGCAGTCTCAGTCCCATACCCGGGGCGGAAGCCAGATTGAAAAGGGTCCAGATAATCCGTATCATCCAAGACCCTCTGCAGCCGGGACGCCACCACACCCTCTATCACCTTGCCCAAAAAGGGAAGGTTAGACACAGGTCTATAGTTGTCCAGGTTGGAGGGATCAAGGGAGGGCTTTTTTAACAGAGGTCTTACCACCGCCTCCTTAAGGCACGATGGCATCCTGCCCTCCCTTAATGAAGCATTAACGATCACCTCCAGCCATTTGCTTGTCCCCTCCCTGGCAGCTTTTATTAGCCATGAAGGGCAAGGGTCAAGCGCGCACGAAGTCGCCCGCACACTGCCCAGGATCTTGTCCACATCCTCAGGCCGCACCAACCGAAAAGAATCCAACACAACGGGACCAGATGGTACCAAAGGCACGTCTGCCGGAACTGCCAAAACTCTGGAGTCCAGGTCAGCACGGATGCAAGCGACTTTATCTGCAAAGCGACAGGCAAACCGATCACAAAGAGCTGTAGATGACTCCTCCCCCATTGTCCGGGGGGATGTGTGGAGCAAGGTTTTCACCACACGAAACAGCTGTTTGTCTGCACTGAGCAGACGCAATGGAGGCGGAGAAAAAGCATTTCTTCGCCGCCCCCACCGCCACGGCATAGTCCCTAAAATGGGCTCTAGCCCGTGTTCGGTCAGATTTGTGACAACTCTTTCTCCAGCGTCATTCCAGCCGTCGTCCGAGTTGCTTCATCGCCCTAAGCTCCGAGGAAAAGCAAGGAGCAGAACAGGCTCCACCAAGCCGGAGAGGGCGTTTGGGGGCAACCGTGTCAACAGCCCGGGCCATCTCTCCATTCCAGAGATCCACCAAGGCCTCGACAGGGTCACCAGCTCTGGACACTGGAAACTCCCCGAGGGCCGTCTGAAATCTAAGTGGATCCATAAGCCTCCAGGTGCGGACCATCTTAATCGGCCCACCACCCCTGCAGAGGGCAGACGGAGCAGTCAAACTAAACCCCACCAGGTGATGATCTGTCCATGACAAGGGAGTGGTCTCAAATTCTTCCACCTCCAGATCATTTATTTCCCGGTCGGCAAAAACCAGATCCAGAGTGTGTCCCGCCACGTGGGTAGGGCCCGATACCAATTGAGACAGGCCCATGGTTGCCATGAAATCCTGAGCCGCACCCACTAGGGGGGCCTCAGCGTGAACATTGAAATCCCCCAAAACAATAAGCCTGGGGGAACCCAAAGCCACCTCCGAAACCACCCCCGCCAGCTCAGGTAGGGAGACTGAAGTGCAGCGGGGTGGTTGGTACACCAACAGAATCCCCAGCCTATCTTGGAGGCCCACCCTCAAGGACAAACACTCGAAATTCTGAGATTGCCTAACCGGGCACCTGGAAACGGGGAGGGTCTCTCGAAAGATGACTGCAACGCCTCCTCCCCGACCCTCGAGGCGGGGCTGCTGCACGATCTGGAAACCTGGAGGACAAAGCTGAGAGAGACCAACCCCGCCCAGCGCATCCAACCAGGTCTCTGTCACACATACCAGGTCAGCACACTCATCCACAATCAAATCGTGGATGAGAGATGTTTTTGCGTTAACTGACCTGGCATTCAGCAGCAGCACCCTAATCCTCGAAGGAGTGTTCTCAGAGCTCCCTAGGGTCAGAGGGTTGGGAGAAGGGCTGGAAAAAGGAACAGGCCTCAATTGCCTGGACCGTTTTCCCCTGTAACGGCCTGCCCAACTCCCACCGCCATACCTCCCTCTGCCCACTACCTGTGATATTGCTGCCCCCACTCCAGACCCACTTTTTTGCTCTCCCAGACACATCTCCCCAGACTAACCCACCACGGCTTCTTGGCTTGATTAAAAAACAAAACAAAACCAGGCTTGCATAGTCTCCTGCTGACTTCTTAATTGTGGGAAGACGGATCTTCAGGGCAGAAGGAGAGAGATCTTCTGGGCCTCAGGCAGCTCGCCCCATGGCAGAGAGCCACAAGGACGAGAGCCCTTGGGCTAGCCTGCCCTATATAGCAGCAGCAGCAGCCAAAACCCCAGCAGCAGCCCAAGGAGATGTTACACACACCTGAGGAAAAGTGGGGCAGAGGCAAAGACAGCAGTCAGTCAGTGCCCCACCCAAGCTGTTCCCCTTCTGTCTTCTTCCCCTTGGCTTGTATGGATAAGCCTTACACTCAAGTCTATCCCCACAAAGTAGTTATGCGGCTAGATCCACACTTCCATACGAAAGTAATGACTGACTTCCATTTAAATCAGGAAATAATCCTGCCTACCTTCTTCCAGGACACTGAAACGGCTTTGGAGAAGGCACTCCACTCGTTGGATGTGTGGAGAACCCTTTTGTATTACCTAGAAAGGACCCATAACTCAGAAAGAGTAGGAGACTCTTTATTTCATACAAGGGAAAATGTAAAGGGCTTCCGATAGCACGCCAACGCCTTGCTCATTGGATAGTAGAGCTCATTTTCCAAGCATATAAATGTCAAGGGGTCACGCTACCCACAACGGTGGATGCACACTCCACTAGAGCTTATGCAGCGTCAGCAGCCCATCTGTGAGGCATCAAGATGTCAGATATCTGCATGGCGGCCACATGGTCCTTTCAACAGCCATTCATCAAACATTACACTATAGATTTGAGGATGGCGAGGGAGGCAAATTTCGGAAGAACTGTTCTAAAAAGGGTTTTAGCTTACGCTACAGGTCAACTGCACCCGCCTCCAAGAGGGAGAGTTTGTTAATCACCCAATCCTTATAGTTACAATGGATCACAATCCAGATAAGCAGGTTGCTTACCTGTAACTTATGATCTGGATGTGATACGTTGTAGCTATAAGTCCTTCCCGAGCCATCCCCGCTGCAGTACTAATTGGAGGAGGGAGACAATTCATCTTACGGATTGTCACCATGGGCGGTCTGCGAGAAACTGAAGGAGAGACGCCCCAACCGCCACTCTTAACGAACTCGGCACTGCACATGCAGGCAGGGCGGGGCGTCAAGAGGAGCTACTCAATCAGCCCGTGAGGTCCCTGCACAGGCGCAGAACCCAATCCTTATGGCTACAACGTATCACATCCAGATCATAAGTTACAGGTAAGCAACCTGTTTAGTTTGAAATACTTATGAGGAGATGACAGGGCAATTTGTTTTAGGGGGCCCTACTGGTGTCTTGTTTAGGGGTTTGGCAGAGAGAACAAGGAAAGGAGCTGTCAGAGTGTTGCCGAGGGCGAGTTCAGCTGGTACCCTAGAATGTGAATAGCCGTTTCTGCTGTTAAGAGACATTAGGTGTCTAGGAGGAGGACATTAGGTAAGGAATTTGTGGGGGAGGCTGGGGGCACATCTGGGACGTTTGGGTTCCCTGTTGCTCTTTTCTGGGGAGTTTCTCAGGCCGGAGTTGATGGTGAGAGCAGCCTGATGTAATGCTGTCTCACTTGTAGCAAGCTCCTTGGGAGAAGAAGGGAGTGCATGCCTAGGACTGTAAATCATAGGGGATTGCAGAGAAAAGTACTCATGGCTCCTTTCGACACAGAGGCAGGGAGATAGGAGTCAATTCTCATCTGCGTCCCTGCCTTTTTTGAGAGGTGGTCTCTGTGATGGTCACTGTTTGGGCTGTTCCTGGTTCTTTTCCTGCCTTTGTTCATCATGGTTTTGCTTGGAAACTTTGGTCCAGAAGGGAGAAAGCTGCTTTAAGGGCAGGAGCTCGTGAGTGGAGCTGCTAACTTGTCGCCATCTTGAAACCTCCCCCCACCCCGCCCATGGGTATCTATTTTTTTTACACTTTGAAAACTGCCACCTCACCCCCTTTGAGTTTAAATGCCATCTCGAGGTGCATTTTTTGGATTGAGGGCTTGCGGATGTTTCTGGGAAATGAAGTGCAAGTACTGCTGCATGTTTCAGATCTTCCTCTGGACTCAGGGCTGTCCTTAGAGACCCGGGGCAAATCAGGCAGTGTGGGGCCCCCTTCTAATTAATTCTAATGAGGGTTAAAAGAGCGGGACCTGGGGCAGTCACCCTGCTTGCCATGCCCTAAGGACAGCCCTGTCTGGACTGGAGCCATTCTCTTGTTAGTGCTGTACCCTGCCATCCCCATTTTGCTGTCCTGGTTTTTTGCTTGCATTAATAAATAGTATATTAATTGTATTCAGTAATCCTGCATTTTAGATCTACACTGAAGCAATTTAGGTCAATTTTTTTTTCATATTCTACCAAATTCTGCTATTAGGTTTCAGCCACTGCTGCCTGGGACTCTTCTGTGCATGATTCAGTGCACTTGAATAGGGTAACACCTCAACATGAGCGGATCTATTTGATAGTGAAGGTTACAGTCCAGCTCAGCCATCCTGCTGCAATGGAGCTGGTGTTACGTAAAAGGATTGCAGCTAATATTTACAACAAACAGGTAATTGAATTATTAATATAAATCAGATTTCCTTTGTTTTGTATATCCTGTTCTGGCTTTTTTTTTTAACCATAAATTGGGAGGAAAATGAGAAGTAAATAAACTAAACTAGGAAGCACATCCATTCCATGTTCTTGTACATACATTTATAGCCTACACAATCTGGTACAAAAGTAAAATACCACTACCACTGAAAGCTCTGTAGGTGAACAGAAAAGTTGCATTCACATAAGGGGTCCTTGAGTGAGCAGAATTCTCCTTTGATTTATGGAAGGAGCTTCCACCAGTCGTATAAAATGCCAAAATTCCGGATCTGAGTCCTAAGGATGTAACTCGAATAACATCTGACAAGTCTAATGTTTACCTTTCTATGTGGCACAGTATCTGCATGTCTAGTATTTCTTTTAGCAGATCTAGCGCTGGTCAGGTGTCTTAAGCATTCAAGTCTCTGTACAGTCTGTGGGGGAGTATCTTTCTATAGTTACCTTCCTCTTTGGCCAGGGTGATAATTTGGACAATTCTAGACTTAACCTCCCACCTCTTTGCAAACTATTGAATTTTTTTTTTTATCCTTTTAACCTTCTTGCTAGATAAAGAAGGAAGAGAAGCAACTTTAGAATTACAGTTTGGTGCAACGTTAGATAGATGTCAGTGTCCCATTTTCTCTTGTGCTGCATGTGTCTGCTGTGCCACATGTGTGCTTATTACAGAGACACAGCCAATTGCAGGGTAATCCACTCTTCCCTGAAACGTTCAGAATGACTTATTTGTTTCTCTGTCCAGGCAGTTACTAGGTTCATACCCACTGGGTGTGAGGAATTCCATGCCATGTGTTTACTGTCCACTCACTGGACATTCCCATGCAGCAAAGGGGAGAGATGTGTGCTGATCAAAACATGACAAGGAGGTGATAGCCTTCTAAAAAACTGCTGCATATGCAGCAGAACTTCCATTTGATATCTCTGTCCATTTCATATGTAATAGTTGGTAAACATATGTCTGATTAAAGAGAGGTGTAAATGAACTGAGTTGTGAACTGCTTTTGGATTAACATAGATTTGTAATTTTAGGACTAAATGCCAAAAGGTATTTCAAAAATTGATGTTTTTTCCTGTATTTTGAATTTTCCCCCTTTACTTTTTCTAGAGTTTTACCCAGAGTCTCAAAAGAAGAATATCCCTAAAGAATATATGGTATGCTTGTGGTGTGACCTATGAAATAGTGTCCAATATACCAAAGGTAAATTCTACTGTGGTTCTTTCAACAGGTTAGGATAAATGGGAAGGCCAAAGTAAAGGAGAACTGTGCAAACTAGTTCTTCAAAATACAGTTTAAGAGCCTTTGATGTAACATTACTTTGTTTTGTTTGAGAGAAAGACCACTTCAAACTGTGTCTCGGTTTTAAACAAATAAAATTTCATTTTTAGGCCACAGAAGAAATTGAAGATCGAGAGACTCTGGCTCTAATGGCAGCTAGGAGTGAAAATGAGGGTACGTCTGATGGCGAAACTTACATTGAAAAGTATACACGTGGAGTGTTGCAGGTGGAAAATATTTTGAGTCTTGAACGACTAAGACAGGCAAGTAGAAATGAGTTCCAAACTTTTGTATAGCTTTTTTAAAAAAACTGTGACCATTGGTGATATCCCTTACTTTTATTTTAGGAACATAAGAAGCTGTCTTATAGTGAGTCAGACCACTGGTCCATCTAACTCAGTATTGTCTATGGCAGCGGCTTCTCCAAGGTTGTAGGCAGGAATCTCTCTCCGCCCTATCTTGGGACCTAATTTGGAACCTTCTGCATGCAAGCATGCAAATGCTCTTCCCAGAATGGCCCCATCCACTAAGAGGAATATCTTACAGTGCTCAGACATGTAGTCGCCCATTCAAATGCAAACCAAGATGCACTCTGCTTAGCAAAGGGGACAATTCATGCTTGCTACCACAAGACCAGCTCTCTTCCTCTTCTTTACCTTTACTATTAGGTGGTAGCAAATTCAATTGATGTGAACTTGCTTTGATGATAGAATTTTGGTACAATGTTCTGTCCTTTGTCTTCAGAGGCATCAAAATTACAATCTTGCCTAATATCTGCTTATGCAAAACTAATAATGCACTCTCTGTATAAATAGTCAGTCATGTTTATTTACGGTCATAGACCAAAATTTAAAGCATACATTGTAATACACATATGATATAATAGTAATATATACAGAGATCCAATATTATCTCATCCTAATCAGCAGTATAAATATATATAGCTTTATATAGCCTTTCTAAAATGAGCTTTAATTGATTGGCTTTATAACTGGGGTGCCTTTGCAGGGCTTTGGCTTGTGCACCAGCTGCATCTCTTTCTCAAGAAGGCAGATCTGGCCACAGTTACACATGCCTTAGTCACATCACGGCTGGATTACTGTAATGCGCTCTACATGGGGCTGCCCTTGAAGAATATCTGGGAACTGCAGCTAGTGTAAAATGCGGCAGCTAGGGTTTTATCTGGAGCTACCTGTTGGGATCACATCACACCCATTTTGAAAGAGTTGCACTGGCTACCAGTTTGTTTCCGGGTCCAATTCAAGGTGCTGGTTTTGACCTTTAAAGCCCTTAACAGTTTGGATCCGGGATACCTGAGGGACCGTCTGCTCCCAAGGGTTGCTGCCCACTTGATGAGGTCATCTTACGAGGTTCTGCTCCCGGTGCTGACAATATGGGAGGCTTGGTTTTCGTGCACACGGGACATGGTCTTCTCTGTTGCTGCCCCCAGACTCTGGAATGCTCTCCTGGTGGCTATTCACTCCTCGGTCTCCATCACAGTTTTTAGAAAGCGTGTTAAATCTTGGCTTTTTACCCAGGCTTTTATATGATTGTCTCTACTGCTGCTTCTTTGTATTTTATACCATTTTTATGCTTGTATTTTAAATCTTTTTAGTCAGATTTGTTTTATATCTTAGCTTAATATTTTAAGTGACATTTTTATAGTCGTTCTTAATTTTTGTGTAAACCACCCTGGAATTGTTTTAATGAAAGGCAGTATACAAATTTAACAATAAACAAACAAACTGGCAGTCTTTCTCTCTCTCCTGTCTTAACACAGGCAGTCACAGTCAAAGAAGCTCTTTCTACTAAGACTCGACACATACGGAGGAGTATTAGCACACCAAATGTGCACAATGTAAGGTGCTCTTTCAGGTGACAAACTAGTAGTACTACTAAAATGTTTAAGGTTTTAGATATTTGAGCTTGGAAATAATTGGAAGGGACATTTTTCAAATGAGATGCTAAAACAAGACAGTAATAGATTCCCAGCTGCCTTTTGTGGCAATCTAGAACTAAGGCATGAACTGCAGGACAAATTGCTTAAATGACTTTCTCTCCCAGTGATTAGTTAGAGTAAGTTGTCAGAGGAAATTATGGAAATGGTGAAATGTTCAGTAGTCATCTGTCAGGAATAATTTAGATATAGTAGTCCTTTCCTAAGTGTGGGAGAAATGAGAGATAAATGCTAAGGCCCTGAAATTCTATTGCCCTGTTTTGTCAGTCGCTTGTATTTTGGACTTACAAATGTAGTCTAGGCTGGTGAAAGGTGAAGAGAGACGAGGCGGCTGTTCTTCTGTGGAGCCAAAGTAACTGCTTATCAAGCTGATCAGATTAATTTGGCTCATAACTGTTTGTTGTTTTCTAGGTATCCTGTAGCCGGTTAGATCTTTCTGGCTGTGAAGAAGATAAGGTATAAAAGCAAACTGGGCACACAGTTTTGAGTCTTCTATGACATCTGAAAATGTAGTAGAACAGAAATACCCTTTCTCTCATCTTCACTAGAAGAAAGCCTTAACTATTGTCGAGTCATGCAATAACAACAATCTTGGAGTAACTATGTCATTTCTGTTTAACTCAGCAAAGTTTGTTTTGGCTCTATGAAATGTTTTCAGTTATGTGGGTGGTGGAGTGGTGGGCATGGTAGGTTTCTTATGTTTGTTAAAGAATGATGAATTCATCATTTGGAAGTGGGGAGAGACCCTAGGAATCCCCCTATTTCACCAGGAAACACAAGAGATTCATTGTGTATTTGTAACTGATTATGACAAAATAAACCAGATTAGCATTTGTGATATTAGAAAACAGGCTCTGTTCAAAGAGAACTCTTTGACTTGCAAACTAAAAATTAACCTTTTAATTCCTTCCTTCCTTTGATTTTTCTGGTGGCTTATAACTTTAGGGTTGGTCAGAAAGCCATCTAGATGTATTAGATTGTTCCTCCAGTTATCAAGATGTTTCATGTTATGGTACTTTGCCCAGAGATTCACCTCACAAAAATAAAGATTCTGGTAAGAATTTTTTATTTTATTTTTTTAACTTGGGTCAGTAAAAACAAACACTAAAACAATGAAAATGAGGCCTGAAATGCAAGGAAGGGTCTTTTTGCTCCCTCCCCCTGTGAGTAAAGCAGTAAGATCATAAATACCAAATTATGTAACATATTAAAAGAGTCTAATGTTCTGGGCTACCTTATTTTACTTCCTTTTTGTTTTTGCAGTTACATGTTAGAAAAGCTAACCTTTTTTCCTGTTCTTCAAGGTTATGTGTTGGAGAATCTACATGCATCAATAGTCAGCCCATTTAAAGCATTTTCTCCACAGCCACCCAAGTTTTTCAAGCCCTTAATGCCTGTAAAAGAAGAGAACAAAAAGACCTCTCTTGAAACTCGACCTCTACTTAGCAAAGAGGTAGGTAGTTGAAATAAATCTAAGTTCTCTCTCTCTCTCTCTCTCTCTCTCGCTCTCTCTCTCTCTCTCTCTCTATATATATATATATATGTTGTTGTTGTAGTAGTAATTGTCCATACCTAACAGATAGTTTGAAGCGTGGATTTATGATATGGAGCCTTTGGAATCTCATATTAAAATTGTGTTAGTTCTTGTTCTCTTTCTTTATTGGAATGATGTCCTCTTTCAGTTTTGTCCCCTTTTGGTAAACATGTTGCACGGAGTGTGTCTAAAACATTTGTGTGTGTGCATGTGTGCATTAACATCTGTCCTATTGGGGGTGTGTGTGTGTAAAAACATCTGTCCTGTTAAATTACAGGGCAATTTTTGAAAAATGTTTCATATTTTCCACAATTTAAAGCTTCTTAAGCCAAAGACTATGTTGCATGCATTTCCTTAGTTAACATGGCTGTAGTACAATTTTCAACTTATTTTCTTAATAAAATGTCCTCTTGTTTTACTAACCTGCATGGGTTTAATGTCAGTATCTTCTTTGTGTGATGTTGTGTGTGTCTTAACCTTTGCAGAGCATGCCATCATCTCAGGTACATAATGCTGGCTGTGTTATGCCTTCAGGAAGCAATGCCAGTAGCATGCCAGTAGAGCACAATAGCATTCATGAGGAGAAGATTGTAAGTTTTGCATCAGTTTCTGTCATAATGCCTAGTGGTGGTTTAAGGCCCTATCACGGGCATTTGTGGAGAGAAGGGGGAAGTGTGCTTATAATCTAATTGCACATTAGCTTGTTTGCATGCGACAGAATGCATAATTTGTGATATTTCATTGGCCTAATCACTCGTATGTATTCTTGCAAGACAGTTTGTTTGTGAAAATCCTGTTCTCTTACCAATGGCACTCTGTTGGGTTTCAGATTTACCTGTAAATGTCATTTTTTTCTTCATTTTTCCCAATTAAAATCTTAAGAATTACCAGTAAGTGTCAAGAATTACCAAGCGCCCATTATTTTTTGCATTTTTAATTGTTAGGATTTTTCTGCTTCCTTGCATGACTAGTGAACTCTATCTCTCTATCTGTCAGATTTGTACACTGCCCCAAACTTTCATCTCTGGGCAGTTAACAATAACATAAAACAAGTTTAAATATACATAAAACTTAAAACAATTTAAACAATTTAAAAGTCAAAAACAGATTAAAACCTAAAAATTTAAAAAGCATTATACAGTATAATGTTGCATAGTGATCACCACACATGTGAATGTTTTATCTGGATGTCATAAAGTATAATTAAGTAGAGAATAGTGGAGATCATTATAAAAATTTATTTACTGTGTCATAAGTGGTGTTATAATTTTAAGGGATGAATCTAACTGTGAAGAACATCAAACTGGTCTGCATCACTAATGAGAGCAGAGATATCAACACTCAACTAGGAAAATAAAAGCTATTTCACTCATCATCATCATCAGTTTTATTACGGCCATTGGCCAGCAAAAATGGTAGTAACAAATATACACAGTACATCAATAAAACAATGCTAAAACACAATATGACAGATTACAACTATTTCACTCTGAATATTATCCATGTAAAAGCTGTTTTGCACTGAATATTTTTGTATAAGCCATAATTTCTACTAAAATGTATTTGGAAGGGAAAATCAAGAAACCAAACTGAATAAATCTTAGGAACTGAGGCTTGGGCACCTGCATTTCAGTACCTGGTGAGCAACTAGTATGTGAGGAAAAGTGGTCAGATTCATGAAATATTTGATTTGCCATTGCTTTAAACTCTTAGTGTTTCTAACCCTGTCCCTGCATGTTGTTGTTATCCCTGTGGGCAATATTTTTAAATCTGGTAGTATGAACTCAAGTTAATTCTCTAATCTGTGAGTTATTTGGCATGCACATTTTTGAAATTAGCTATACAGTTTGAAGTCCAAGAGCTATTTGAAATATCTGTCTGTAGTCCAAGTCAGGGTTCATCACAATTATTTTACACACGACCAGTATATTAAGAAATGATAAATATAATGTATTTGTACTGTTTCCTATTTACTTCACTGCTTTGGTTGCATGAACTCTTCAACTATATACAGTTATACTCTTGGCATCACCCTGTGATGAGATCCATATAGCTTATTCTTGTTAGAAAGCAGCTGATTCAGCAAAATATTTGGTGGCTGTATGACAGCTGTGTGTTACTATGAAATGTAATGTTTTTTTCACATGGGCCGAGTTCCAGCCAAGTCCACATAGATTACTTTGAACGTTCTTAAAAACCTAGTGGCATAATGGAAGGCAAGTGTGTAATGCTATTCCTGTACTTTCTTTCACCATTAAATCCAAATGTTGTCTGGCTTTCATATTTGCCAGATCTATCAGTCCTTATTTTCATTTTATTTTAAGTGAATAACACTACCCTTCAGTATAAAACTCCCAGGACAGCATAGTCTTTAAAATAATAATTTTAAAAATCAGTAAAATTCAATATAAAATTGCAGAAACAATCGTCATAACAAATCAATAAAATCCAGCAAAACCATTAAATTGCTGCAGAGCATGCTGAAATGCCTGGACAAATCTTTGCAAAGTGTCAGAAAACCATCAAAGTTTACACCAGATGAGTTTCTCTGGACAGGGTACTCCACATATTAGATGTCACAACCAAGAAGGACCTCTCCTCAGTCACTACCCACCTAACCTCAGAGGGTGAAGAACTCTGAGGAGGGTCTCTGAAGATGAGCATAAGGTTTTGGCTGAAGGTGATCCTTCAGGAACACAGGTCCCAAACCATTCAGGGTTTTGAAAGTAATCCATTTCATCACTGTGAACTGTATCCACAGACAGGCCAAGAGCCATTTCAATACTGGTAACAGTCCCAGTTAGTACAAAATATGGCTGTTAGTTTACCAACTGAAGTCTTCAAAGGAAGCCATATGTGTGACACACTGCAACAGTCTAATCTCCTAAATTGTCTTGTTACCAAGACACAGGTAACTGTCAGGAGCGGTCCTTTCATGAGACAATCACCTCAGGTGGGGGATTATTAGTATGCCAGCAAGATGCTCCCCCACTGATGCTGTCATTGGAGCAGCTCTTCACCACTCCTTGCAAAACTTCTGAAAAGCACAAGGAGAGAAGAGGAAGCTGCTGGCAACCTTCCTTCCTCTCCATCCCATTATCCCTCTTTCAAAGCTTGGAGGGATTGGATTTGAAATGGGTTTAGCCCCCCACCACCACCACCACCAGGTTTTGGGGCAAGGCAGACTACATTTGGTATCTTGCTTTAAGTGTTGCCGTACCTTGGGCCTCTCTGATAACTGTGACCAGGCTTTCACTGTCTAGAGGAGGTTGTACCTGGCTCACCAATCTTGCTTATTGAAAAGTGCTGCATTCAACTGCATGGATTGAGTGATTGAGTCTTGGGTTGGGTGATGGTACTCAATTTGTCAGCACCCCCAGACTATAAACTTGATCACTTCTGAGGGGAAGCACAACCTTATCCAGAACAGGTTGAATACCATTTCCCTGGAGAAGGAACCTCCTGCCAACAGAAGCCCTATTTACACATTATGTGGGCAGTATACACACATACCTGTACACATTCACACATTATGTTTAATGTGCATTTCCTGTCAAGTACACTTCCTACCCTGCATTTGTAGGGGCCGGTACCCAGCTTCACTTCTGAAGTGAATACATGTACAGTAATTCACACAAAATCAAGTACATGTGTACAGATATTTGTCTGCATGTTCAATATAGTGTCTGAATAGGGCTGCAATTTCTGTCTTATCTGGGTGGAGCTTCAGTTTATTAGCTCTCATCTGGTCTGTTATCAATTCCATCTTTATGGTGGCCTAAATGATCTACTGTTGTGATCATACTGTTCTTGTGTTGCCGTCTTCTGTATGATTACTCTGGAGAAATCTGGTGTATCATGTATAAAAACAGAACAGCTACAAGTTGGTTGGAGGTGCAGTAGTATTACCCGTGAGCCCTAAAGTAATATTAAAATGCTGAAGAATAAACGTATTACAACAAAAGGCAGTACATGTTCAATGGAATGACTATAGGCAAGTTTCATTCTTGATCTTATATAAAAATCAGGTATATGTGTGAATTGTTAACCATTATGCCATGCCCTTTTTGTAACATTTCCCCAAAGGTCACAAATGAGAATGTGAGTCTGGACAACTGTGTTCAGCCTTATGCTCTAGGAGCAGCTGCTATCCTTCTGTGTAATACTGAGCCTATGGACAGCTGAATGAAGTTGATGATGAGCTATTGGAACAGGCATAATCCCTATATTACTTTCTGGTTTATTGAACAGTGTACTACACTGCGATGCAAAGAATGCACAAAGAACATTTTGAGTGGATTATACACTTTGCAAATGGGGAATCACTTCGAAAATTTAGTTAATTTTAGATATCAATGGAAACTATTTTGTTCAAGGTACAGAAATCAGATATTGTAGTAGGTTCTTATAGTTCAGTTTATCTAATCCTGTCCATCTAATCCTACACAAATATAATTTTCCCTTGGCTCTTGTATTTTCTTTGAATGAGGCTTTTAGAGTAGAAAAGGTTTGCAAGGAATTTTTCCCTTTGTTCCAGGAGCTTGACTGGACACAGTGTGCTGACTTGATAACTGAGCTAGTGGAGGATTAAGGAAGAAGATTCTGAAATGATTATACTGGACTAGTTTTTATTTTTTATTTTTTAATCTGATGAATGGTGAGCCCCATCTTGCAGATTACTGGATCTAAGTTATAAAAGTCAATTTTAACAGGTAACACTGCACTGAAGATCTGATCAGTACATCTTGACAATATTTTTTGTATTGGCACTGTACCACAAATTGAATCTATTATATTATGCAGACTATATGGTTTTGCTTTCATATACCCAAGTAAGATTAGGAGGATTATTGTGGAATTTTGAATTAATATATCAGAGAGAACAGGTGAAAGTCATTTAAAAAAAACAAAAAAAACCCTTTTGTACCACTCATTAGAAATAGCTACTTGACAGCCAAACAATGAAACAAGTCTGTAGTTTTTAATAATCTAGAGTCACTTTCTCAGAAAGTGGTAATTGGACCTGCCATCTAACCTTGGCCAAGCTTCAGTCCTAATTGCAAACTGGTTCACAGCAAAAGTCCTCCAATTGTCATAGCAGCTTTTGGAGAACACCACAGGTAGAATAGCTGGAACTTTTTCCACAAAATAAATCTAGCCCTGCATAGTATCTTGTCAGTTTTTAGGGCAAAGGTGAAGTTATTTATTTTCATGCTGCTATTTATGCATTATTGCAAGCATGTATGATAAACTACTAGGAGAGTGTTTCTAGAAGGAAGGCAGAATCAAACATAGAAGTAGTGGAATAGTAGTGGAATGGCTACTAGTCTGAGGGCTTATAGGCTACCTCCAGCTTCAGAGGCAGGATGCATCTGAATACCAGTTGCAGGGGAGTAACAGCAGGAGAGACGGCATGCCCTCAACTCCTGCCTATAGCCTTCTAGCAGCATCTGGTGGGCCACTCTATGAAACAGGGTGCTGGACTAGATGGGTCTTGAGCCTGATCCAGCAGTAGGGGTGTGCACGGAACTGGCTGGTTCGGTTTGAGTCCGACCTGGACCCAAAGAGGGGGTAAGTGGCGGGGGGACACCAGCTCAAAATGAGATGGGAGCACCTTTTGTGAGTAGAGCTCCACTGACAGAAGGTGCTTCCATCTCATTTTGATGGAATTAAAATCCTCCCCTCTGCAGTCTTCTGCCATGTGTCATTCTGTTCCCAAGGGTCCCCAAATCCTCATGAGGGCTTTTCAGGGATGCAGGGGTCTGCTGTGTGAAAGCGAGCTTGGTAAAGTTGCCTAACACAGTTTTCCTTTTGCTTAGGATACAACCAATTATATTCTTCCATTGACTAGCATACAAGATATGTATTTATTTAATTCAGTTTATGAGAAATTGTGTCTCTTTATGGGTATTAGCAATATCATTGCAAATCAGTTGGCCTGTGTATAAAGCTGACCTTTTAAAGGGTAGAACAAACTTTGGTGTGTGTGTGTGTGTGTGTGTGTACACACACATATATGTGCTGGAGAACATGCAAAGATTGATCTGAAGCAGGAGACAGTCTAGGTCAGGGTTTCTTAACCTGGGGTCCCCAGATGTTGCTGGACTACAACTCCCATCATCCCCAGCCATGGCCTTTGTGGCTGGGGATGATGGGAGTTGTAGTCCAACATCTAGGGACCCAAGTTTAAGAAACCCTCGTCTAGGTAATTCCATAGCAAAGTTTTTCTTTTATTATAGTTTTAGCTGGATAATAGAGTAGATGTATATAAATGCATAAAACCTGCAAATGGTGCTACAGACAGTTTAGAAAGAACAAAAGCATTCCATAGTTTGTCTGAATGATCAGAATTTCTTCTGTTGATGGTGGCTGCCTGTGTTACAGAGCCACCTGTTCTGCATTCCCAGAAAATTAAAAGTCTTAAAGCCATTTTGTATATGATACGTTTCCTGCACACAGGAAACCATATGCAAAAAATTTTTTATACCATTGTGAGAAAAAATCACAACTGTCTTGTGCATCTTGATTTCGTATTTGGAAGCAGCTCCTAAACATTTGCAACTGCAGCAAACGATTATTTGGGTTGATCTCACCGCCTCAAAAGCAAGCATTGCAGTCCTGTAGTTTTATGAGAGAGCCATAAGCCTGGTGAACCTTTTATAAGCCCTACTGTTTCAGGTATGTCAGTATTATCTGTTCCTGAGTAAATTGTTTTTCATAGCTAGCTTCATGAAAATATTACCTCAATGCTGCATTCCCTTCCTAGATTAAATGTTATCAGTCCTGTACATCTTTTGATTGTAAATCTATGGACAGGATTAGATTGTTACACCATTTCCTCCGAAAGGGAACTCGTATACTAATTCACAGTTGCCAATGCCATCTTGACATGTGGTTGCTGTGTATGCTTGGGGAGCAGCTGGTCTGGAAGTGAGTTGTCCAGAGCCCACCACAGCACCAGTTCTATCTGCACTAACACCCTTAAGAAAAGAATAGAAACAAACTATTTGTATATTGTATTTTTGGTGAGGAAAAATAACTTGCATTAAAATCTGTGTGGTCAGTCACCAGTGGGACTTAATTAGGACCAAACAATTTTATTTTATAATACCTTAAAATTTAGGGACCAAATTCTTGTTTAGGATTCAAAGAACTGGGCAACTAGTCCCAGCTGCCTAAACAGCTTTAGATTCCCACCCCGTTCCCCCCGCCCCCCGCAAAAAGAACCCCAAACTGTAACTGCTTTCCTTATGGCAAACTGTTATTTGCTATGGGAAGTTTAAAAAAAAAGTTTGATATGGCACTGGAAGTGAATGGATCTGGAGGAAAAAATCAAACTTTTATTGGACATGCACAAGCCTTGAGTGAGCTTAGGCTCCCCTTTATCCCAGCCATAATGCTTTTTTCTAAGTTCTGGAAAGGCAACCATCTTTATTATCACAAAAATGAAACTCTGTGGATGGCAAGTGCTTTTAAAATAGCCACTGAGGAACAGCTGAAATCAAATCCAAGTGGCTGCTCTGATACCCAGATAATAGTTTGGCTAAAAACTGGGTAGTCTTGTACAAAAACTGTAAACATTACATTTGATCTATTTACTAAAAAAAAAAAAAAAAAACCACCACCCAGTATTAAACAAAGATACATGCCATTTTTCTTTATGTAGGATATAATCCTTTTGGATATAATACTATAGGATATAATATACTTGATCAATTTTTGTTAATACACTTTTGTTGAAAGTAATTCTGCTTTAACAAAATTGGTGAAACCACTTGTTAGAATTCAATACTTATTTTACCTCATCCAATAAAACAACGCCTCATTTCCATTAATCGGATCCTAAGTAACTGAAAAGCCTTCATGTTCCCTTCTGCCTCTTGGATACCCAACAGCATGCTCTGTATATTTTGATTTCATGTGATCAAATCACACAAATTGTATCTGCCATTGTGAGAAAATTGCATGAGTGGCTATTTTGTTCTGATTGCACATATTTTGAAAATGCTGTATGCTGCTACATTTAAGCATATGGAATTGCAGCCAAAGAAAATAAATATATTCTAATTAGAACAGCTGCAAAATTGCTTTCATTAACTGTAAAACATTAAAATTATAAACTCAAGTTTTATGTGAAGTAAGACAAGACAGGTCAAGTTTTGTTATAAAACATCTAGTATGTTGTATTACACTGAGCCTCCAGACCGTGTTGACTAAACAGTATTTATTTACTATGTATTCATCATACCTGTTGTTCATACAAGAACTTAAATTTTTACTTCACATTTTCTTTTTTTGTAAAGGAAAAAAGTGCACCATCCTTGCTATGGAATGAAAGCAATATTTTTGTAAACTTTATAAAATTTTGTAGAGAACTAACTATACATCTTTAACATTTCAGCAGGATTCTGAGGAAGATGACGAGTTGGAGGCCATTAACAAGAAGCCGTATGTGCCAGAGGAGTTTGCTGACTTCAGTGTTTACAATGCTAGCCTGGAAAACAGGGAATGGTTATCTTGTAAAGGAGACTTAGTAAACACTCGTGTCCTTGATAAAGAGGTATCCCGTAGCCCCACCACTAGCAGTATTACTAGTGGTTATTTTTCCCACAGTGCCTCTAATGCAACTTTGTCTGATATGCTTGTCCCTTGTAGTGATAGTACAGACCAATTAGCCAATCAGATGAGAGATTTGGACTCCAGTGACCATTCTGTAGCCCATGATTTAAGATCTTCAAACAAAGAGACCTCAGAATCAGGAAAGGACTTAGCTAAAGATAAGAGATCTGTGTCATCAATCAAAGGAAACAGTGCCTTAGGAAGAGAAATCACACTGTCTGAATGTACCACTGAAGCAGGTGCCACAAAGTCACATGGTTCATCTTTGGAATCCTCAGCTAATAAAAGCACACCACATGGGATTGAGTTTACATCTCGGGAAGCAACAGTTGAACACACTTCAGATGTGTTTGAGGATTATGCATTTACAGAATTCATGGGTGTTGAAGATGGAAAGGAACTTGAATATGGAGTAATTTCACAGTTCTGTTCAAATGGTGGTTCTAGTAGAAGAAAAAATCTCTCAACAGCTGGCATTAACTGTGCCTCAGGTTTCTCGAAAACTACTTGCAACCAAGACAATCCTGTGAGCCATCTGGACATTACACCAGTGGAATACCATCTGTCCAACAGTATTGAACCCCCTTTATTGGCTGCCATTGTAACAGAAGCTTCATATTGTCGGATGTATGCAGATTCTTTCCTAGCAGATGGTTTTACTGCAAAGAAACATTTAGATTCCTCTGGTTGTACAGATGTTGCTTCCAAAGAGCACCCTAACTGGGTGGCAGTGGGGGAACAAGTGTGTATTGGTAGTAATAAGACTGGCATAGTAAGATATGTTGGACCTGTGGATTTTTCAACTGGTACCTGGGTTGGCGTTGAATTACATTTCCAGATGGGTAAGAAATCATGATTTTACTTTTTGAACAATAATCTTTATCTCTACCTACTACTAGCTTAGAGTTGAAATGAAATTGTTAAACATTCAAAATGTGAAGTATTTACAAACTTTACAATTCTGGATTACAAATTCAAATTCTAAATTTGAAGAGTTAAAATTTGACATTAAAATTTGAAATTTTCTTATTTGTGTATGTTCAAGAAGATTATTCCTGACTGGCGGATGGATAGATGAAGTTAGTACAAAATCTGCTAAAATCTTTTGCAAGTTCAGCTGTCAGATACTGTTAAATGCTAATTTCTACTTCAATAAGTTGACTATTCCCTGAATATCTACAAATTTGGAGAATGTTTAGAAATTTACTGAGGATTTTGGGTAGTATTGGGGGGCTTCTTTTTTCACTGGTTCCCTTAATTTAAGTGCAGAGATGTGGGCTTGGAAATTTTCCAAAAAAGGAGAATTTCCTACACTTAATTTTTCCATTGAACCAACTATACAAAGATAAAAGAAATCTATGAACAATAACAGTCAGTAGTCAGCAAGGAAAGAGAGTGAGCAAGTGCAATACCCAACATGCCCATAACAACTCATGGTCACTATATAAGACCATTACTTACTAAAGAAACAACATAAGCAAATTGTGGCACAGTAAAGTACAGTGAACAAAGGTGTATTAAATTATTATGATGCTCAACACTGTATATAACCAGATGAGACAACATAATTTCTCAGTCCTTTTCTCTACTTACGGCAGTATCAGAGCTGTCAGGTCACATGCTTCTTCCTCTAATTGATGAATCCCTTTGTCCTTTTGCCATTGTTAAGACTTACATCATTACATTGTTAAGACTTACATCAACCTTTAACCATTGCTAATACTTAAATGTATTCTTCCATGATCAGCTTTGGTTAGCAAATTGTGTTTAAAAGGGATCTTGGTGAGTATTAACCACGCTTAACACTGGTGTTAATGTACACGTTACCCATGGTAAAAGAGTGAGGGGGATTAATTATGGCTGGCAGAGAGAATTCCTTTAGAGGGGCTGGAGAAAGGACACGTGATCCTGTAGCATACTCCTTATCGCTTAACCATGGTTAAGAGATTGAAAGCATGCAGTCAGCCTCTATACTCAATGAAATTTAATTTTACTTAAATTACATATATTTTTATCAGTAAATTCATTGCCATTTGAACAAGTTTCTCAATAAAATATTATTTATGGACTAGCTTAACCTGCGCAAAGCATCTGCGTGGTATTACTTGATTGCTGCCCTCATGCCCCACCACAGTCCCCTCACCTCAGAGTTCTCTCCACCTTCAACTAAGCTGCGCTCCTGCTCCTCCTTCTCCATCCCATTGTTTCCATCCCCTCATCCATCTTGGTTGCTCCTCCATCCCGTTGCTCCATCTCCCTCACCCCTCTTGGTCATGGCTGCAGCGTTGCCAGTGCCCATTGGCCAAGCCATAGCCCCCTAACCCCAGAGACCGCCTCACCCGAGCCCTGCTCCTTCCCGCAAGAGTAGCAGCAGCAGTTGATCGGACCCTTCCTTACTGCCACTGCTGCCATGGCTGCTTGTTCTTCTCAGGACACTGACAGGCTCGGGCCCGTTCCTTGCCTGCCTCCCTGCCTCCGCCAATGGCCTTTGTAGCTCCAAGCAGTGGCAGCAGTTGACCAGGCTCTTTCTCGCTGCTGCCACCATGGCCACTCATTCCCCCCAGGCCGCTGACAGGCCCAGGCCTGTCCCTCACCCTTCCTTCTTTCTCTCTTCTCCTCCCTTTTTTCCCCCTCCTGGGGTTGCTCTTCCCTTCTGTCTTTCTTCTCCTCCCTTTTCTCTCTCTCTTCCTTCCCGAGTTAACAGATCTTGTTCATCTTGTTTCCTCATCTAACTCGCACAGTGGCAGCCTCCCTCACAACCCCTCTCTTCACAGACGCCTGCCCACTATCCATATATATAGTCGGAGTGTGTGTGTGTGTGTGTGTGTGTGTGTGTGTGTGTGTGTGTACATATAGTCTCCTCTACAATCTTCCCACCCATAACAGCTGCATTCCAACTGACCTTAACCATCACAGGCTTCTCTTCCCTATCTGCATATGAAATTCCCAGTGCCCAATCACCACAGTGTTCCTGCTCTGTTATCTCCAATTGGTAAAGCACTGTGTGGGTGGGGCTTGCCACGGACCACCTAATCCTTATCTATCTTCTATATAATTAATTCCTGTAGAGGGGATGCATGGGGATATGGCAAGCTTTGCCCCTGCTGCAGCCACAACCAATGGTGGGCCCAGAGGGGGCAACATGTGCAAAAGAGGGAGGAGTGTGTTCCAGGAGCCAGTTGGGGCGGCGGGTGAGAGGACGGCAGGAGGAGGACGGGCAACAGGCAAAGCTCCGCTGCCTCAAGGAGGATGATGGAGGTGGAGGGAGGCGGTCGCAGCACCTTGAGGAGGAGGACGATGACAGGAGGCGGGTGAAGCCCCGCCGCCCCAAGGAGGATGGCGAGGCGGAGGCCCTGGCCCCTGGGGGTGAGACGGCAGCAGCATGGGTGGGGAACAGCTGGGCCCAACTGGAGACGCAGATGCTCTACGCCCAGGCTCACTGGTATTTATATACTGGCACAGAGCATCCGCACCCCTAGTTCTCCCTGTCTCTCCCCCGCTTCAGCCCCATTTCATTTCCCCACTGCCTCATTTCTTCCCGCCACTTCTCCTTTCCCCACTTTTCCCTTCGGCCAGGCCATTTTGGCTGGCTGGCAGGCCACACAGAGTGTGCGAAGCCCTCTCCTCTGACCACCTGCGAGCTTCATCTGCCCGCCTGCCAACTGCCTTCTTCCACCCGGCGGGCCGGGCTATCTTTCCTTTTTGGCTGGCAGGCAGGCTGGAGAGGGAGTGCGCTGCCCTCTCTGCTAGCCGCTGTAGTTTTCTCGCCTGTCTGCCGGTCACTTTCTCTGCCTGGCGGCAGCCAGCTAACTAACACCGTCATTTTCTTGCCCGTACCCATGGCTATCGGGCAGCTGCTCATGAACTCTCACAAGAGCTGCCACGCATGGGATTAGCCACGAGTACATCTTAGAGAATTAAATATATACGTAGATTTCTTAATTTTGGGTCTCAATCTGGTGAGATTATTTATCCCCACAAATGTTCTTGAAAATTTCCAGAATTTAATTCCTCTAATGGTTACAGGTTTCTAGCTCTAGACTAATATTTTAATTGGAATTCAAACATAGCATGCCAAAGTAGTCCTCTAATATTGTGCGTTTGTTTTAAGGGAAACACGATGGAACTGTAAAAGGCAGAGAGTACTTCCGATGCAAGCCACGACATGGGGTATTTGTTCGTCCTGGATACCTCACTAAAGCACCAATTCCAACAAAGATATGCAGTAGCACTTCACAGTCTCAGGTATCATCCAACATGGAGAAGTGGAAGAATCCAGTTCAAGAGTCACCCTCTTCCAAAGCAGGAGCAGAAGCCCTCTGTCGGTCAGGAGATGCAGCTGCTTCTGCTTTTTCTAGAAAACAGGAGATCAGGAAATCTTGGATTAACTGAAGCTGCAGTTCTTGTTTTTGCACTTGCTGCACACATCACTGTGTGGAAACACTTTTCGAAGCGATTGTATAGTTTTATCTGTCTTTGCTGAATGTTTGAGTTGTGGACATAACTCTCTGAATATATATATATATGAGAATGACTCTATCATTTGCCTAAATATAGCTATACATTACAGTTAATTTGTAGATAAAATGTGAGGTACTTGACTGTTCGTTACTAGATCATATTTTAAACAAGATATTTTATTGTGTGGGAAATTAGTGGTGTGTGTGTGTGTGTGTGTGTGTGTGTGTGTGTGTGTGTATAATCTCTCTCTGAGGGAAAATTTGACAATATGCTGTTAATTACCAAAGAACTTGTATTTGACTGACATATGTTTTGTTTATATCTTGATTTTTATTGTACATGTTTGTTTTAACTGATAGCTTGGTGCCATATTTGTAGAGGTTAACACCAGGCGCCATGCTGCCTTACATTCTGTGTTTAATAAGCACACTGAAGAGACTGCTCTTTTTTTTTTTTGTCTTCCTACGGGCCTGCCACTGTGCTTACTTAACATGTATTGAAAATATTAGCAATGGCTAAAGCTTGTATGTCTGGCATTTCATGTGCCAACTCTGGCCATCCAGGCGTGCAGAAATAGTATTACTGCGGAGGAGGAAGCGGACAAAATTTTCAACAAATGGCTTCTTTTGAAAACAGGGAGAAGAAACAAAGCAGCAGTAGTGAATCACAACTACAAACTGTACACTGCTGTTGGCTATGACCAAGCTCAGATTATGTGTTCTGAAGTGATCTGTAAAGTTCATTTTTTAACTGTGGATTTGGCATGATGCTTTTGAGTTCTTGGAGAGCTCTTCCATGTGTAGATACCATTTTGGATATTTGTAAAGTAGCAAATGGTAAAAAGAGAAGAGATGAATGGCCTGCTGTATTTTTTCTTTATTTTTTAGAAAGTAATTGAGATAATGGGACCTTACAGAAAAGCTGCTGTTCTTCTCTGATGTATATGTATAGTAAGCTGACTCCAAGTATTTTACAATTTACTGTAAATAAGTGTAATTTATATTCTATTTCTGCTATACTGTATTTAATTGGTACAGAACATTTGTGTGTTAGAATACAGATGGTTTACTTCTGATCTGATGTTTGTGCCTATTTGACTTCACATTCTGTAACAAGACTTTATTGGAGATAAAGACTTAATTAGTTACTAATTCATAGTTTTGGCATATGCTGCATTTACCTTTTGATACACATTTAAAAGAGAATACAGTATTAAAAGAGTGGAGTGTATTCATCACGGGTCCATCAAAAGCCCCTACAATGAAATAATTGTGCTTTCTTGAACAGATTATGATATATATAATATTATTGCCATATAGGTGACATTCAATTTATAAATTGTTAGAATGTATGTTGCTACAAGGAAATACCTCCAGTTGCTTATGTTTATATTCCATAGTCACAAATAGTTGTTTGGTCCATCAATAACTTCATCAGTACTTCTGTACTGTCCCAACAACCAATGTGAAGTAACTACTGTTCACTTCAGTACATCTGCACATACTGAAATAAAGTACTTTAGTGCTGAAATTGACACATATTTGAAATAGTAGATGCAATTCACCATTGTACAGTAATAAATAATCACTGTAATGATCCCAGGGCAATAAATATTTGCCTATAGGAAAAGCTATAAATGTACTGTAACATTGGAATTTGGTCCTAAACAAATGTTTAAAGTCCCAGAGCTGGAACTTCTGAAACGTTTAAGATAAATAGTGTAGTCATATTTGAATCTGTGACTGTAAGGGTAGCCACAAAGAATCTTATCTCTTTTTATTATGAGGGCCAGAATTTGCAGTGGACCTAAACATTACAAAACATTTTTTTTGTGTTTTGTCTTGTCAAATACTGTTTTAATCTAGATTCCAACACATTGGGCTACATCCAAACAAAGAGTTTGCATTTGGAAAATGTTTCTGTACACAGACAAAAAGGGCAGTTTTCAATGGTTCTTCTGCAGCCACCTATCCCTGAGACCCTGCAACCCTCTATGTTTGGAAGACACAGGTGGCTGCAAAGGGAAAGGGGGGGAATAATTAAAAATCATCCCTCTCCTCTGTCTGCACCCAGAAGAATTCCCCATGTGTAACTGCTAGTTTGGATGTAAGCCACTGCTTTTAGTGTGTCAGTTCTAATATCGTGCACTCCAAAGCACATTATTTCCCACTAATGCATACACATGCACATTTCATTGGAAGATGTAGCCCATATAGCTTTGATGTCCTGATCTTGATCATGGTATTTGGGCTTAAAATTAACAGGAGAGTTTTTTGTAGTTGGTATTTAGCAAGGTATTATGAAAATGCTGGAATTGATTTGTTTTGTATACAGCTGGCTTGTTTTTTAATGAACATAAGTCTGTTGCTATGTTACTTAGCCTTGGTGTCTATTTTTTAAAAATTCAAAATAAATATAAATTTAAAAGAATAGGTCACTTGCAAAACTTGGTCAAAAATTATTCTGATCAGCTTTGTTTTTCATCCACCACTAGCAAGTATGCATTTTCATATGTGTGCATTAATAGAAATTTTTCCATAACCCATTCTTTGGATGCAGATAAAACTGAGTTTTAGAAATATGCAGGCATTTGCAACAACTAGCATGTAATAAAAGCTAGATATAGATACTTAAGGATTCAAGAAAATGTGTTCAACCATTCAGAGCTGTCCATCTCTGTGAGCTTCAGTTTATCTTCTGTTTTGGTTTACATGAATGAAAGTTACCAACTTGAGTAAGAAACGGCACAAGTGGATCACTATTCCATTGCACTTGGAAACAGACTGTTTATTTGGCCTACTATCCAACTCTCTCTACAATTATAAATCTGCAACTTTCCGTACATAATTCACATGGGGCAAGATCCAGAGTGATTTCATGCCAAAGTCTGATTGAAATTAATGGAACTCAGATTGCTCATGTACCTTTTTCTGACTTTTGCCCCCAATATTCATAAGCAGTCATATAATTCCATATGCAGAATGCTTGGCTTTGAAATTATGCTACAGAATCCTACAAGTTATTTGTATCAATATCCAACCATCCCCTCCTTATGCTAGAATAGCCAGAGTCTGATTGCTTGGGGAAAACTAGAGCTGCTTCCCCTTTCAGAATTTTGCATTTGATTAGAACATACTAATGAGGGTTAAAGAGTATCTTGAACATCCCTGTGTTCTAACAATGGATTCTCATGTGCCTTCATCTTCAAGGCCATTCTAAACCTCATAGTAAAGGTAAAGTTATGCCATCGAGTTGGTGTCGATTCCTGGTGACCATAAGCCGTGTGGTTTTCTTTGGTAGAATGCAGGAGGGGTTTACCATTGCCATTTCCCGCACAGTATGAGATGATGCCTTTCAGCACCTTCCTATATCACTGCTGCCCTATAAAGGCATTTCCCATAGTCTGGGCAACACACCAACGGGGAGTCGAACCAGCAACCTCTTGCTCCCTAAGCAAGTTACTTCCCCACTGCGCCTTAATTACACTCTGCCAGTTAACGTTGGTAACTAATGATCTGGTCGAAAGGTATATGAAACAGCAACCTTCTTAAAACTAAGCAGGCCTGGGCCAGTATGTCCGAAGAGCAACCCACCTAGGTACTCCATGTTTGCTGTCTTAAGTTCAAGTATGTTAGAAAGATAGAATTTAGAGAAAGATTTGAAAGTTATTTTTAGTGAATAAGCAAGCCCCAAAATATAAAATGTTCTATGTCTCCTGTTTTCAGTGTTCTGTGTAAAGTGTCCCCCACCCCTGCAAAATATACATATGCTTTTTAGTCCCTTGATTGTACAACTTCACAAAAGCTGTCCCCTTCTAACTTTACCCACTCTGTGTTGCTCGTTCGCTCTACCCCATGTAATCATTAGTTTCCTGATTCTATGCTGCCTCCTGTGCACTGTGCATAGGTATACTCCCTTTGCAAAGCAATGTTAATATTATAATGTGAAACAAACAAGAAAGCCCATAAAAGAAGCCCATTGCTCCTGCCAGTTTACAGAGACTGTCTGGGTCGATTTACATCCTAGGTGCTGCTAACAGTTTACTTGTCAAATGTCAATAGAAAAACAAAATACCCAGAATTCTTCTGAATACCTGGCTGGCTCAGAGCAAGAACAGCTGTGGCTGGCAGTTACTATCTAAGTTTCTTATTTATGTATTATATTTGTGCACCACCCCAAACTTCCATCTCTGTGTGGTTTACATCAACGTAATTGAGGATGTGGACAAGCTGCTTGGAGCGATACTATCGACCAAAGTATCCTCCTGGAACGCCTGAGAGTGTTAGGGGTGGAAGGCACTGTCTTACAGAGGTTCTGCTCCTACCTCTCTTTCTTTCTCCGCCTTGAGGGTTGGCTGTGCTGTGGGTGCAGGGCTGGCCGGGAGCTGCCACCGCCACCTCTGGCCCCTTGGAGCGTCACTGCCGCCTCGACAATGCCCTGATTGGTTTAGCCAGGGGCAAGAGTGGGGCTGGCCACATATGTCCTCAGTGTTTTATATAGATATGGTCCCTTTGAGATGACCCAGAGACCAACTTGGTTGCTGCATTATGTATCAACTGTAGTTTCTGGACTACATACAAAGGCAGCCCCACATACAGTGCATTGCAGTAGTCAAGTCTGGAGGTTACCAGCATATGTACTACTATTCTGAGGTTGTTCATCGCAAGATAATAGAAGATAGAAAGCACCTCTGGCCACTGTCTCAACCTGAGGCACCAGGGAGAGGTTTGGGCCCAGATGTACTCCCAGACTATGTACCTGGTCCTTTTGCAGAAGTGTGACCCCAGAATCAGCAGATCAAAATTGTCTACCATGTTCCAACCCCATACAATAAGTATCTCCATCTTATTTGGATTCAGTCTGTTATCCCTCATCCAGTCCATCACAGCCTCCATGCAGGCATTTAGGGAGGTTACGCCTTTTTCTGATGATGCTGACATGGAGAAATAGATTTGAGTATCAGTATACTGATAACACTCTGCACCAAATCTCCTGATAATGTGTAAAATCTTGGCTTTTTGCCCAGGCATTTATTTGATTATCTGCTGCTGCTCTTTATAATCTGTATTGCTTTTATGCTTTTGTTTTAAATTTTTAATCAGATTTGTTTAATATTTTTTCACTTAATATTTTAATTGTTCTTTTTTACCATCTTGTGTTTAAATTTTTTGCTGTAAACCGCCTTGGGATTGCTTTAATGAAAGGCGGTATATAAATTTAACAATAAATAAATAAACGAATGAATGAATGAATGAATGAATAAAATTATCTCTCCCGGCGTTTTCATGTAGATGTTAAAAAGCACTGGAGGCAGTATGGAGCCTTGGGGGACATCATATAAAAGTTCAGATTTTGAAGAGCAAAGGTCTCCAAGTGCCACTACCTGGCATCTGCCCAAGAGGTAGAAGCGGAACCACTGCAAAGCAGTACCCCCAATTCCCAACTCTCTCAGATGGTACAGAAGGATATTATGGTTGATAGTACTGAAAGCTGCCAAGATATCCAAAAGGACCAACAGAGTCGCACTCCCACTCTGTCAGTTCCCCGTTAGAGATCATCCATCAGGCTAACCGAGGCAGTCTCACCCAAAAACTAGTTTGAGATGGGTCTAGAAGATAATCAGTTCCCTCCAAGACTGCCTGGAGCTGGGAGGCCTCCACCCTCTCAGTTACCCTGCCCAACCATGGAAGGTTGGAGACAGGCCTATAGTTGCTTAACTAGTCTCTGAGAGATCCAATGTAAGCTTCTGCAGAAGAAGTCTAATGATCATCTCCTTAAGAGAGGAAAGCATCCTGTCCTCCCTCAGAGAAGCATTTATAATGTCTACCAGGCCTTCTACAGCAACCCCCTTGCCAGACCATATAAACCATGTTGGACAAGGGTCAAGAGAACAGGTGATAGACTGCACCATTCCAAGAAGCTTATCCACACCATCAGGAGTTCCAAACTTAAAATGATCCAACCTAACCACATAAGAGGAGTTGCTGGACACCTCCACATCAGACACTATTGTGTGGTTTGTCAGCCCAAATATGAGATATTTTATCCACAAAGTACTCATTAAAAACTTCATGACAGGTAATTGATGGTCCCAAATAATACTGACTGAAGGAAGGGGGGGGCATGTACTAATCCTCTTACAACCCTAAATAACTTCGCTGGACATGAGCTTGCGGATGCAGTGCAGGCAGAAAAGAATTACCACATGTATGGACTGAGCATAGGTTTTCAAATGCACTCTGTGTTGTAATCTGTCACTCCACTTGCGCTCTAGTTCTCTACCTTGTCACTTCAGCTCCCATAGTTATTCCATGTACCAAAGGGCCAATTGTGAGGCAGGTCAGAGGGTATACCCTCTGACCTGCAGTAGATCATGTCTACTGCCCTGGTGAATTTGTTGTTCCAGTTCTCCACCAGGGCATCAACAGAATCACTGGCACAGCCAACACTAAATCCTTCCAAGACTTCTTGGAATCCTACTGGATTTCTTCTAAGTCTTTCCCCCCATAATTTTATCTGGCCAATGCAATATCAGCTTTAAGAGCATTCAGCTTATTACTGTCAGGTGAAATATGACCCCAGAAGAACATCAGATAAAGCATATGTTTATATTCAAGTCAGATGGCATATTTGATGCTGCACATCCACTTGCATGCACCAGGGGACCTAAAAATGTGTGACTGTTTACAAGCAACGTAGCGCCTGTCCTGGGTATATGTGGACATGCAGCTTGCCTTGGAGACAACACAACAGCTTAGCCCCACCCCAGCAGCCTCAAGTCCAGCAAAGGAGCAGCTCACAGACAGTGTGGAGGGAGGAGGACGCTCAAAATGAAGCCCCAAGCAGCATAGTAAGTGAAGTGTTATATTATATTATATTTCCTTTTAATCCCTCCACCCCCATTGTTGTGATTAAAGCAGGGCTACACAACTTTGAACCTCCAGCTGTTATTGGACTACAACTTCCATCATCCCCAGCCACAGTGGCCAAATAGTCATGGGTTATGGGAGTTGTAGCTCTCCTGCGATGTTGGATTACAAGTTGTAGTCCAACATCTGTAAGAAAGCTGAAGTTGTGCAGCCCGAGGTCAAAATGTTGGACTAGGACCAGAGTTCAAATCCCTGTTCAGCCATAAAATTAACTGGGTGACTCTGCCAGTGATCTCTCAGGCTGGTTGTGAATCAGCCTAAAAGGGTTGTTGCAAATCCACCTAACACGTGGCTATGCTTATTCACAACAACCCTGTTCGGTGGATTTGCAACAACCCTGTTAGGCTGATTCCGGGCTCCTTGAAGGAAGAGCCTTCCTTCAGTAAGCCTTGAGATTTGTTATACATTCACCTGTGACTCTTATTTTTATTAGTGTTGTCCAATCATAATTATTTTGGCTTTTGTAGGTATAATTTAAGATCTAATATCAATCAATAAATTGAGTTCTAATCTATGTAGTTTGAGATACATGAGAAGAGATAATTTCTATAAGATTTCCAGTTGTGGCAAGTTGTGGAGTCCTTTATGATATGCTGTGTAAGGTACTTTTATTTCTTAATTAACAATGATGTGTGCTGACATGAATTTGGCATTTCTGTTGAGTCAGGTTAAAAGAATCTCAGGGGCAAGGTTGGAAAAAGCCTAGTCTGGGCCTGAGATATTAAGGTTAGAGCTTCATCTCCTGCTTGTGGTCTTCCCGGAAGTGGGAGTGGAGTGGAGGAAGGAAGGAAGGAAGGCATAGATGGAAGGAGTGGGGACAGATTTTAGAGTGTTGACCATAATGAATGAAGAGTTGCAAACTGCAAAGCTGAAAATTAAAATCCCCGTCTCACCCAAAAGACATGATTTTATGCTCTGATCTTATACTTCCATCAAAATACAATTTTACAAAGTGGATCATGGATCAAAGGGAATTGTTTTAAAAGCTCCCCACACACACACCCTGAAGAGCATCTCCCCTGGACTCTGGAGGGAGGGTAGGGAAGGGAACAACTTCAGCAGCAATTCTCTTAAGGTTTTTCACTACTGAGCTAGGGCAACCAATGGTCTGACTCCGTATAAGGCAGCTTCCTGTGTGGCTATAGGCCAAGGCTGCCAGGGTGAGTGTGACTATAGAGCTGCCTGCTCTCTCCGACTTTTTACATACCCCCGCCCGGCACGCCCCGCCCTCGCCATGGGCTGTAGGGGGTTTGTAGAAGAGCAAAAATAGGCGCGGCATATATTTCAAGAGGCCATAAAACTCACTTTGCAGTGGGCCCCCAAATCTCTTTATACGGCCCTGAAAGCAATACCGACTGACTGCATCTGCACTTTGGGAAACTATATGTAAGGAACTTGGAACAAACATCACCCTCATACAGGATTGGCCCGCCCTGATTAGAAACAAAAACCAAGCCATCTCGCGGAAAGTATCCAAAGCACCAGTTCCCGCCCTTGTAGATGTAAAAACGTGTGTGTGTGTGTGATGACATCTAAATAGATGGTGTCGCAAAGGCCTGCGAGTGGCCTTCAGTCTTGATGTGAGCATGTGAGCACGGACGGAAGACGACGGCATGTGAAAGGGGGGCTGGAGGCGTGGCCTAGCGACGCACGGGACCCTGCGGCGACGTCCTCCTCCGTCAGGTTGCGTCCCGGGAGGGTGAGACGTGCCGAGCGTCACGAGGGGCTGCTGCTGCGGCTGCTGCTGCTGTCGCCTCGGTCTGCTCCCCCGGCTGTGCCCCGCCCTCCTCCCTGTCTTGTTGTGGCGACGGTTGTTTCTGCGGCTCTGCCTGGTGGAGGCTGGACCTGCTGCCTCAGCTGACACCACCGCGGTGGGGTGAGTACAGTACGCGCGGCGCTTGCTGCGGGGGCTCTGGAGGCTTTTGGAGGCCGCGACGGCGTTTTGGAGGCCCCCCCGCCCCCAATTTCCCATCCACAGAAACTGCTAGAAAGGGGCGTGCAGCGGGAGCTGTTCTTTCTCCCCCCCCCCACCCCCCGACTGGCGAAACACTTCTCTTTTGCTGACAGAAGTCTCTAAAGGCCTGAGGATGGCAGATTTCCCGCAGTAAATAGACCTTTAAGCTCGTTTCTTGATCTTTAGGTTCTTAAACTTGCTTCACCACCCCCCTGAAATTCTTAGGAAGTGGTAGGGGTGGAAAGAAGAAGGGTGATTGTGCAGGGTTTGAAGGTGTAAAAAGCCCTTGGCAGCTGTTTTCATTTTGCAGTTTTGGGAAACTGAGGCTGACTCCAAATAGTTTAACAGCCCAATAGAGGGAGTTTCGAATGTCCAGATTCAACACTTAACACACTGATATTCGTATGCACCTCCAGATTATTCTTCAAACTAGCCCTCCTTAGACATGATGTTGTATGGGTGTGCAGATGTCTGTAGACTTCTTTATGTGAATGATTGTACCTGTGTCCATTTTAAAAGTGAACCTAGATACAGGCCTTCAATTGCATGATACAGATAGGAATTATACTGCTCTTTTTGTGTTCAACATAACGTCTGAAGAATGGTACCTGTGTACGCTGTCTACATTATACAAACGTTCATCATAATGTCTGAATAGAGCTCATAACCCTAAACATTCAAACCCTTTCCACATGGTATGTTCAATGCACATTGTCTGTGTATAGTAGCTAACATACTGAGAAACATTATTATCTATATATATAATTCTCCTGGGTGTGCCTTTAGAACGTGTGTCCCGGCAGCCCAGCTGATTGGCTGGGCTGCGGAGGCGCCTGATTGGCTAAGGCGCACCCAGGAGAACTCAGCCAGCGGCGGGCCATGCTTTGGGCAGCCATAGTGGCCGCGGGCCCGTCCGCGGAGCCGAGGCAGAGGGCCCGGGCGGGCAAGGCCGAGGCCGGGCGAGGCGGAGGTGGCGGGCCCGGGCAGAGTAGCGGGCCCCGGCCGGCGGCGGGCCCGGGAGGAGCAGCGGAGCAGCCCGGCTGCAGATGTGAGGTGGCAGCGGTGGGGGCGGCCCGGCCCGGCAGTGTGGTCGTGGCGGCGGTGGGCCTGGCCTGGCCGCGGATACAAGGCGGTGATGGCGGACCCGGCCATCCACTTGGCCTGGCCGGAGACTGGGGCAGGAGGGGGTAGGGGAGAGGTAGCTGGCCCCAAAGAGCGAACAGATGCTCTGTGCGGGGTCGGCTTGTTTATTATTATTATTACATTTATATCCTGATCTTCCTCCAAGGAGCCCAGAACGGTGTACTACATACTTGAGTTTCTCTTTCACAACAACCCTGTGAAGTAGGTTAGGCTGAGAGAGAAGTGACTGACTGGCCCAGAGTCACCCAGCTAGTTTCATGGCTGAATGGGGATTTGAACTCGGGTCTCCCCAGTCCTAGTGCAGCACTCTAACCACTACACCACGCTGGCTCTCAAAGTACTCAAAGTAGTCTAATTGAAATTAAAAGGACAAGTGAGGAAACTACACTAGTATGTCATCCTGTGTATGCATGTATAGGTCAGTACACATATGTACAGCAGTTTACTTTCTGTCTGTACTGTGCATCTGAGGGACACTTTTAGAATGAACATACGTACAGGTGTTTGTGTGGTTGATTGTACATGTGTACTGACACCCAAATGCACATGCAATGTAATCTCTGAATAGGGCTGCTATCTGAAAGCAAATCCTACTGGTTTCAGAGGGACTTAATACATAGTTATGTGTAATGAGCAGGAGTGTCCAAACACTTGAGAGTGAGATTCTGCATATAAATGTATGGGCCTCTTTTTTCATCTTGAATAGGTCAACAGATGCTTTTAAAATGTCCTGACTATGGTGTGCATAATAATATTGTCTAATCTTGTTTGTTTGAGGGACTCTTCAATTAAACAAGATGTTTCAGAACTCTGTGTGTGTGTACACATACACACACATGGATCAAGGAGGAGGAAGTGGTAACTCCCTAACTTGTCTGCAGCAGGACAAATATGGCTGAAAGTATAGCCCTATTCACATTATGATGTATGAGTGTACAGATTTGTTAACTTGTATATGTTTCAGTGTGAGTGACTATACCTGTTTTCATCTTAAAAGTGAACCTGGGTATAGGTCCTTCGAATGTATGGTACAGAGAAGAAGTGTACTCTGTACCTGTATTCAACGTAATGTGTGAATCATGTACCTGTCGGGGCGTAGTTAGGGGAGAGAGGGTCCATGTTTACCCCTCTCTCCTGAGGCCCCCTTGGAGTGAGAGACATAATGAAGAAAATAGGGAGGGGTGGATCTGGAGGGCCCTCAAGTCCTGAGAGGCCCGTATTCTTCTAACGCATCTGCTCAGTTATAGCTATGCCTTTGGTACCTTTGTACATTCGAAAAATGTTGAACATAATGTGTGAATAGGGTTGGATGGGTTCAGGCCACACCAATATGGTTCAGGACAGATATATACAAGACAAGAGAATTGTTTAGTTGGGTTGGCAGAGTTACTGCAGGGTTGAGTGATATATTTTAGTCCCCCAAGTAGAATAATGTTTTATAACTACTTCAAACGAAGGTATCTGTCAAGGTTAGAATTATTAACATCTTAAAACAGCCTAATATTTCAGGTGTTCACATTACAGTACTCAAGTTCTTTGCTACTGCTCTGACTTGTCAAATGAGCTGCCACAGACAGTTCATGCAGCTCACTAGATTAATTCCAAGCTCCAGAGCACAAAGTTTGTGATTCAAATCTCAGAGTCACTTAAAATCTGTAGCTTCCTCTGGAAAGGAAAATGTGAGCAAAGCAACAAGCATGTACAGTGCATAGTAATGCCTTTGGTTTTTGCCAGCAAATTACTTCCTGAATTGTACTCTTGCTTCTATTGTTCTTAACTTAAATATTGAGATGCATGAACTTACGTGATTTAAGCGTTCACTTGCCACAAACTGCAATGTCGGTCTTTCTTCTTCTTGGTGTTTGGCCTTGTTTGTTTACACATGGTAATTCTAATCCAAATTGTCTCATGTTTACAGCCCTCTAGTTCTAGTTCTGTGTTTGAAAGTGATATATATTTTAACTTTGCTCATACTGAGAGTTTAGGACTATGGTAAAAAAATTATTTACAAACAATATTTTAATTGCCCTAATGAATTTTCATGCAGAACTTTCCCCTCAATTCTTATTATAATGCTGATACACAAGTAGGAATGAAAATGTGAGAAACCTTTAGAAATAAATGCCTTGTGAAGCCAATAATCATATGTTAATTTTTCTTTCGGTATTTAATATATACTATTAACGTATATTGTATTTTCAGGAAGACATGAAATTCTCTTTTTTCTTCTTATATGTATTATTTAATCAAAACTACAGGACAAATAAACAGGTTGATAAGATAGCTGGACTATGAAATTTTGAATGTTAATTCTGTAGCAGAGTTACCAAAGGCCAAATTAAAGGACTAAGAACCCCTGTGCTCAAGCACTATTTGTGACTGTAATTCAGAATCATGCATCAGACCTAATGCACATATAAACCCATTTTAATCCCATGAAGTTTCACCATACAAGTAGTGGTGTTTTACTTCCCATGCTCTCCCAAGTGTGTCAGGAACTCCCAGAGCTGTAAAGCTCTATAGTACACAGTGGCAATAGTAATCTCTTTCTGAGCATGGTAAGGAATTATTTAAAAAACCCAGTGTAGGGAGCAGAACATATGCTTGGATCAGGACCAAGGCCCACCCAGCATCCTGTTTCACACAGTGGTCCACCAGATGCCTCTGAAAACCCTACAAGCAAGAGGTGAGGGCATGCCCTCTTTCTTGCTGTTGCTCCCCTGCAACTGGTATTTAGAGGCATCTTACCTCTGAGCCACCAAACTACAAGCCATTAATAGGCCTGTCCTCCATGAATTTGTCTAAACCCCATGTAAAGTCATCCAAGCTAGTGGCCATCATCACATCCTGTGGCAGAGAATTCCATAGATTAATTATGCACTTTGTGAAAAAGTACATCCTTTTGTTGGTCCTAAAATTCAGAGCCTTCAGTTTTATGGAATGACCTCTGGTTCTAGTGTTGTGAGAGAGGGAGAAAAATTTCTCTGCCAACTCTCTCTACTCCATGCATAATTTTATACACCTCTATCGTGTCTCCCCATAGCTGCCTCTTTTCCAAACTAAAAGGCTCCAGATGCTGTAGCCTTGCCTCCATAAGGAAGGTGCTCCAGGCCTCTCTGATCATCTTGGTTGCCCTCTTCTGCACTTTTCTCAGTTCTACAATGTCCTTCCTAAGACATGGTGACCAGAACTGCATGCAGTACTCCAAATGTGGCCACACTATACATTTGTATAACGGCATTATAATATTAATATTTTTATTTTCAGTCCCCTTCCTAATGATCCCTGGCATGGAATTTGCCTTTTTCACAGCTGCCGCACACTGAGAACATTTTCAACAAGCTGTCAACCATGACCCCAAGATCTCTCTACTGGTCAGTCACTGACAGCTCAGACCCCATCACTGTATATGCAAAGTTGGGTTTTTTTGCCCCAATATGCATCACTTTACACTTGCGTACATTGAACCGCGTTTGCCATTTTGTTGCCCAATCACCCAGTTTAGAGAGATCCTTTTGGAGCTCCTCACAATCTGTTTTGGAAAATCCCAAATAAGTGCACCTTGATGAAGATATTCAATTTCCCTGTAACCTTACTTGTATAGTTTTCTTTACCATTTAGTCAGACAAACATTTTGAAACTTTTCCATTTATTTTTTCCCCTACATGAATTAGTGCTGTACAGTGATGCTGATGAATCTTTTTCACTTTACTACACGAAGGCTGGTTTCTCAAGTATATTGTGGACTTAAACCTGCTTCTTCCAAGAAACAAAGGACTTGTTTTGAAATGGCTCGGCCCAGTTCAAGTAAGAAAACTTTTGTTTTTGTGTATGCACAAGATAAGATATCTGTAAACTGGTTCCTTCTTTTCCTTGTGTTCTGAGAGAACCTTGAACTCTAAAAACTTGAAGTGTTGCCATGTTCAATCCACATCCCCATCTGAATCACTTGTTCTTTGAGAGGCACTGTTGACGAAGACTGTCATACAAACAGTGGGTTCATTTGACTTAGTTCCTTTTTTAAAAACTCACTATTTTTGTGGGTTTTTAAAGTGTACTTAAGGCATCATCTTCACAAGGAAATAACTTCTGTCTCTCTCCAAGGGAAACTGCCTGTTTTGGAGAAAGCATGCAGGGAGAATTTGTGGGAAGAAGGGGCAGTAAATCCTCCCATGCTTACCTAGATTCCCCCTACAAAAGCCACTCCCACCCAGCTAGTCTCTCTTCTAACTTTGGAACCCAGCTGAGTGAAAAGGGCATTTAAAAACAGCCTGAGGAGGCATTTGCAATGAAGAATTAGCAAACCAGAGAAGGGCTAAGCATCCTTCACACTAACAAGTGCTTCCTCCCATTTGTATATCTGCCTTATGGGGAAAACAGGGATTCCAGTCCTGGGTTTTCTTCATAATGTGGTGTTGCACCCTGAAACGGAAAGATATTTCTAAGGGAGAAATTGACATTTTCAAGTAAGTTGCTTATTTTAGGGGTGAGTAAAAATATGTCAGTTATTTTGCCATTTCTGTTGTTTTAATAGCCTTTAAAAACTCACTGTATTCTTCTTATAGCTCTGTCTGAAAATGTGCATTGAAATTTACTCAGTTCTGCTGCTTTTCTTAAACCATTATTGTATATGTACATTTGTTGCGGGAGAATTTGTGCACGAATTTCCTATAAACCTACAATGTCTGTTGGGTTTATCCAAATCCCATCTTTCATGAGTGCTAGCTGACTTTCACTTGCACTGTCTATTGCTCATGCAAGAGGCAAATAATTACTTTTGCTGATCCCCCCCACTCACTGCACCCCTGAGAATCTTCTCCTGAGGGTTACCCAACCATAAATTTCGAGGAAGATGCATAGGGAAGTGGAACATAGGAAGCTGCCTTATACGAAGTCAGACCATTGGTCCACCTGGCTCAGTATTGTTTACACAGATTGGCAGCAGTTTCTCCAAGGTTGCAGGCAGGAATCTCTTTCAGCCCTATCTTGGAGACGCCAGGGAGGGAACTTGGAACCTAGATGCTCTTCAATAGCCCTAACCTAGATACAGTGCTCACGCATGTCTCCCATTCATATGCAACCAGGGCAGACCCTGCTTAGCTAAGGGGACAAGTCATGCTTGCTACCACAAGACCAGCTCTCAGAGGGAAGGGAAGATAACAGCAAAAGTTACCCTCACTTGCATGAGCACCAGATAGTGTGCATGGAAGTTGGAGTTTGGATACACCTACTGGACCTGTTTTTTCAAATCATAGGGCACAATCTAGCACACAGTAAAGTGGAACTTAATGGTGCTTAAAGGTATACTTGTGCTGTCGAGTCGGTGTCGACTTCTGACAACCACAGAGCCATGTGGTTTTCTTTGGTAGAATACAGGAGGGGTTTATGATGCTTAACTTTCCATAATTAATTACAAATGGATGTGTCCATAATTAATTACAAATATATGGAACTACCCAGCAATAGGCTAATTATTTCTGCACCCAGAAAGACCTGGTTAATTATGATAAATAAGATGTTGGTTAAAATGGATTAATCACCATTCAACAGAGATCCATGTTTTTTACTTTGGCATGTTTAAATACTGTAAGAATATGTGAAGAGATGCATTTTACTGAATAAAGCTACAGTTCCACAAAGTGAAGTGCTCTCAATTTGGATCGCCAGCAGGTTTTAATTCTCAGTACTTTCCACCCTTTCTACCTGTGATCCCTTAACTGGAAATTGAAATTGAGACTTTATACATGCAAAAGACACTTCCAAGAAATTATTTTCATTTCATGTTTTTAAAGAACTGGATAACCTTTACAAATTGATAGTATATCCTCTTGAGTACATGAGGTTTTAAGATGAATAAATAATTCATTTATTTGCAGTGGCCCTAATATACTATTTTCAGAGCTTACGGTGTACTTAAATGTTTGTAGGGCCAACATTCAAACCTACATTTTGTCAAACATGGCCTCAGGTTCTGGTCTCCAGAAGTTTAAGACCAAAAATTAAAAAGCATGCAGATCTGATTAGGCTGAGTTGGCTTGAGCTATCCAGTGATCTTCAGAATTGAAAAGAATTTCAATTTAGGGATCTCCTTTCTTTAAAAAACAAAAAAAATGCTGTGTTACTTCAAAATGTTTTATCTTTAAAAAAAGAAAGGAATGTGTTGACTTTTTCCCCCTCCCCCCTTTTTTTTAAAGATATGGCTGATTTTCAAGAAGTATTTGCTAAAGCAAAGCATATAGCTATTATTACAGGGGCTGGTGTCAGTGCAGAGAGTGGCGTTCCAACCTTCAGAGGTGCAGGGGGCTACTGGAGGACATGGCAAGCTCAGGTACCACTCTTAGCTTCTAGGAGTTGTCAGCAGCTGTAAATGTTGGTGACTCTTCTTCATGTTTTGACATTATTTCTTCAAACTACATAAAAATATCCTTGCTTCTCTCTGGAAATTGATCACCCATACGATTTTTCATAAGCACTGCATTAAGTGTTCTTCATGTTGTCCACTGTGTGTTATTAATTGTATAACTAATTCTAAAATCTGAATCACCTATTCAGGATGCCAAGAACTATTAATTAATAAACCTAAGGACATAATATAGACTTGACTGTGAAATGCAAGCCAGTTAGACTTTATTTTACATAAGTGAATGCAGGGGTACAGCTATATAATTTCAGACTCTGGACCTAATGGCCTTGCCCCCTGTTGGCCCCCTCCTTCCCCAGTCAGTGAAAGTTGGTTGAGCCCCCCTCCACCCTAATCAATAAAAGTTCTCAAAGCAATTTGCATAGAAGAATAAATAATAGATAAATAAGATAAATTAATAGATAAATAATATGAGAGTGAAGAGGTGGTCTGGCCAGCTATACTCAAGTTTGTTGCTTAGCGTGAACCTTCCATCTCATTCAACAATGATCACCCTGCCCAGCATGCATGCTCTAGTCTAAACTTTGTCTTGCAGGTTGCAGCCACAGATACAAGAAAGTTCTGCAGCAGCCTTTCGGGACCCTAGTCCTTTGTGGCACCAAAAGGGAGCCTAGTAGTTCAGACCGGCTGTAGGGCAAGAACCTGGCACAGCCTCTGACCTGCAGCTCACCTGGTGAACCATTGGCTGCTGCCTTTCAGCCTGAACAGATTCTTCAGCAAGAAGCGGGGGCGGGGAGAGAAAGCATCTCTGTAGCTCGGGGTGAGGTTCCTCTGAACCCTAGGGATGGGGTGGAGGGCTCTGGACTTGTATCCAAAAGTCCAGCTTTAACAACACAACTGGTGTGTGGCTGATCATATATACTAATATACAGGAAGGTAGGTAAGAGAGCAATGATACCAACTGGAATAGTTTTTCAAGGTAATCTCATACTGTGTCCCACTGCATAGTTGTAGCAAACATAAATGTTATTCAGTTTCTCCAGATGTCACTCATTACCTTTTCATATTTGGGCTAAAGTAAGTAACAAACATATTAGCAACACCTACAGCATATTAATACATCAGTTTACCACCCCCCACCCCCTGAGACACAAGCAACTAAGCTGTCTTCCAAGACTAGTCACTTTTTAAAAGTCTTTCTATGCAGTGCACAAAGGACAGGCTCCACCCTTGCTTTGGATGCATGCCCTGATTAATTTAAGTCTAGGACTGTTGCTGAGGCTGTATTGAGATGTCCTGTTAGGTTGATTGTGTAGTTTACACATATTCTGAATATGATCTTTGTTCCAAGCAGCTGAAGAAATTAATGGATGAGAATAGCATAATGGCTAAGTTTGAGAACTGTGAAGTCCCCAGTTCAAGTTTCACTTCAGTCATGAATTCACCCAATGACCTTGAGCAAGCCAGTATCTCCCAACGTCAGCTCCTCTTTCTGCACTGTGGACATTAACAACCTCTGCTAAGTGGACAAGAGACACCTTTTTAAACTGGTGGCTTTCTTCTGTTTAGCGGAGTGATAGCAACTGTCCCTACTCAACCCAACACAGGGTCCTTCCCAGTGACTGTTGCTATGTAATGGGGAACCATTTCCTCATTCCGCTTGCTGTGTAAACGGCTTTGAGAACTTTTTGTTGACAAGAAGTGTATCAATATTGTCACTAATATCTGCTTGGCTTACAGTGCATTTGGAGGGTTTACCTTATTAACCAAGATGTTATGTACCAGTGGCTATATTTGAGTGGCAACTCTCTCTTGCTGATAAAATTTTTTATATTTGATGACATCCCTGTTGATTGGCTTTTCAATTCTGTGTATGAAATTGTGTTGTTGGCCTATGTTTGTATTAGGCCTGTGCGTCGGAATGTGTACCACCACCCTGGTGCTGCGTGGAGGCAAGCACTCCCAGTGTGGGCGGCTCCCTGTACAGTGGTAGCTGCCACTTCCAGCACCAGGGGAGCCCCTCTTGTGGCAGTGTTTCTCAGTCTTTTCATAGCAAGTACCCCTAACTTCTGAAATATTTAAGTACCTCTTCAATTTTCCAGTTGGTTCTATATTTACAGTAACGTGTACCATGTGTTGGAAAGAGGGCTATATATATAGGATCATGACATGTCCAGTCTAGTTTGGGTAGGGCTGCTGATTTTCACACCAGGGGTGCCGAACTAAAATATCTACCTGAAACTAGAAGTGATGATGGCCAGAGCTAAGAGGTCTGAACCTAGTGCTGTGCAAAGCATGCCATAGCAAAGTATTGCTGGAAAGTCTAAAGTGTCTCAAATGGTGCAGCTAATTTTTCTGCCATGATTTTGAGAGGAGGAAGGGGGACGAGAGAGAGAGGAAAAGAGAGAGTGTGCAAGACAGAGAGGGGACAGGTGGCAACCCTAATTGTGGGGATGGCCCTTAGTAGAAGGAAGATTGTGGCTGCTCTTATTCAAAAAGGCCACATCTCACTTTCTTACCTTCATTAGGGGCCTTGTGAGGTACAAGCTGGCATTAGATCTGTCTATAGTAGTACACTGTGATGGTTTCTCTGTCTGCTGTCATTTATTTTCAGCAGTCCTCTTATAATAGTTATTGCCCTTGATAGCTGGGGAATGCTTTAAAAATTGGGTGTTACTCCAGTAGAGAAAGTCCAAATATTGTGAAAATAAAGAGGATTTCTTGTTTTCACAAAGAAAAAAACCAAAAACAACTGGAACACAAGTTGATTCTTCCCAAGAAATACACAGTTCCAAGCACAACCAGATACAGTTTACTATACTATAGTCTGAGTTGCTTTCTGCTATCTTTTTTCTTGACAATTGACTCTGTCTTCCTTGCTTAACTTCCAACTTACTCTACTTCCTAGGTTCTAAGATCTGTAGAACTCTCCTTGTCAATCCCAGTACTTAGCAACAATTGCCATGCTTACCTCACTAACTCTCAGACCAAGCATAGTATAAAAACATAAAACAATTCTTAACTAGTCAGTTCTTCACAGCATGCATTGTGTATCAGGAATTGGCATCAATTTCCAGGTAAACTGCAGCAGGAAAAAACCTGCTTTCTTAACCAGACCAGTTGAACTAGGAGAAAATTAACCCATCTCCCCAGAACAAATAAAAAGGTTCAAAACCTAAAATCCCTGACCCCTGTGTTATGTGGGGGTGGGCAAGGGCATCATTTAGCTTCCAACAAGAGCAGATGTTATGTATTTTATCCTAGCTTAGTAGGCGTGACTTGCTTCAAGAAACGTAAGAATCCTTAGCCACCAGTCAAGGTAAGAGGAGTTGAATCACTCTCCTAGCCTTTCATATTGGTAAGCTACGTACACTTTTGATCAGCAGCAACTGGAACCTGAATTTGTACACTGCAATTCACCTTAGGTTTATGTAAGTTAATGAAAGCAAAAGGAGTGCAGCTTTCTGTCTGAGCTCTTATGGTCTCTAAACACTTTCAACAGATAGTAATGACTCTCAATTCTTGCAGGATTACACAATGTGTGTTCTCTACTGCAGCAACATAGCTTGTTTGTGCATGTGGCACAAGCATGGGATTCAGTTCTGTGTCTCATTCTGTCTTGCCTAGTCCAATATTTCCCTCCAAGGCAGGCTTCCTCCTGCCCTTCCCCAGCTATTGGCCAGTTGATGGCCAGTATTCCTCTTAGAGGCAGGCTTTCTCCTTTCGTCCCTCCTCAGTTGGTCAGTCAGTGACCCAAATTCCTGTCCCAGGCAGGCTTACTATCTCCCACCTCTCTTCCCACCCTCAACTATTACCCCGTATTCCTGAGGGAGGCTTTCTCCCCTAGATACTATCACTCATAACTGAGCAGTAACTAATAGCTAAGATTGAGCAGCAAAGGCAAGCCAGCACTTTTCTCTTTCCCCTCGTCTTGTACTCCCAAGCATGTACCTCACTGAGAAACTCTGTTCTACAGAACCAGAGCCCACTGAGATGGCTGGTGAGGTGTACAGGGACATTGGCAACATGGCTTTCCCCATGGGGAAAGTGCTGGGAGGACTACACTTCCCAGCCATCTCCACATGTTTTTCCAATGTCTCCTGGGCTCCAGTTCCATAGAAGAGCTTCCTTAGCACTGGAAATGCAAGGTACTGTATGGAACTGGCTGTAGTCAGTCTTGCCTCCGTGCAGCCCTGGGAGTCTTGCCTCCGTGCAGCCCTGGTGGGTTATGGAGGTACACATACTGGAACCTGACATTGTGACACACTGGCCTAGGCTGTGTTGTTTAAATTTTCCACTTTTTCGCAAGATATGGTTTAAAACAAAACCTGGACTTAGGCTTGATTATTTCAGTCAGTTTGAAACTGAAGTGCACTGTATAAACACTAAGCAGTTGTTAGAATCATAAAGTAGACCATCAAGGCCAACCTCCTGCTCGATGCAGGAAACGCATAGCTAGAGTATCCCCAACAGATGCTGCCCAGCCTCTGCCTGAAAAGCTGCAGTGAGGGAGACCTCACCACCCCTAGGTGATTGGTTACATCATCAATCAGCTCTTGCCGTTAAGAGGTTTATCCTAATGTTCAACCAAAATCTCTCCTCCTGTAACTTAAGCTCGTTCGGTCTAGTCTTGCCCTGTGAGGCAGCAGAGAACAAGTCTTGTCTTTTTCTTTGTGTGAACCTTTTAGGTATTTGAAGATAGCTTTCTTGTCCTCCTCAGTCTTCTTTTTTCCAGATTAAACATATCCAGGTCCTAAAACCTTGCCTCATAGGGTTGTTTGCCCATCTTCATTGACCTCCTCTGAATCATTCCAGTTTGTCTACATCCTTTTTAAAGTGTGATGCCCAGAACTGGATGCATCACTCCAGATGAGGTCTGATTAGTGTGGAATAAAGTAAAACAATTACTTTTTGTGACTTGGAAACTATGGTTCTGTTAATGCAGCGTAAAATTGCATTAGCCTTTTTTTGCAGCTGTATCACATTGCTGGTGGCTAACCATCTCCTTCCTTTTTCCTTTTACTTCAATCATAGCTTTTTGTTGCTTTTACTGTTTCTCACCAGCTTCGGCTTGTTCTGAGCTTTAGCTTTCTTGACACTGTCCCTACAAGTCTGGGCTATTATCCTGTATTCATCCTTGGTGACCTCTCTTTCCTTCCATTTCTTCTGTGTCCATTTTTTTAATGCTTGGCTAATCACTAGACCTCTTGTGTAGCCACACTGACTTTCTTATATATCTCCCATTTATGTTTTCATGGGGATGGGTTGTGATTTCTTCAGAAACTCGCACCCATCTTGGGCTCCTTTTTCAATTAGTTTATCAAGTCATAAAATTCTAGCTAGCACATCTCTGAGCATGTATTCTTACAACTGCTTTCAAATGTATGTGAGACTTTATAATCATATGAGAGTATTTTCCACCAATAGAGCAATGCATTTTTTCTCCCTCTGCAGGAACTAGCTACTCCAGAAGCTTTTGCAAGGAATCCATCTAGGGTGTGGGAATTTTACCACTACCGTAGGGAGCTTATGATGAGTAAACATCCAAACCCAGCACACATTGCCATAGCAGAGTGTGAAGCCAGGCTTAGCAAGCAAGGCAGGAGTGTTGTGGTCATCACGCAGAACATTGATGAACTCCACAGAAAAGCAGGAACAAAGCATCTCTTAGAAATTCATGGTAAGGATCCCCCGCAATGTCTCTTGTCTCATTCATTCATTCATTCATTCATTCATTGTCCCTTATGCAAGTGATTTGTATAATCAATGTACATCAACACCATTTGTATGTTGTCTTGGATCTCCTTGAAGACATGCATAAAATAAAACTTCTGTAAATGACTTGGGGACAAACATGTATTGGGGGGGGGATCTGTATCCATATTTTCTCCCTCATGGGGTTAAATGCTGGAAGAAGGGATTGTGACTGGGAAAGCAGCATGAGAGAGAGAGAGAGAGAGCTAAACACTTCTTTCTCCAGTGCCATTGCACTGATCAAACTGGCATCTTCTCAGAACTACATTTAGCACTAGCAATAGCAATAGCACTTACATTTATATACCGCTCTATAGCCAGAGCTCTCTAAGCGGTTTACAATGATTTTAGCATATTGCCCCCAACATTCTGGGTACTCATTTTACCGACCTCGGAAGGATGGAAGGCTGAGTCAACCTTGAGCCCCTGGTCAGGATCGAACTTGCAACCTTCTGGTTACAGGGTGGCAGTTTTACCACTGCGCCACCAGGGGCTCATTTCATTTAAAAACAACAACAAAAAGATGTTTGGAGATCCAGTCATGAAGCTTGTGTGTAAATTGTCACTGGAAGGCAAATTAGAAATTAATGTCTGCAGTTAGAGTAAGAATTACATGCAAGAACAAGGCAAGGATCAAAAGGGTTAAACATAGCTTCATGCATGGACAAGTGTAGTTTAGGACTTCCATTTTAAGTTGAACCCTCTCATCATAGTTACTTCTCAAGAGCTGGGGTATTACCCAAGATACTCTAGCAAGACACAAGAATCAGCAGAATGTCTGTGCATGCAAAAGTGCTATGCATAGGACTCTTTAGATTTCAGCCATAGTAGGGATGTACAAAACTTTTCAAGAAATGTTTCGACTCAAAATGTGCTGTTTCAAGCTCAAAACAAAACTCTCTGTAAACGGCCTGTTTCGAGTTCAAAACAATCCTATTTTGATTCCAAATGTTTCGAGCACCATTTTGGAGGCTTGTTTTCCCCTTGCTGATTAGTTTTCTTGTACTAGCTTGTGATTCTATGGGGGCTTGGGGGAAAAGTTAAAAATTTGTTTAAAATTACTTGCTTGCCCATTTCTTTTGTGCGTTGGGTGGTAAGTAGTACCCATCATACCCTACCACCCAACCCACTTTGGTGTCCCTTGGAGCTACCCATGGGGAACAATGGGGTATTTTGAGTTTTCCCATTTTTCCCTTTGGCCGAAACATTCGAAATGTTTCAAGTTTTGTTTCATCAAAACAACCTGGTTGACCACTATTTCAATCAAACGTTCCAGCCGTCTGTGTTTTGTTTTGAGCTCAAAACAAATGTGTTTCGTGCACATCCCTAAGCCATATTTCTTCTTCACTTTTTAGAAGGCTTTTAAAACTGATTTCCTTCTATAGAAGACTGAAAAAATAAGCTCACAAAAAAGATTTGCATCTAACAATATATTATTTTTAGAGTGTGTAACTTGTATTTGTAGCTTGTCCTTCTTGGTACAGGTAGACCTCGCTATACACAGTACCACTATTCATGGTTCTGTATATCCACGGTCCATAAATAGGCACCCGACCTCAGCATACACAGGTACCAAAAGGGTTAATACCTGCTTATCTGTGGTTTGTGGTGGTTGGAAGTGATCTCTTCTGTTAATAAATAAATAAATAAATAAAATTGAGGAAAATCCCCCAAATTGGGGGTTTGGAGGGGCATCGCTGGACAGTTGGAGACCTGCAGAGCATGGTACAGTACTTTTTTGCTTCTATTTCCACCATTTTCCACTGTGTTGGGCCCTTTTTTTGCCCTGTAGGAACCTAACCTTCCAAACCTCATAGACTCAGTGCCTTGTTATCTGTAGAAAACAGCGGGAATTAAACCCCTGTGGATAACAAGTTACACCTGTACAAGTTTAAGCAGTCATAAGTTGCCTCAAGGAAAATAGCTTTCAAAATATCCCAGTGATTTCTTTTAAAAAGTTATTAGTATGTTAATTCAACAAGGGTGGGGAGAAGGTGCACAATGGAAAAGCCCCAAGATACTTGCAAAGATGGAATATAGGTTATAAGCAGACTTACACTGATGTTTTGCAGGGGACTAATGGGATAAAGGAGCAAATGACTATTCCTCGGTTTTTTTGGTTTTTTGGTTTTGTTTACAGTCTCCTGTGTCTACCTTAAATTTATAAACTACAGACCCTGGGGCTTTTCTGTCACACCCATTCTTCCCACTCCCTCACCCCATGCTGTTTTGCTGTATATCCGGCCTGCTGAATAGTTCTGAAGAACTTAAAGGCTTCCTGCTTGCTACTTTTTAGCATTTTAATAGGTCATAATAAAGGGGTTTTTTTGATGGATCTTAAAAACAATTTATCAATGTGGCTGCCTGTGATTTTGTGTACTATAATTGAGCAGTCATGAAACAAACCACAGTAATGGAGACTGCTGAGGGAAATTACTATATTAATCATGTAGCTTAATACTGATTTATATGAGTTTTGGAGTCTGTATGTTAAATGTTGAGTAAGCATTTTAATAGTTTCCTTTTAGCTAGCCAATACACTTTCACTTGTAGGTGCTTTACAGTAACATTTCAGAGTGCAATTGCTAAGTTGTTCATTCTAAGTTCTTTCAAGATGTATTGGAGTCATGCTTCTGGTATGTTTTAACAATGTTGTATTACCAACCATTAAGTCAAACTTCAAAATGTGTATTCTCACAGGTAGCTTATTCAAAACCCGATGCACTAGTTGTGGAAATGTGTCAGCAAATCACAAGAGTCCAATCTGCCCTGCTTTGGCTGGAAAAGGGTAATTGATCTGTGCTATTATACCTGCAGTTTGTGGCAATGGGTAGTGATGGAGATCTTAGCTTCTAAGTAAGGCTACATACATAGGCCTGATGTAGAAACTAAGAACATGCATGGGAAGCATCCAGACTGAGTGCACTTATAGAAGCAATATTCTGCCAATTTCCTTGTTCCCTCTTCCTCCCCTGTAGCCCCCACCCCCTGAAAGCTGATCGTGAGGGTTAAGGGGCTCTTGGCAACAGCTTATGATGCAGCATAGGTGGCTGCAGAAGGAAGCAGGATCTCAGAAGACTGAGCAGAGACACCTTGGCCTATGGAAGGTGTCTCCAGTTGGTTCCTGGGAATTCCCCCCTGCCTACAGTCATTTGCCCACCATTAAGCGCAGTGCTGAGGGTCCCTTGACTCACAAACAACTTTTGGGGGGCTCAGGGTTATAGGGAGAGGAGAAGGTGGGGGAAATGGGTGGAACACTACTTCCACTAGCAGAGTAAGTCAACTTGGTCATTAAGAACAAGTATGTGTTAAGTCAAATTGTATTGCTTATTTTTCCTGCCCATTCTTTAGGCTTTTGAACAGTTGCCCAATATTTGGACAAATTTATAGAACAATTTTTCAAATGTAAATGGACAAGAGAGAGAAAGGCAAAGTTGTTTTATGAGAGTTTTCCAGATATCAGTGTTTTCACAAATATCTTACTTTTCATAAGAGTACAATTATTTTATTTGGCACTCAGTCCTTAAACTTTTCTCACGGTAATTGTTCTTCCTTATGTAAAGGTAGCTTTTCAGTAAGAAAGGTCTATATTTTGCTGATCACCTATTTTCAATAGCTGAAGCTAAATGTGTCCTCGATAGGAAAGAAAATGCATGAAATGGCATGTGATTTTTTGCATGTTTATATTTTCTATTTTAACTTTATTTTTCCAATTCCAGTGCTCCAGATCCTGATGTTGAAGATGCCAGAATTCCTGTGAAAGATCTTCCCCGGTGAGTGGTGAGCTGCTGTAGATCATGAAAATCTTTGTACTTGTGTATATGTGTATGGTGGTGGTGGTGGTGTTTTTTTAAGTGACTTAACAAAACAGATATAAACCTAACATTATTTAAATATTTCAGTTTTCATCTTCATCAGTAACATGGAGCTGTTGGTTTGGTTGTCTGTTTTGAAATCAAAGAGCATTGTGTTACTGCTGAAGGTAGAAACTGAAACATTTAACCAAATAAACTTTTGCCAGTTTCTTTTTTAACCTATAATATCTGTTGTCCACTGTATCCTATGGAGATACAGAGCATAATTGACTGCAAGCACTATGTATTTGTGTTACAGATTGTGTGTGTGTGTGTGTGTGTGTGTGTGTGTGTGTGTGTTCATACGTACTGCATGTCTGTATCTGTTGGTTCAAGACGTTGATACTAAGGGCTGTTCCTTTGGAGCCCATTTGTGGGTTCTTCAGAGGTCTATGCTGTCTCCCATGTTGTTTAATGTTTACATAAAATCAGTGGGTTGAGGTCATTCTGAGACATGAACTGTCATCCATATGAAAATGCCACTCGGTGTCTCTTCCATCTGAATCAGGTCATCCAGCTTCTGAATGGTGCACCTTTCTGAAGTTGATAAAGGTCTGGGTGAGAGTGGCTAAACTGAAACTTAGTTCAGACAAGGTAGAATTACTAATAGTGGGCAGCCCTAATTCCAGTAGAGTGGTGGAAGTGCCTGCCTCTGCAAGAGGATGAAACTCTACCCACCCCCACAAGAAGATTTAATTGCTTGAGGGTGCCCCTAGATCTGGACTTCTTAGGTTGAGGCTGCAGCCAGGAGTACATTTTATCAGGCTTGGCTGATCCACCAGCTACACCTGTTCCTGGAAGAGAGGCATCTAAACAATATAGTGCATGCATACTGTGGAAACATCTTTGAGTTTACTCTCGCAATGCACTTTATGTGGGGCTGCCCTTGAGAGCAGTTTGAAAACTTTGATTGGTCTAAAATCCAGCAGTCAGGTTAATATCTGGTGTTACCTGCAGCAAGCACATAACTTCAGTTCTATGGGCTAGGCCCAATATAGGCCCATATACTCGAGGAAATGGCTTTTCCCTCATATTCCTACCTGCTTGTTGAGATCTGGGAACAAAAACTTCTTGGCAGTCCCAGCATCTATCAGGTTGGTGGCAATTGTGCTCTCTTTTGGCAGTAGTCCCCCAGTTTTGGGGATCAGCTACCAAGTCCAGTGTCACAGATCCAGAAGACTGACTCTTCTAAACGAGCTGTCAAGATGAATCTCCTTAGGCAAGCCTTTCATGGCCAAGATGCCATGTCACTGGGGTGTTGGGGATACAAAAACCTGTCATTTTAATGAGGTCTTGCTGCAGTTGTATTGACATTTTAAGTTTTCCATTGTGACCTGCTTTGAGAACACTGGCTGAAAATCAGGCTATAAACTAGCCAAATAAATGTGTGTCTTAACTGCATTCCTAAGTAAACTTTTTTATTTTATCCCATTTTTCTACAACAAGGTGCACTCAACATGGTATACAAATAAATATTAAAAACAATTCAGAAAATAGAAAATGAACTGTAATAAGCAATTATAGCAGTAATCATTGAATGCCTGCCTGAATAAAAAGGTAGTTAAAACATCTTAAGAAATGAGGCACCCAGGCGGGCGAGCTCTTGTCCTCCGCTCCTGAAAAGACCAACAGCCTGAGACATTTTATTAATCGTCTAACATTTTTATACCACCTTTCTGCCTTGACAAAAACACCCAAAGTGGTTTACAATATTAAAACAAGCAACTTATATGTAATTAAATTACAACTTATATGTAATTTGCTTGTTTTAATATTGCAAACCGCTTTGGGTGCCTTTGTCAAGGTAGAAAAGTGGTATAAAAATGTAACAAATATCTGAAAACAGGAAGAACAGGAGCCTGCCAGCACTTCTTGCGGGGAGTGTTACACAACTGTGGTGCACCGCCAAGAAGACCCTATCTCTACTCTAGTGTCAGCCAGTCTCCAAAGTCAATAGACCAGGGAATTAACCAGAGTTTCATCAGCTTCCCTGCAGGGCAGATTGTGGAAATGCTACTCAGAAAATCTCTGCTGGGCAATATTGTGCAGATGCAGTGGTGGCAGATTTTATTTTATTTTATTTTATTGTCACCATCATTGCCACAGAGTACTCCCTAACATGGGCACTAATCTGTGTTTAGTTGGATTCACCGCAAGTATTCCATCATTCGCACTCTAGCTGTTTGCCCAAACATTTCATTGAACCAAGAAGCTGGACAGGCCCTACAGTTCAGGAGAGGGTATCTAGAAGCAGTCATACCGACTGCTCATGGCCTCTCCCTATTCCAGTGGATGAATCGACAGGACCACCAGATATAGGCAGAAAATTACCTCTGAGACACTCAAGAAGCCATCAATATCATAAGTCTCTGGGGAGGACTATCTTAATATGCCTCCACCCCTGAAGAAGTTAGGAGAAACTAGAATAAGTACCATCGAACTCAATGGGACTGTATTCTGAATAAACAGAATTTTGGCTGTCATTGTTTTACTCCCCTTAAGATGTTTGGGGTTGGAATGAGGATTACTTTTTATTTTAATCTTCATTAACCCCTGCCAACTTGGCAAAGAGGCACCTTTTAATGTGGTGATTCTCTTTATTTAGCAGTGGGGGAGTAACTGGCCCTATTCACCCCCAGCACAGTACCTCCAGTGACTGTTGCTGGTGTCTATCTTATGTTTCTTTTTAGATTGTGAGCCCTTTGGGGACAGGGATCCATCTTATTTATGTATTATTTCTCTGTGTAAACCGCCCTGAGCCATATTTGGTAGGGCGGTATAGAAATAGAATAAATAATAATAATAATAATTGTAGCAGAAGATAATAAGTTCAAGAGATCAGTGCTGGCTTTAGATACAGTTTTCTTCATACTGAGTTTGGCTTGGCCTTTTATTTGATTAATTATTAATTGAAAGTTGGGCATGATCCAGCCAGAGTTAAACACTTTCCTACCCCTTTGGTTTTAGTAAGAGAAGATTATGCATGTATTTACATTAAAATCAGTCAGTGGATGGATTACACCCTTTGTTTGTTCAGTGGTAGTTCTTGGATTGGGTGAACATTTCTGAAGTGTATTAATTACTTGTATTAGAGATGCTTTAGGAATAAGTAAGATTATTTCCACTAGTTTTTGGGTTTTTTTTTTAAAGAATGTAAATAATAGAATAATCTGGATTGTGATCCATTGTATCCATAAGAACTGGGTTTCTGCGCCTGCGCAGGGACCTCCCGGGCTGACTAGCTAGCTCCTCTTCGCGCCCCGCCCGTCTGCACGTGCCTTGCAGCTTCCGTTGGAATCGACGGTTGGGGCGCCTCTCCTTCAGTTTTCTCTTGACCGCCAAAGCGCTTACACCTCTTGGCTGTTGCTCCTCAATTGTTATCAAAAATTTGACTTCGGACTGTTTGACTATTCTCTACTGAGCGGATTAATTGGTTTGACTTCAGAACGAACAACGGACTTGATTTTGGGACTCTGATTCTAACTACGAAGTTTGTACAGGACGGTTTTGACTCGGAACGGCGAACGGACTTGATTACGGACTCTGCTTTGTTTGTTCCTAAGATTGTTTACTGAATTTGACTTGGAACGGCATTTGGACAATGGAAGCTAAGAAGACATTCAAACGGTGTGAAAAGTGTCGAGCAAAGTTGCCTTCGACTGATTATCACGACGCCTGTTTGATGTGCCTAGGAGAGAATCATAACACGGCGGCGTGTAAGATATGCTGCTCGTTTTCAAAACAAACTAGACAAAATAGAGCTCTCAGGCTTCGAGCGGCGTTATACGAGGAGGCACTTCGACCGCCAACTCCTCGTCCGTCGGCGTCGATGAGTTCCGGATCGACATCGGGAGCTTCGGTGTCGAAGGAGTGCGGTGCATCAAGCTCCCCGGGATTGGGTTCCAGTGGGTCTGCTGATACGCAGTCTAAAACCGCTGTTGACACTCTGTTTAAGAAACCAAAGGAGGTTTCAAAAAAACGGAAGCATAAGGATAGAGATCGTCATGCTTCTGAGAGGGAAGGTCGCCATCGTGAGGAGTCTCGACATCGAACTCCCTCACCGACGGCAGCACAGATTTACGACGTGGACTCGGCTGAGTCCCCTACAGCCTCGACGTCGACACCTTCGGTATCGACGGTCAGGATGATTTCGGCTTCGACATCGACTTTAGTCTCGACATCGACACCAGCGTCGACATCGAGATTGGACCAAGGCAGCCTGGGACAGGCATCGACATTGGAATCGACATCGATATCGGCATCGAGGCATTTGCAAGTCTCGGCTTCGGAGCCTCCCATAACTGCCCAGGCGGTGTATGCCATTCCTCCGTCGGCGTCCACGGTGCCGGAGCAGATATTGAATGTGAGCACTGCTCCTTCGTCGGTGTTGACGGCTTCGACATTGAGGAGGATTCCTCATCTTTTGTCACCGGCATTGATGCCGGCACAGTCCCCCTCGATGCCGAGGACTCCGAGTCTGGCTACACACGGGGACGGACTTAGAGAACTGCTGGAGTCGAGTTCGAGTACCCCCTCGGGTGCGACGTTTCGCGGCTTCCTGTCGACAGCTGCGGAATTTTGTGCAGGCTGGACAACTTGCTCAGCCGCTGCTGCAGTCAGAGCATGCAGACCATCAGGGGCCGTCTGTGAACTTGCCTATACAAACACCATTGGTGCAAGTTCAAACTTACCTTCCAGAGAATTCACAGTTACCTGTGGTCCAGACGAGGATGCCAGAAAAACCTGCTGGGAAAAGAAAGAGGAAAGCAACACCTCCTCCTTCTGAACCATCATCTTCACCCTCTGATGACAGTGAGGACGATGAGTCGGGACCGGCCTCTGACAGAGATGATATCAGTCGTAGGTCGGACCCCCCTTCGGATGTGCCACCAAAACTATCCACCTCGCCAACTGAGGAATTGAAAGCTTACCATATCCTCATAAGGGACATCGCTGAAGCCCTGGGCATGGACGTAAGCTCTCCGGATGCGGACGTTGCTGACCCGGTCTATAATATGATGAAGCGGTCTAAGACTTCGCATCCTGTTGCCCTCACCATGATTCCTGGGATAGACAAGGCTGCGAAGGTGGCATGGGACTCAGTGGGGGTCGGGGCTCCGACTTCCAAGCGCATTGAGAATTTGTATAGAGTGACTGAAGGAGAGAACTCTTACCTGTTACGTCATCCTATACCGAACTCCTTGGTTGTCAGTTGCGCTTCATCCACCAAGAGTGGACACCGTCATTCCACGCCTGCTGACAAAGAGGGGAGGAAAATGGACGTTATGGGTCGAAAGATCTATAGCACCTCCAGTTTAGCAATTCGTATTGCTAATTATGCGGCATGTATGGCACGCTATAACCATTTACTTTGGGATGCGCTCTTACAGGATTCATCCTCTTTATCTCCGGAGGACTTCCAGTGGAGATTTAATGATGTGTACGAAAGAACAACAGCAATAACGCGCCAACAACTGAGCGCATTCAAACACTTGTCAGAGACGGAATTGAGAGCAATGGTGACGGCAGTGAGCTTGCGCAGGCATGCGTGGCTTCGCTCAGCAACCCTGCAGACAGACATGAAGGAGAAAGTCGAGTCCTTGCCATTTGACGGCAAAGGCTTATTCCATGAGGACACGGACACGTCAATGGAGACGTTGAAAAAATCTAAATTCACTGCCCGCACCTTTATGGTGCCTTCGAGCGGTTCCAGCTCAACTGCAAGGAGCCGCACTTATTATCAGAGAAAGAGTGATCGGTATCGGGACCGCAAAGAATACCGAAAGCAATTCAGACCTTACCAACGCGGTAAGGGCTTTAACCAAAAACAAAAAGGAAAAACAGCTCGTCAAGGCGACAAGGACGCTTCCAGCAAGAGCTTTTGACGGGACTGTTCGTCCACTGCATCAGTTTTGCAGCAGCCAATTAAGTCCAACGCTACAATCCAGGACCCACTACATCGGCCCTGTAGTTGCCAGGATCAACATCAAACTGGCAAGCCATGCGCCAGCATGGCACAACATAACATCCGACCGGTGGGTACTAAGAATAGTGCAGACTGGATATGCGTTGGAGTTCGAGACAAGGCCTCCCTTCTCTGGACTGGTCTATATGCCGGCCACAGAGGTGTTGCGGGAGGAGGTCAAGGTGCTGCTGGAGAAACAGGCGATCACGCGGGTGCAATGGGCGAACAGACTGACTGGCTACTATTCCCGGTATTTTCAGATACCAAAGAGAGACGGTGGAATAAGAGCCATAATGGACCTGAGGGGGCTCAACCTCTTCATTCGGACCAGGAAATTCAGAATGGTGACGCTGCAGGGAATTCTGCCTCTGCTGGTGAACGAACAGTGAGCAGTTACTCTGGATCTCAAGGACGCTTATTTTCATATCGGGATACAGGAGAGTCACCGCAAGTTCCTCCGGTTTACAGTAGGGGCACAGATCTATCAATATGTGGTGCTTCCATTTGGACTTTCTACTGCGCCCAGAGTGTTCACAAAGGTGATGGTGGTGGTTGTAGCCCACCTACGAACTCAGGGCTTGAGGCTGTATCCGTATTTAGACGATTGGCTCGTGGTGAGCCACGACAGGAGTTTACTTACCCGCCAAGTGCAGATGCTGCTAGCCTTATTGGAGTGCCTCGGCATCAATGTGAATTGGAAGAAGTCGAGACTCGAACCCATGACTCGAGTGAACTTCATCGGAGCGGTGCTGGACTTGGAATTGGCCAGGGCGTTCTTACCTGCGGAAAGAATTACCCAAATGCATGAACTCATACGTCACTTTCAGAGGACTCCACGGCAGCCAGCGGTTCAAATCCAGCGGATGTTGGGTTTGATGGCATCATGCACCGCAACGGTGTCACACACGCGCCTCCACATGCGCACATTGCAGCATTGGTTTCTCCACAACTTCCGACCCAATGTGGATGGCCAGAATATGCACTTGACATTACCACATGTCCTCGCCAGCCTGGGGTGGTGGCTAGACATGGGCAATTTGGGCAAAGGAGTCGAGTTTGTGTCCAAGGAGCCCACCTCCCGGATAATGACAGATGCCTCGATGGCGGGCTGGGGTGCGCATTGCGCCAGCGTATGCGTGCAGGGGACATGGACCCAGTTGCAGAGACTTCAGCATATAAATTACTTGGAGCTATTGGCTGTGTTCCAGGGCCTAAGGGCATTCGAACCTATGATAAGGGGACGAGCAGTACAGCTGGAGTTAGACAACACGACGGCGATTGCCTACCTCAACCATCAAGGGGGGACAGTGTCACTGTCTCTTTGCCTACTTGCGAGAAAAATATGGGACTGGTGCATTCAACATTCAATTCACCCGGTGGCAATACACATAAAGGGTGTAGACAACTGCTTGGCCGACAGGCTCAGCAGGGACATCAGTTTCAACCAAAGACACGAGTGGGAAATCAACCCGATGTATCTCGACAGGGTGTTCGAGATCTGGGGGGTCCCATCGATAGACTTATTTGCCACGGTTGCCAACAAAAAGTGTGTCAATTATTGTTCGCGTGCGGGCATAGGCCAAGGATCCCTGGGGGATGCTTTTCAACGGGCCTGGAAGACGGGACTGTTATATCTTTTTCCCGCGCTGCCGTTAATGGGCCGTGTGGTTGCGCAGATATTGCGGGACCAAACGAAATGCATACTTCTGGCTCCATGGTGGCCGCGCCAGCCGTGGTTTGCCTCACTTCTGGGAATGTCTCATTCAGTGTTCCACAAGTTCCCCAAGGCTCCAAACCTGTTACAAAGAGAACACGGAAAGGTGTTACACCCCGATGTGCACTCTCTCAAGCTGACCGCTTGGAGAATCAACTATTAAACAACATCTTACTAAACAGTAGGCGTGCGTCGACAAGACGCAGTTATGCCTGCAAGTGGAACCGCTTCAAGAGTTATATGAGGGGGAAGAGTGTCACGCCATTGCGTGCGACCCCTCGGGATGTGCTACGTTACCTGACATCGCTCAAACTGAGTGGATTGGCGAATGTCTCCATTAAGCTGCATTTGGCTGCAATCTCGTCAAAGCACAGGGGATGGGATGGGTCCACGGTTTTCTCCCACCCGGAATGTAAACGTTTCCTGAAGGGTGTTAATAACCTTTACCCGCCTGTGCGCAGCCCAATGGAGCAATGGAGTCTGTCTTTAGTACTCTCTGCCCTAACGGAGGCACCTTTTGAGCCACTGGCGACTGTTCCACTGAAGTTTCTGACCTTGAAGGTGGCATTCTTGGTAGCCATTACATCGGCTAAGAGAGTGAGCGAGATGACGGCCCTGCGGATGGATAGACCCTACACTCAATTCTATCCACACAAGGTTGTGATGCGTCTCGATCCGAGATTCCTGCCGAAGGTGGTAACAGATTTCCACTTAAATCAAGACATAGTGCTACCAACTTTTTTCAGTAGTCCGGAGACGGACTTAGAGAAGGCCCTCCACACGTTGGACGTGCGTAGATCACTCCTATACTATTTGGAGAGAACTCATGACTTTAGGAAGAGTAAAAAGCTTTTTCTCTCCTTCCGGGGGCGTAGCAAGGGCCGTCCAATCTCTCGCCAGAGACTTGCTCACTGGCTAGTGGAACTGATTTTCCTCGCCTATAAAAGCCAGAAGATAACACCGCCAAAGACGGTTCGGGCTCACTCTACTAGGGCCTACGCAACGTCTGCGGCACATCTGTCAGGCATTAAAATGGCAGATGTCTGCCTGGCGGCGACATGGTCATCGCATCTACCATTCGTAAAGCATTATGCTCTGGATCTGCGGATGGCTAGGGAGGCGAATTTTGGAAGATCAGTGTTGAAACGTGTGTTGGCATAGCTGGGGGTCATCTGCACCCGCCTCCTTATGGGGTAGCTTGCTAAACACCCAGTTCTTATGGATACAATGGATCACAATCCAGATAAACAGTTTGCTTACCTGTAACTTATGATCTGGATGTGATCCGTTGTATTCATAAGTCCCTCTCAGCCGGCCCCGCTGCAGAATGCCTGGACTAGTGGATGCTGGTGTACGGATCGTCACTTATATGGCGGTCTGCGAGAAATCTGAAGGAGAGGCGCCCCAACCGTCGATTCCAACGGAAGCTGCAAGGCACGTGCAGATGGGCGGGGCGCGAAGAGGAGCTAGCTAGTCAGCCCGGGAGCTCCCTGCGCAGGCGCAGAAACCCAGTTCTTATGAATACAACAGATCACATCCAGATCATAAGTTACAGGTAAGCAACCTGTTTTACCTTGATATGATTACTGACTTCATAGTAAATTAACTGAAGATTTCTAATTGTTTTACTTTGCAGCTTTACTTCTGGTTTGAGGTATAATTTCACCATATCTTTTTTATTTTTAACAGATGTGAAGACTGCAGTGGCCTCTTGCGCCCTCATGTTGTGTGGTTTGGAGAAACTTTGGATTCTGATATCCTTACAGAGGTTGAAAAAGAGCTTGAGATTTGTGACCTTTGTTTGGTAGTAAGTGATATATTGGTTTTCTGCTTCTAATGCTTGAAGGTTTATAACTTTAACTTTAACTGCATGTCAGGGAAGGATGCTGATGGTAATTATGAAATGTAACATTATTCACAATACTTCACAACACTGATATATAACATAAAGGGCAAAGAATGTAAAATGTGTTCTGTGCACACCTCTACCAACATGTTTGAGTTGGGGAACAACACATGGACGTGTACTCCTGTACGAGCTTTCCACTCTCTTCTTTTTCAATGTTAGCCATAGTGTAGTGTTATGTCTGCAACCTGTCTGTGGTTAATGGTAACTACAGTTAGATTTAGATTGAGGGTGGTTTGGAAACTCAAGTTAAACTTTCCATCATTATTGCTGAAAAGGGGAAAGAAGTAGGGATGAACTCGTCGTGTTTTCTTGATCTCTGGTTTAAGAAGTTAGGAGATGTGATGTCTGTATTGGGCCAAAAATGTGGGTAAGTTTACTTAATACTTGAGCTCAGTCATTGTGTTGGTGCCTTTGGCTGTATAATGTGTGTGTGCTCTCTCTCCTCTCTCAGGTTGGCACCTCTTCTATAGTATATCCTGCTGCTATGTTTGCTCCTCAGGTCTCTGCCAGAGGAGTGCCAGTTGCAGAATTCAACATGCAAAGCACTCCAGCTACAGAAAGATTCAGGTAAAATGCTAATTTATTTTGTTACTGAGAGAGCTTCATTAATGTTAATATAACAATTGAAATGTTTATCACAGAAGTCAATGCCATTCCCTAATTTGCATCCTAATCTACAGACCAGTGAATTTGAAGCACCTGCCTTGAAGCCTGGTTAGCAGTATAGAAGCCAGTGGGATAATCTATATATTTAATTCTTTTAGGCACACCCATCGCTAATCCCATGCCTGGCAGTTCTCACAAGAGAGCTGCCCATGAGTGGCGGGGCGGGGGGTGGTGTGGGCAGCGGCCAGTGAATGGCCGGGGCGGGGAGGCAGGGAGAAGAAAGCTGATGGGTGGCCTTGAGTGGCAGGTAGGCCTAGCAGGCGGGCGGTTATGACCTGTGGGTGGCCAGTTGGAGCGGCTGTGACCGGTGGCTGGAGTGGCTTCAGCGGCCGTAACCGGGCCCAGCCGACAGGCGGCCACCATGACCAGAGCAGCAAATGGTGGGTGGCCGAAGTAGCCACGAATGGCAGGTGGGCCTGGCAGGCGGGCAGATGCAGTGGCTGTGGGCAGGGGGAGAAGAAGAGGGGTGGCTGGGAAGAATGCAGTGGGGGTGGCAACCAAAAAAGTGGCGGCGTGGGGCCTGTTTGGGCCTTTGTGCATGTGCGGTGGCCAGTTTTTTTGGTGGCCAGTTTTAATTTAAAAACAAAAACAAAACAAATGGCCGCCGAGCATGTGCAAATGTCTGCGAGGCACTGGGCCATGTCAGGCCTCGTAGAGGCCATTTGCACATGCACGGTGGCCTCCAAAATGGCCATCGCGCCGATATACGGCTGCCCGGATGGGCCACGGCGGCTTTGTGAGAGGCAAGCGGCAGGAGGGGGAACGCTTGTGGAAACACACACACACCCCCACAGCCTACAGGAAGCCCCCCGAAGGGGCTGAAGGTAAAAATAAAAAAAAATTGCAGACGTGCGGGGGTTTGGTTCCGGTCTGGATGAAACTGGGGGGGGGGTTCGGTTCGACCCTGAACCGGTTCCACACATCCCTAAATAGAATGCCATTTTAACCTGTTTCAGGCTCGGAACGACACTGTTCCAACCCAGAACTTTCCGGGCAGGCAGTGGGGGGAGGGGGCTGAGGACGGGCAGTACCTTTTAGAAGTTGTTGTTAGCAGTGATAGTCAGAGGAGCTGCGATGCTTCTTGGACTATCGCTGCTAACAGCAACTTTTAAAGGTACCTATCGCTCCTACCCCCCACCACTGGCCACCTGGAACAGTGTTCCAGGTCGGAACGGGGTTGTTCCATAGGGATAACCTCATTCTGCCGGTTGTGCCGACGGAACGTTCCAGCGCTTTGTGTTCTGTTCCGGGCTCAGAACAGAATGTAAAATGTGTTCTGTGCACATCTCTACCAACATTACATTTTTAAGATTTGCTGTGCTGGCAAAAAGCTCATCTTCCTTTCTAGTAGCTTTGAGGTTAATAGTAGCTAAAGATAAGATTTGTATTTCATGTTAGTATGTACTTATGTACTTAGGTTTCTTATAATGTGAGATCCATTTTTCAAGGCTGATTTAAAAACATACAAGACTGGTGCAAATAATACTCTGTGGAAAGGATGCGCCCCCCTCCCCCGCCCCTGTATGCAGGGGCACCACTCTCTGTGGGAGGAGAGTATTTTGTCTGTATTTCTATTATGTATTTTACACTCACTCATTCACTCAGGGAGAGACTCTAATTGTGTGAGGGGGCAGTTTGTCTGTAATTCTAACCCTTGCTCCCCCCTCCAACACAAAAAGGAAGAGGTGCCCCTGCATGCTGGGGTGGGGATGTTACCATGGTTGCATCCCTGTACACCCCCCCACCCCCGGCACTCTTCAGCATGCCCAGATCTGGCTCCCAGATGCAGGAATGTGACTAGTTGTTGTCGTCGTCCTTGGTGATGGAGAATATGACATGTGGGTTTATGGTGCATGCACATCCACACCATCTGTGGTGAGCTAGGAGGATAGAATATTGTTTAAACCACCCAGAAATTATTGCAAATCTGTTGTGATGTTTGATGAAATATTATTTATGTCTTGAATTTTGTGCTTCTTTCAGGTTCCATTTTCCAGGGCCCTGTGGTACCACCCTGCCCCCAGCAATTGCTCGCCATAAAATGGAAATCATCTCGTGAATATTCACTGCAAGCACAGAAGAATCTGATTGCTAATTTCAACAGGGTGTCTATACAAGAGGACCGGACCTTGCATAAAACAGTCTACATATGATTGGGAAACTGGATCTGAGGATGGCACTGAACAAAACAAATCATGAGTCCCTGATTGATTACAAGAAAGAGCAAAGGACAAGAATTATTATGAATTGGGACATTGGAAAAATTGTTACAGTTTTTCTAACAAAAACGTGTGTGAAATAAAATATTAACTGTTCCAAGTGTAGTATCATAGTAGTGCTAAGAGGACACTGGTGCTCCTATCTGTCAGACTGTATCTCTGATGAATCATAAACTCAGAGGGATGACTCTGTGACTACATGACTTGCAAAATAATGTTCTAAAGTTGCTCTAAAATTCTGAAAATGGTAAGCAAGCAAATGAATGCTCACATTAGGATTTTTTAGGAACACAATAAAACAAGGTTGTCCTGCTTATTAGACAGGGCACTCCTAGAAAAGGTTTCATGTGTCAGAGTACACATTTCTTTGTGGTTATTGGTATGAGTAATTGAAGGTACAAAAGCAGCAGCATCTGTTTGCATAGTATACATGCTTTTCACAATTCATATGAATGTTGCATTTCTGTATTCATGGGTTTACTTATTAGTCTTTGAATTCTCTTTGCTGCTGCTGCATTAGTGCATCAATTTAACTTATTTTAGTGCCTTATTTCAAAACTATTTTGCTGATCAAACTGTGAGGTTGTGTGCTGATAAATCTCAAGACAAAGTGCTGCAATGATTTGTTTACATCTGTTAATTGTAGAAACAGAATAGGGGTGCATATTGTGTTACTGTGGAACAAAAGTGCTAACTTTTTGGCTTGAGCACAGTCCTTGAGTTTCCATCTTGTAATACCTAAAGTGCGTGTATAACTTCGGCATCTATGTAGCACTCTGAACTCCATATGAATGTGTATAAGAATCGAAGCTCCTGCTTATAATTTTTAGAAGGTCCTCTCTAAACTTCATCCCGCACTAAAATCTGCTCTGCTGGCTATGCTCACTGGAAGCTTTGCTATTGACAAAGGAAAATGTATTCTTAGTAGTACAAGGGATGCAGGTTTTCCTGAACCTTGGCCACCCCCCCCTTGGGCCATAGCAATAGGAAAATTAGTTTTGAAATTTCAACCTCCTAGTCTGTTCTCAAAAACAGACAATTTAAACACATATTTGAAATTAGGTAATATGCAAATACATTTTTGAATGAAAGGCTAACCTTAGTTTAGTAATTCCTTTGACTAGCCAAAATAATCAGAAATGTGGATTTTAAAAAACAGAATTATATTTGAGCAAATAATGTGAAGGGTTATTTCTTGAGAAGATTCTAGTAGGTGCAACGGGACAGGGCTAGCTAGGGAAGAAGGGGCCGCGTCCTCTCCTCTCCCCAGCAACCCCTGAGAGTGAGTGAGTTGATGAAGAAAATAGCGGGGGGGTGTCTTGCTGCCCCCTCCCTATTTTTTTGAACCTGTCTGCTCAACTATAGCTACACCCCTAAGGTGCACTTGCAGAAGAGGCGTCCTCTTCTCTGCAGCTCTTAAACCCCCACGAGTCTTCTCGTATAGAAATAGCTGCTTCGGGGTGTATTGGGTGGGGGATATTTTTGAGGGGAGCCGTACAGTGACTGTAACATTCCCTTCTTTCTAGGGTTCATAGGGCAATGGAGAAGGGTTAACGCTGGCCCGATTCAGACTTGTTTTAACGTCCCAATTGCTTTTACACGCAATTGGAAGAACTGCCAAAAGGGGGGGGGGGGAGCCCTATTGAACTCGGGGTTTCTTCTGAGTAATCGGGTTGTCGTCGGTGACAGTGTTTACATAGCTCATATAATATAAATCCGGCCTGGATGATAGCCTCCCAGATTCTGGTTTCAGCTGAAGCTACGGTACTTCTCCACGCTCGAATCCCTCGCCCTCCCCCACCCCATTGAGATGACTTCAGTTTATGCCATCTGGCGTGGTGGGGGCGGTCGTAGCAGGAGCTCCGCGCGTCGCCTCGACGGCTGCTTCGCGGCCTGTTCAGCGCTCGAGGCTTCCTGCCCCCCGGATCACTATCCGCCTCCCTCCTCGTATTGAGTGAGGGGCTTTCAGACTAGGGGCAGCTGCATTAGTATGTATGTAGTTACAGCACACGCTCCAAAATCTCATGGATCACCTTAAAAGATAGCTCACACGGCTCTTTGCTGCTTCTGCTGTAACCACAAATATACATCATCATCATCATTATTATTATTATTTTAAAGATGCTAGAGGCGGCGCCTCTCCTGGGGGTGGTGGTGGTGGAATCTCCCTGGATTAGCGCCTCACGCTGGAGCGCACACGCAATTGCAACCCGGCTTTCAGAGTCTCGAGGCAGCGGGCGGAAGCGCGTGAACTTGTTTGTACCATAGAGACAGAGAACGAAGTCGCTTCTCAAATGGAAAGTATCCACTGGCCCCATGTTGCTAGGCGCGGGGTTGCCATGTGACGGGCTCGACGAAAGCCTCCCGTTTCTCTTCCGGCTTTTTTCGCTTCCTGTTTGGGGACTCTTCCGCTCCAGGCTACTTCCGGTCACGGGGTGAAAAGTCAGTCGGAGGTTGATGAAGGAAGATGACGGCAAGAAGGGTCCGCGGGATGCCGGCGGGGAAAACAGCTGCTGTGGCCGCCACTTCGGAAGAAGAAGAAGAAAGCGACGATGCCCCAGAGGAGGTGACCTTTGAAAGCGCGCGAGTCGCGGCCGAGGATGCGCGACGGTTGGCTGGGGAGCGCGCGCGCAGGTAAGGCAAGGACTCGAATTTCGCCGCTAGACCGAATTGCCGCCGCGCTTCGCACTTGGGGCGGCCGCGGTTATAGGAGGTGGGGCGCCGCCAAGAAACGGGAGGCGCTCCGATGGGGAAACAAAGGCCACCAGGAAGTGGTCGGCAACGAAGCTCAGCTGACACAAAGCGATTGTTTTACACGCGTGGGAAAGTAGCGCTAGAGGGCAGCTATGACTATCCTGGCCGTGGCGGAAGTTTGGAGGGGATGGACACTGAGAGTCTGCAAGGAATCTGTTGACTGCCTCACCCAGTCTCATTAACAGGCCCACTTAGAGTGTACAGTTGGACCAGGTTTATGGAAGTGTGCAGAGGTGGTTCCTAAGTGATGGTGTGCTGATGCTACTATTTATTGGAAATCCAGGTGATTAATAAAGGAATACTTACAGTGTGCCTGAGGCAGTGATCATGCCTATATAGATAGAACTAACATGCAATAAGTTGTAAGAGTTAAATGTTGCCTCATGTAGCCCCACATCTTTACAGGAGTAACTTGACATTTAGGTTTCTCTGAAGATTTTACAGTAAAACCTTGTTGGGTGCTGAAAGTTCATATGTTCTCCTATTCAGATTACAAATGATATTAAATATACAATTTTTGTTCAAACACCAGTATTTGTTTCTTCTTTAGTTGGGATATTTAGTTGGAATATGATCACAGTTGTGACACTTGTGATCATGTAAACAAGCATCCTTTTCTTGCTCTCTTCTTTCTTTTTCAAATGTGTACATAGAGAAGAAGCCACCTAATGGCACAGCAGGGAAGCAACCTGCCTAAAGAGCAGGAGGCTATTGGTTCGAATCCCCGCTGGTGTGTTTCTCAGAATATGGGGAACTCCGATATTGGGCAGCAGCTATATAGGAAGATGCTGAAAGGCATCATCTCATACTGCACAGGAGAAGGCAATGGTAAACCCCTCCTGTATCCTACCAAGAAAACCACATGGTTCTGTGGTTGCCAGGAATCAACACTGACTCAACAGCACAATCGTTCCTTTCCTACCTAGAGAAGACTCTGTGCAATCACTCAAAATGTTCTTCCCACTTTGTTTCCTTAGAGAAAAAGCTATCTTGAAAGAAAAGAGACGACACAGAGAAGAACTATTTAAGGAACAAAAGGTAATAATGCTTCACTTCCTTGTCTCTACTTCTTGGGCTGTTTTATATGTTACATTGTTTAGTGTGTATCAATATCCCCCACACTACAAAAGCTTCACACACTGCCCCCCCCACTTGTTCAACACAAGGCTGAGACTGTCTAATTAATATTAAGTTCAAGGTGCTATATGAGGAATCTCTAAACCTTTTGTAAACTAGAAAAGTAGGTGCAAGTTAACTTTGATTCATCCAAATCTCAAAAAAAATAAGGCCATACTTAATAATAGATCTACTTTTTTATAGATGCTGCTCCTTTTTTTGTTTCTTTAAGTTGCTTGCTGAGGAGTGTTTTTAAAATAAAAGCGTGTGAAACATGTCTCTATCTTCAATTGGTGAGACTTCTTACAGCTTCGGTACTTTTTTAAAGACAACTATTTCACTGTATTTTATTCATCTGTATTTTGTATCCTCATTTTGTTTGTGGCAGCTTATGATATATACATAGGATTCAACATTTGCTCTCTGTTCAAAACTCTAGTACCCTCCCAAAACAGTGATTCAGTAAAAGGTATTGTTGGATACATATGCTATTATAAGCTGCCGCAAACAAAGTGAAGGGGCAGGATAATTTCTCGTTGCCATTTCCCCACCTTTTCCTCTTTGTCCATAATAAAATATTACTTTCTTTCCCTTCCCACCTCACTCAGTTCAACATGTTTGTTTCATAAGGTATTTGGGAGAATCAGCTTGCATATGGTTATAGGACGTTTGTATTAATAAACAATGTTTTAAAAAATTGTCTTGTTAGATCAGACAAAAGTTCCATCTGATCCAATGTCCTTCTCAACAATGGCCAACCAGATGCCTCTGGGCTGTGTATAAGCAGGATATGATGGTAATATCCTATTTTCTGTCCCCAGCAGAATCTTAGTTGACAGGGACACATTGCCTTGGATTTTAACTTGAGCCACAACCTTGTGCATACACTGGCAGTTGATCTTTCAGCAGCAAAAAATTATTTTCAGGTGAAACCTTTTTCCCTTTCCCACTATAAATGTTGTTAGGCACCAATCTGTCCACTCCTATACATGTTAGCAACAATTAAGCTTTCAGTTGAAGACTAGATGTGTGATTACTGCTGTCCAGAGTGATAGTCTAGTAAAAAGTAGTTTGCTAGAAACATGGACTGTCAAAAGCTATTTATTCTGTTTAGAAAAGAAAGTTGCTTCCTGAAAATGTGTTAGAAGAGTTGGCATCATCAACAAAGAATAGGTAAGCAAAAGATGTTCTAGTACAGATTTTTATTATTTTATTTATTTATTTATTTTAACATATTTGTATACCACCCAAAACCCAAGTCTCTTGGCGGTTTACAACAAAACAATAAAAACCAATAAAAAGGTTACAACAATTTAAAATTTAAAAGGTTAAAACTATTAAATCAAACTATTAAAACAGTATCTAATTAAAAGTTTGGGTGAACAAATGTGTCTTGACTGCCTTTTAAAAAGTTCTTAGAGACAGGGAGGCTCTTGCTTCAGCAGGTGTGTTTCAAAGCTTCGGGGCAGCAATGGAGAAGGCCCATCCCCAAGTAGCCACCAGATGAGCCGGTGGCAACTGCAGATGAACCAATGAGTGTTCCAGCTTCAGTACGATTGAACTGTGTGCTGCCTTTGGCTGTAGTTCAGAAAAATATAACTAACCTCAATGTAGCCATCTAGCTTTTTTCTTTAAAAAGCAACCTGTTCCCTCAATTGCATGACAAGCCACTTTTGAAACCCAAAAGTGTGGTGTGGTGTTTAGGTTTCTTTTTGCTTGTGAAGTGGCAGGTCACTGTTAATGGGGAAAGAACAGGAGTCTCATGGGGCTTAGGCATATCTCCTGCACAAAAGAGATCTGGATTATGGCAAAAACTTCAAAGTGCTTCTGTTAATAGCAAATGTGTAGGGATGGGGTGGATTCTTTTGTCTTCAGACATCTGCAAAAGCCTTCCAGATGCATTTTTTAAATTAAACTCATGATGGGCAAGCAAGTCTGTCTATATTAGCAATGTAACTGTTTTTTAAAATGTCCATATTTTAATTACCCCCCTATTAACTTGTGCCATTGCTGGATACATGAATGGTTGTCAAGATGTTCTTCATTAATATTTTCCTAAATATAGTTATTATTTCCTTAGTGAAAACAAGCCATCTGACACACCAGAGCAAGGTATGTGTAAAACCCTGTTCAATATTAAAAACCTTTACTGTGCACTGTGCATAATACATGGATTATATGATAACTGGGATGAACTGTATCAGATAGTGCCAGTGAAATACAACATTGGCCATTACTAGTAGAGATACTAAGTTTTTCACTTTGTCGGGTTCATGTTTTGCTGTTGTGTTTGTCACTTTTCCTTCCCTCAAAAAGCTTGTATAGTAAAAACAGTTCATAATGGACATCTTTAGCCACTTAAATGTGTCTAAACTGGTGTACTTCTGTTAACAGGTATTTCTGGAGTCCCTAATTTATATCCTTGTGCCAGTGGTTTATATTTCAAAAGGCTGTAAAATATTCCTAGAATGTACTTGCAACTAGCTGAAATATACTTTCTTTGCTTCTATGTGGTCTTTGTTGACAGCAGTTGTGAAATCTTGAAAATATCAAATTGCTTATAGATCAAGATGTTCAGTCTGAAAGTGAAAATGAGAGAGCAGAACATACAGTGGAAGACAGTGAAGAGGAAATATTGGGAACCAAGTATGGTTGAGCAATTCTTTCTTAGTATGTCTTATCTTATTGGGAGAAAAGCTTATTGATTTGGTATCACTAGCTGAGCAGGGCTGTTCTCATGTGCTTAACCCCCTTGCCAGATAGTATAAGCCATGTTAGACAAGGATCAAGAGAATAGGTGGTAGGCCACACCACTCCAAGCAGCTTGTCAGCATCCTCAGGAGTAATATGTAACTAATCTAGCCTAACCACATAAGCGGAGCTCCTGGACACTTCCACATCAGACACTGCCATCGAAGTCGGCCCGAATAAGAGAGATTGAACTCAAAAATATCACAGTGGACAATTGATGGTTCTAAATCCTGATTCAGGTTAGAGGGGGCATGTTCTAGCTCTCTCACAACCCTGAACAATCCGCTGGACAGGAGTATGTCAGCTAGACATTCAGATTTGTCTTGAGCAATTTTTGCAATAGCACAGCCTTGAGAACATGCCACATTCATGTGTTATTGATTTAACACATACTACCCACCCAAAATCTGTCTCTGGGTGCTTTATAATATTTTCATTGGCCACACATACACCACCCATGTGGAGGAAACTGTTTACATGAAGGAAAGGCCCATGTTAGCATGACCCAGGTACTGACCTAGTGGCAGCACCACATACTTCAAGGCTGGGAACTGTGGGGTGCCATCACGTGTGCACCAGTCATCAGAACTGGGATAGATAGAGAGTAAGGTGATGCTCATTAAGTAATACCTTCTTGAACTATGAAAAGCTAGTTCTTCAAATGCAATAGATTAGTTTTGACTCTGATCCCAAGTGAAATTAACTATGCGTCCTCTTGATGATGGAAATAATAGGAACATGAAAATAGCACATTTGATCAAATGCAAGGAAGTAGAGAAGTGCTTGACTCCAGCTTGGCAAATGTAACTCTGCTGAAGCAAGATGCATTGTAATGCAGCTTGTAACCTTCCGCTTCATCACTAGACTCCAGGAAAGCTATCGGGCTGTGCGGTTAAAAGATCAGGACTTAAACAGGCAGCAGCAAGCAGCAAAAGAGTTTGTACAAAGGCACCTCTATGGAGCAGGCAGCAACCGAACAACTGGTAAAGTTCCTTTGCTGGACGCATTTGTAGAACTTCTAGATTCAGTTACATGCATAGTTTGATCAAATGACTTTTTTGCCATTTCAGCAAATGAGTTTTTTTCTGTTGGAAACAAGAAGCGAGCAGTTAAAAAAGCTGCATTCCAGTTTGTGAATAGTTCTTGGGGTAAGTTTACATTTTGTGTGGGGAGTGGGGAAACTGACTGTGGCATGAATAAAATCCCATGATTCACATGGCAAGATGCTGTCCATAAGAATTTAAATTTGTCTTCCGGAAGCTGCTGCTTTGCCCAAGTGTCTTAATGTCAAGCTTGACACTAAATAACCCACTAGCTGACATGATTGACAGTGTTATGGAGCCGTAATGCTGCAGCCCTGACATTGTTCAGAAAAAGCAGTGGTGCAGGTGTCCGCCCACCCCCGCTTGCTGCAATGCACGAGTGCTGCTTGTAGCATCTCTGTTTCTGAATAATGTCGGGACCTCATTCAAAGCCTTTAGCAGCCCCAGGTTGCAGTGTTGTGGCTGCATAACTCTGCGTATCATATCAGCCACTGTCTTTAATGGAAAGCTTGGCCAAGAACAAATCTTACAGTATTTCTGTTAAAGGCTTCATCACTTCTGTTCCTCCTTGGGTATTGCTTCCACTTAGAAAAAGTGCACTATTAAGTGTGACAAAGGTGCATGTGCTGAAACTGTCACAGGACACACTTGCTTTACACAGAAGTGATAATTAGGCAAACCGTCTGAAGTTCTCCTAAGGCATCTTGCTTTCTGACTACAGGTGATGCTGGTTGGGACAAGTTAATTTAAGCTGGTGGCATTATTTGATGGCATTACAGGGCCAGCAAGTTCCTGAGCAGAGGTACTTGTGGCACTATTACACTATGCAGTGCTTTATAGGGCTCAAAATGCTTCATCCTTTCTCAGTAATTCTTATGGTAACCCTGAAGGTAGACAAGTATTGTCCAAATATTGCAGATAAAGGGGCTAAAGCTGGGAAATCATTTATTTAATCCTTGGATGATGTGTGAGCTCTGAACCAGGCATATTCCAGACCATATACTTTGTTTCTATATAACAAGTATTGATTTATGCATTTCTGGACCCTAGTCTTGTATCATTTGGACCTAACTTTCCAATTGAAATTCTGCTGTTCCAATGAAATTCCTATTTCATATTAGCAGTCTTAATTTTTACAATGGTAGTAACTGAAAGACTTGTTTACTAGAAAACAAATTTGCATTACATTTAATCCCCATCTGTACAGTAACTAAAAATCAAAAGTGAATATCTGTGATTGTTCATAGTGAACGGAAGAGATGGTAGGGGCACAATCTGGCTTGAGTATGATTAGTTTCTCAAGTCACACTTCACTTAACTGCCTGCCTTTCTGCTCACCTCAGGTAAAATGAAAAAACAAAAAGCAAGACAGTTTACAAAGTGGTAGATCTCTTCAAAAAAGGCAACCACCTGAAGAGTAACTTGGCTACATTTTGACCAGTGCCAGAAAACTGACCAAGATAAAACGGCTTCTAACTTTACATTGCACAAATCTGTATTCAAGTTCCCCCCCCACCCCTTCAGAAATAAAGAATTGTTACATTGACATCTCAGATAATTTATGCTGTAAATAAGCACTTCCTTAATTATATTTAAACTTTGCCATTTGCGTGCTCCCAGGAGATGGGTTGGTTTGAAAAGGGGCTTCTAAGGCTAGTTCTCAAACTGAATTTTGTAGGTGCTGCATACTGAATGCTTACACCTTGAAACAGTTTTTTAATATCCTTGAGGCCTTTGTTTGTCTCTGCCTCTTTGAAGCACAAATGGAGTACATTGTGTGTGAGTGTGCGCATTTAGTTAGCCCTATCTTGGTGGAGATTTTAATCTTGTTTCTCTTGCACCTTGTTCCACTACACCACCCTGCTTTTCAGAGCTGTCAATTCTGTCTACTTAAGAATTGAGTACTAGACAAAGTACTCAAGTTCATCATAAGGTCACTTATCCTGTTTTAGCTCAGCTGTACAACTTGGCCCTCCAGCTGCTGTTGACTACAGCTCCCATCATCCCCAGCCAATGGCCAGTAGGGATGATGAGAACTGGAGCTCAACATTGGCAGGAGGGCCAAGGTTGTGCAGCCCTGCTTTAGCCTAGGTCCAGGGTCCTGTTTCCTAGAGGAGCCACCCAGATGCCTCTGGGGAAGCCCACAAACAGGTATGCAGCATACCCTGTTCCCCCTTAATGGATAGCCAGCAGCATACTGTCCCTGCACTTGGAGACAGCATACAGTCATTTCGTCTGCTGCCCATTACCACATCCTCTGGCCACAAATTCCATAGACTGATCCTTCACAGTGTGGAGTACTACTACTACTGTCTGTTCTACATTTCCTGCCAGTTTCATGAAAAGATCTCTGGTTCTAATGTTGCAAGAGAGGAAGAACAAAATCACCACCATCCAAACACTATGCATAGTTTTATAAAGGTATGATTCTCTTTAGTTTACTTTTTTCTAAACAAAAAAGCCCCAAATGTTAGTCTTTCCTTGTAAGCAATATACTCTAGCTCCCTGACCATTTTGATTGCCTTCTTTTGTACCTTTTCCAGTTCTGTAATCTTTGAGAAGCAGTGACCAGAACTATACATAGTATTCCAAATGTGGAAGCCCAGTGAATTTGTACAATTGCATATATTTGTTTTATTTTCAACCCCCTTCCTAATGATCCCTAAGTTGCCTCTTCAGGGCTGCTGCACATGGAGTCATTTTCAGTGAGCGATCTACCATGACACCCCCAGCCTGCAAGATGCCTTTCCTCATTGGTCACCAAGAGCTCAGACCAGATGTGAAAGTGGAATATATTTATTTATTGCCTCAAGGTGCATCACTCTATAATTGTTTTCAATGGGACTAGGGCCCAAGTCCATCAGTTAGAAAGCAGCTGATTGAAAAATCAGGAGGATAGTTACCATAAATGTTCAATCTGCACTACAGATGTGTCATTTAAATACAAATCAATTCAAAGTTATTAACAGGAAACACTCACAGCTGCATTAAAAAAACCAAACCCCAACCCCACAGGAAAGAATCACCCGCAGCATCCGATTGCTAGAAGACAAAAATTATATCATGTTTTTCTGTCTCAGGTTGTGTGTGTGTGTGTGTGTACACTAACCCCAAAGGGCCTGCACACAGTAAGAGATTGAGCAAGGTCATTTAATTGTTTACTAGAAATCGCTACGGGATAAGACTCATCTTAGCAGTTAAACACTTAACTGCCTAATGTTTAACATCCCTAATCTACATTACTGGCACAGAAGTTGGCGACTGATGGTGTGTGGGAATAGTGCCCCATGACTGCCTGCCTAGCCCTTGCACTTTGCCGAATACTGGAAACCTTGTGCAGCTGCTACTTCAGATACTGCCCCGCTGTAATTTAGAAAGCAAGATGATTATGGTAGGTAAGATTAGGTCATTGTACAGGAAAAAGGTATGCCAACAAGTTTTATAGGAATAAGGGCCTTGAGTCATGGAACTGGTGACCATGATTAAAAGCTGATAAGACACCAATATGCTTCAGTTTTCTTTTTAAATTTAATTTTACAAAAAAATTAAATTTGCACACACACACACAAAGGGCTACTAAGAAACAGGACTCCGGACTAACAGCTTACAGCTATTTTCAGTGTGCTGAAAGTGTATCTGCAATGTTTCAAATGCAGTCAATGTTTCACAGTATACAGGAGGGCAGCAAGCCACTCTTCTGAAGTTAGTTTTACAGATTAGCATAAGAGCAGACAGAATGCCCTCCAAAAGAGCCTCCTCCAATTTCTGTGGAAGCCAAACTGCTGGGGATAACGGATTCTCCTTTCCTCTGCTTGGGTGTGCTGCCAGGGGAGGAATGTTGCACAGCTCTGTGTATATTCTGCTTCTGTGGTTGGGGGTACAAGAGCTCAGCTTCCTGATCATCTGAACTCTCTCATTTAAAAAAGCAAGCACAGGGAAATAACTGCTAGAAATCCAGAAACCAGGGAGGTGGATAAACAATTCTAGTCAGATGCAGCAACATGACCTTGTCCCTGTGCACATATGGACACGTTATACTTTACATAGTGGTGTATCTCAATGTACTTGAGGTTTAGAAATTCATTATTCAAGATCTAAAACAGAACACATGAGCAAAAAGGTAAGGTAGCCATCCTACCATATGTAGAAGTATTTAATGGCTGGTTAATTATGATATTACATTTTATTGCAATAGAGTACTAATTTAAGCACTTTTAAAAATGCAGGGTGTACAAAGATTAAATTAAGACTGAAATTGACTAAATATTTGGTTTTTATATAAATAGGCCATAACCACACTGTGTTGACATGTAATACTGTTATAATACAACAGTTAAACAGGTGAGTCTACAGAAGTTGGCTGCAATTAAACAGGAAACAGAGTTGAAAAGACCATGTTAAAACAAAACCCACTAGGAAACAGGTTGAGATTGTAAGTAGCAACAAACATATTTACTCAGCTCCTGAGTATTTCAAGTTTTACAGTACACATTAAAAACATTTCTTCCCATCAATACTATACAGCCAAACTGTCAGGTATTTATGCATTTTGCAAATTACACTGATTGATCTATGTAATAATGGGGGTGGAAGTTGGCAAATTATCCTGCTTGAAGTTTACATCACCCACATACTAACACATCCACAACATTGTCTATTTTGCCCCACCTTCCACGAAGGTAAGACTTTTTTTTGGTTTGTTTGGAATAATTCTTTAAAGGGTTTTTAATCTGATGTTATCGATGATATTTAACTCTGGTTAAGGACAGAAAATTTCTCCCAACAGTAAGTTAGAAAATCATTTGCGTCATGCTGTAAACTAGGAAGCAATGTAAAGCAACAGACCTGTTCTTAGTACATAATTAAAAAAAAAATCCAACTCCAATCGGCAGAGCTGATCTACTTTCATGTTGAATATATGCCACATTATACACCTTGGACATCTTCATATGCATAGCTAGTGTAGATAATCCTCTACTGTGGCAAATGCACAGGATCCAATTCCTGACCGGGCCATCAATCCTAGACATTGCGAAGCCTGTCCCATTGCAAGGGCAAGTGGAGGTTGCTTTGGTAGATTGTGGGTCTCTGGAAAGGTTCAATAATGCATGTTTGTGATGTACTCCAGAAAAACAATTACCCTACACATTTTTCCAAAGGTGGTAGGGGGAAACTAACTCAACTGGACTTTGAGGAGCTTAAGCATGTCAACTGGAAACAGAGCATTAACATTTTCCCCACTATTCTTTTAACTGAATGAAGATACTAAATGTTGAGGGCATCAATACTTGTAATTTAATCATTTCTTTCTAAAAGAGAAGCAAGTAGTTCATGGTACTGGTCTGACATTAATGGAAGAGGTATACACTCAGTTATATCATCTCAGCAGGCAAAGCAAAATTAACCATTTCTGGCCGCCATTTTGTGTTTGAGAGCCTCAAAATGACTCCGCTTAAAAACCCTGTGATTTTTGGCCATTCGGGGACACAGCTCAACTCAACGGGACCAGTGAAGGACACTAGGCAGCTTTCCCCTGAAATTTGGCCGATTTTTCTGACAAACAGGAACCTAACCCCCGACCCTATCCCACAGCCCCAATGACTCTATATTCACAGTTTCCGTATCTGCGGTTGCAGTGGGAAACAGAACCCCCATGAATATAGACGTCCTCTTGTATTTACACCGGTGACATGGTAAATGTATTTTACTGGTCAGTCCTGGAATAAGGACTATTTCAACATTTATTGATGTCCGAGAACAATTGTTATGGGGCAGACAATAAATAAACTTATTAAGATCTTCTGACATTTCCATCTGTCCTTCTTAAGCATTAACACATTCATCCACCATTTTAAACATATAAATTTATTTTAAGCTTGGATTACCTTAAGAAATGAGTTATGAAAAAGAAAACCCATGAGCTTACCCAATATTGCACTATTGAGAACTGAGCACACGGGTTCTCTCTGAATGGGGTCCAGTTGGTTTCCTACTGGACTGCTCCAGGGATCTGAATATGCAAGTAAACTGAATGCATCCTGTGAAGAAAAAAGGACTTAATGTTGTCACTACCCAAGCTTATAGAATTCTAGAATTAAAATAAACTGTTTTCAGTATTCATTATTTTACTCAATCCAAAATCAAACAAACCAGTTAATATTTGTCAAATCTGGAATCAAATATTCCAGATTAAGGAAGGGATGCTAACAGGACACCTGGTTTCATCTAGTCAGAGTGCACAATAGTTTCTGCATGGGAACTTTCCACTACAGTCTATAAATGATTTATGCAAAAGGAAAAGCTGGCACCACAGTTCTTCCTACCATCTCTATGTATCTGATACAACCTGTAGTGCATTTATTATTTGGCCTGTGTGATATAAGGAAATCGCTGCAATCAACACACTGTACAGAGATAACTTATCTGCTCAGCACTGCTGACTAAATTACACCTTTCCCTCACCCCTCTTCTCAAGGCACAGATTAAGTGAAATAATAATGACTTGGAATCTAAAGGCAACATATTACTATTTAATATAATGAAATTATCCAAAGCTTACATTTTACTGACAAGGTATTTACACTTACTTTAAGCATTTTCTTATTTGCTGTGTTTTTGCCACATTCTCTTCTTAACTGCTCACTCATTGCTTGCAATTCTCTGCCAAAGTGAATCATTCTTTCAATGGCTGCTTGACTACCTCCACACAGTTGACGTCTTAACTGACTGGAATCAACTTCTGCAAGAATGACAAGGGTCCGTCACTAAGGTAGCACAGCAACAAGAACACACAGCTGACTCATTTAATTATTCAAAAGAATAATGGTGGTGGGAATAATTCAGGCTTTGAATTATCTATTACTAGCAACTTGAATTTATAAGCCACTTTTCAGCTTTGCTGTTCCCAAAGCAGCATATTTGTTTAACAGTAAAATTAACAAAACAGATAAAATTTAACAAAAAAAACTACACAGAACCCCCAGTACAAAAGTGTCAAAAGGCCTGACAGAAGACATTTTACTGCCTAGGATGAGGATCTGGTGGGTTTATCTTGGAAGTGAGCTCCACAGAACAGATGCATTATAATCTTGCCTCCCTCAGAAGAGAAACTTGCAAAAGGGCCTTATCACCCAATTTAATTAGTACCCTACAAACAGAACAATCTGATTAGAAGAGTTCTTGGCTGCATGGAAGGTGCACTGGCCAAGAGCCAAGGAACAAGCGAGGCCCATGAAAGAGGTTTGTGCTAGCCTAGTGGATTTTTCTTTTAAATAAATAAAAGAGTTTACTCCTATGCCACATTACAAATTGCTTTTGAAATTTTCCTCAAATTCAAAAGCTGTTGTCCATGAGGTATGGAGGACTGCTGCTCAAGAGAAACAAGTCTAACTCCTACTTGGGATTCAGAAAACTAGTTTCACATTTCTCTGAATCCTGGCCACTGTGTTCATCATGCAGGGTACCACATTTCTGATTCTAGGACTTACTGTAGCAGGAAACAAGTATTTCAGATTGCAGGAGCCCTTGCTAACCAAGCAAAGAGACACCTTTTGAAGTGGGAGTTTTCTAATTAGCAGGGGGAGAGAAACTGTCCCAATCCAAGCCGAGCACAGCACTCCTCCAGCAGCTGTTGCTGGTGTCTATCTTTTATTTCCTTTTAGACTGTGAGCACTTTTCAGACTTTTCTCTGCAAACGGCATCGAGCACTTTTGTTGAAACACACTATAAAAATATGTGTAGTAGTAGCAGCAGCAGCACATCTGGCATCACTACATCCCGTATTATGCTTGTGTTGCAGAGGCCAGAATCAAAAGAGCCCATCCATCCATGCCTGAAATAGTCTTGCCTGTGAGAGCAGCATCAGTTTCCCCTTCTGGATACAGGCTCTCACTTTGGGTCTCACTCCAGATGTCTCCCTACCATTCAGAAGTGGAGAGTGTGTAGTTTAAACAAAAGGTTCTGCTTCCTGCCCAACATGGTACAAGACGGAAACTTATGACAGCAAAGTGGGAACTGGCGTTTTGTTTAAGTGCAAGTCTCATAATTAAATCTGCTTAGAATTAAATCCCTAACCCTTAAAATATGAGGAACCACCATCCATGTGTCTTAAAGTGAGAGTGTCATTGTCAATGCCCCAGTCGTGGACTTCAGTTGCATACAGACAAATGATCATTTCCTTGCAGCAGCTCCCCCTTTAGCACTGCCATAGCACTAGTCTTGGTCCAACAGTGGTAATTTGATAACTATGAAAATTTTAATTGAATAGAGGCAGCTTCCTGAGAGAAAGCTTTATTATTTCCTCTTTGGAAAAGAGCTACATTTGGATATGCATATAATAAACAATACTTGAAAAAACTGTCAACAGTACCAATCACTGTTCCCTCTAAGGTGCATGCCCGTGCACTAAATTTACTCCTCCAGCTATTTCAAGCAGCCACTCAGCTGCTGCCGCCAGCTGTGAAATTACGACTCCCACCCACTGCTGTTTTTATTATATTAATATAATTCTAGCTGACCCTGCACAGAGCATCTGTGCACTGAGCCTGTGGCATCCCTCCCCAACAACTCCCCAACAACTTGCTCACTCGATCTCACCACCCCTCACAATGCTCTGGCTCCCCAACAACTCTCTCTCTCTCACCGCCCCAACAACTCTCGCTCTCGCTGCCCCTACAACTCACTCTCTCGCTCGCTCTCGCAGCCCCCACAACTCTCTTGCCGCCCCTGCAATGCTCTTGCTTGCTCAACTGCCCCCCACAATGATCTGCCCCCCCCCACAACTCCCTCCCTCACCCTCACAACTCCTTCGCTGCCCCTTCAACTCTCTCGCTTACTCTCGCCCCACCACCACAACTCTCTTGCTCGCTCTCCCCACAGCCCCCCTCTCGGTGTCTCTCTCTCTGTTCTCCATCTTTCTATCTCTGTCTCGCACTGTCCTTGCTTCCCCCTGCCACTGCCAGGGACTGTCACCCGCTCGCCTGACATCCTCGGAGTTCCCTGCCGCTTACAGCTCAGCCAACTGTCTGCCTCCCACAGCCCCCAGAGCCAACTGTCCAGCTCCCGAAGCCATCCCCAGCCTCCGGGCTCCCTGCTGCTTGACGGTGCTCCCGAGCCAACTGCTTTCAAGCCGCTCCTCAAAACTTCCTGCTGCTCCATAACTCCCTCCCCCTCTGTCAGCCAATCGCCTCCTTTCTGCCACTTCCCCACGCATGGCCCTGTCTTGGAGAATTAATAATATAGATAGATAGTATTAAATTATAATATATCTTTTTTATATTTAAAAAACTAATTTACCTTCCCTACTTAAAAAAAAAGAGAATTAAAGCATTTTTACCACGGTTTGTTCTTTAATTTGGGTAACTGCTTAGTCAACTTTCAAAAAAGCAAAATTCCCTTTCATTTCAGATTTGGCACCCAGGTCCCAGATTGTGTATTCTTTCCACAGCATCATACCAGCAACTAATACTTAATTAAAAAAAAAAAAAAAAACAATTATTGTATAAACTTCCCAGAGTTCTGTATGGCAGAGAGCTGGTGTTTTTCCTATCGTACCACCACGGTACCACCTCACCTCCTTGTTCTATGATGCTCAGGGCAGGAGGATCCCCACCCCACAATACTTGTTTTGTTTTAAAAAAAAAAAAAGAATTTGTTTTATTTTAAAAGATTATGTGCAATCCTTCAAACGTCTTTCTAGAACAGGTTACACAAAATGTTTTACTGCTTGATCTGACATAAGCACACACAAAAATACACACAGCAGTATATCATGGAGAATTTGGTGTTGCTGGTTTAGCACTATATTGTGTGTGTGTGTGTGTGGCTATAGTGGCGCTGGCCCATAAAAATGCACATGCGCGCACACTGCCTTGATACTGCTGCCCAGAACAAAACTAATTCAGCTCACTGATTAAAAAAATTAGAGGGAACACTGGTACCAATGATGATTTCTACAGCCTGGGGCAAATGTTGTGTGGCATGATACAGTGTGTGTCAATAACAACCACCCCAAAATATACATGCATAGCACTGCTGGTTGGAGAAGGGAAATGGGTGTACCTTGTTCCAGGGTACAACACTACACACTACTAAAGTTTACAAAGATAATTTGACCAGATAATTTGACAGGGTGGGATGCATACAACAGAATGTGTGTGGTGCCAGCAGTGACAGTTCTACAATATCTTCAAGTCTGAAAAGCGCATCTGTAAACAGCTTTGAGCACTAAGTCTGACTACCCCAAGCCCTATATCCACATCTACTGAAATTCATTGATTTCTCCTCCTCCTATGTGTATGTAGTGTTGGCTTCTCGTTATCTGACCACCTACACAGATGAGATCATTCTGAATCTCAAACCCTGGGTTAATGCTTGATAAGACTGCAGGACAAAAGGGATTTGGGGACTCTCACAAAAAACACCATCTTTGTAACAAGCAGTATAGCTCATTACACAGACTGTTTGTACAACAGCTATAGCCAGGAAAATGTAGTGTTGTGAAGACACACCCAGGCAAACAATGTTTGCAAATGCAAACAAACCCATGCACATTATGAACTGTGGTGAACAGAAAACACCTCAAGCACTATCTGTGGTCAAGGTAGTAGACTTCATCCAATCTCAACTATGTCACAATATTACACCAATTCTGAAGATACTGTACTAGAGCTGGGAAAGCGAATGCCACTATTTCAAGCATCCACTCCAGAGATCTAGAAAAATAAATCACAATCCAGAATGTTTCCTTAGCACAGGAGACAATGCAGGTTTGTCTACATATAGATACAGAACACAATGCAGGCTTTTTGTTCTACATATAGCCAGAGCAAAGTGAAAATCCAACACCGAAGAACTAAATAGTCTTCATCCAAATGTCTGACATACATTTAATATTTAGGGAGCCCTTCCATGAAGCACCCATTTTCATCAGAGTTTAAGAACAGCCCTGATGGATCAGGCCCAAGGCATATCTAGTCCAGCATCCTGTTTCATACAGTGGTCCACTATATGCTTCTGGGAAGCCTACAGGCAAGAGCTGAGGGCATGCCCTCTCTCCTGCTGTTACTCCCCTGCAACTGGTATTTAGAGGCATCTTGCCTTTGAGGCTGGAGGTGACCTACAGCTCTCAGACTAGTAGCCATTGATAGACTTGTCCTCCATGAATTTATCTAAACCCCTCTTAAAGCCATCCAGGCTGTTGGTTGTCACCACATCTTGTGGCAGAGAATTCCATAGGTTGATTGTGTGTTGTGTGTACTTCCTTTTGTCAGCCCTAATCTTTTTGGCAATTAGTTTCATTGGATGACCCCTGGTTCCAGTGTTTTGTGAGAGGGAGAAAAATTTCTCTGTCAACTTTCCCCACACCATGCACGATTTTATAGACCTCTATCATGTCTCCCATCAACCATCTCTTTTCTAAACTCAAAAGCCCCAGGTGATGCAGCCTTGCCTCATAAGGAAGGTGCTCTATGCCCCCAATCATCTTGGTTGCCTTCTTCTGCACCTTTTCTAGTTCTACAATGTCCTTCTTAAGATATGGTGACCAGAAATTTAAGAGTTATATCCAGCAAGTTGCTTGAAAAGAAAAGAATTGTCTCAATTTCATATGGAAATCACCGCAAATAGAATATAACATTCTTATGATGATTCTGTATTATGTAAGAAATATTTTTACAGACCCATTTCTGTATCACATTCTTCCATTTCATGATCATGTTTAGAACTCCCATTTAAAAAGCCATTGGATGATGTCTCTGCAACCCCATTGGAATAATGATCTGTTTCCATATCTACATCATTGCTACCGAAAAGCAAAAAAAAAAAAAAAAAAAGCATAAGTATTTGGAACTGGCTCTCATCTTCACCTCCCTGCATCACACAACCCAACCATGGGTGGATACAGACAAGCTTACCACACATCTGCTCCTGATATATGGTAAAAGTCTCCTCACCACTTATCAGATGATACAGACAGCTCTGGGGTAAGAGAGCTCAGCCTCTGGTAGTTTAGGAATCTATCTGGACTCTTCAGCATCAAAAAGTGATATTATATTGGGTCTAACATAACATGTTAAAAACATACTATTACTGAAACATGGGGCAACTGAGCATGCTAGTCTAGCACTCAATACGATGAAGCTCTGATAAATAGTAACTCAAATATATTAAAGCCAGAATATTAAATGTCTGTTCTGTTTCAGAACTGCAAACTTGTACAATCATACTTTTGATTTATTAAAAAAGATATGCCCCACCTTACCTTATAAAAGCAGATACAAGGTGGCTTCAGTTTACAAGGATTTGGCAATTATAGGTCCTTTCTAATTTTAAGAAAGGATATTTCTGAATTTCTTTCCTTATGGCTCTTGGCTGCTAACATATATAACTAATCATCTTAGCACACCAGAATGTAGTGTTCTGAGCAAGTGAACTTACTCATTCACTTCTAGCTTCTTTTAGATTCAGGGCAGCTAACAACAACTTAAATACAAAATGTATAAATGTATTGAAAACCAGGGCATTGAAGTCTATACTTGAAACATAATTATTACATTGTGTTACATAAAAGGACAAACAGCATGACATTAATAGGCTAGCATCAAGCTAGACTGCATCTCACCTGGTGTAGCTATTAACTTGCTGTGATCTTGTTACGTTTATATTATTGAGTTCTGGTACATTCAAACTGGTAGACTGATGTTTACTGTGACAGTAAGACTGATGTGCTTTATTGGATATCACCCCATTACTGCAACTACTTTCAAAACCTAAAACAAAAATGTTTCATATTTTTAACAACAATTTTCATAGTATTTGAAATAGCAGAGCCTATGCTTATATTGATTATTCATACCATTATTCAGCTTATACTTTGGTAGTGTAATGTGGCCAACAGGCTAATCTTAAAAAACAATCTGCTTCCAGTCTCAGGATACCTGATGGAATGGGGGGTGGGGGCTCTTCTCCCATAGCCAACTTACTTCCCTTTCCACTTCATACAAACTGTGAAAAGGTTGTATTCGGAAAACGGGCTGTAGAATTTGACACATAAGTGTCTGTTCATGGGAGGTGGAGAGGTTCCTGCCAAGAACTTCAGCAAGAACATTCTCAGATATTTTATCACAGAAGGGTTAGCACTGTGGGCAAGACACCAGTTCCAGAGGAGAGCACATGAGAGAAAACTGATCAGGATCCTGAACCATATTACTATTGATATAGCATTTGATGGCGACATTATTTGTAGCTATCTGCACCACTCAGTCTCTGACCAAAATGTCCATAGATCAAACTGACTGTGTATCCTCTACGGTGATCATCGCAACCCAAGGGGAAGGCAACTGTGAGATGGGGCATCAAGGCAGTGCAAAACCTCCTACCAGGAGACTGGCGAGGGAATGCCAACAAAAGGAGAGAGCAGCAAACTTTAACTGGGATGTGCAGCAGCTTAAACTGGGGGTGGAGGGCTGTGCAGAAAAAGTCTAAAAGCAAACATTGCAAATGTCTATTGTGGAGATGGCAAAGGGCACCGTTGACATGGTGGCATCCCTGAAACATTGGATAGCAAAGGCAGAATGGTGCCCGAAGCTCACCATTAATGCAAAAACTGAGAGCCTGAGCACAGTCCAAGAGGAGAAAGGAGTGGCTCAGGAAGAGTCTAGCATGATCCTGAAAAAGAACAGGCTTGAATGGAAGGAGTGCTGATTTGTTGCAGCTGAAAAGGCAGTTGAGTAGACAAGAGGGTTATATGAAGGTGGCTGGGCAAGGCAATGATGAGAGCAGGCAATCAGTAACCAACAATATTTAAAATATTGTGATGTGGTGGCAACAAAGAAGCAATAATCACAACTGCGCATTTGATGAAAATGCATGGAGCTGTGGAAATGAGAACAGGTGCAGACTGATGTTCAGGAGGTGCCTTAGTGGCAGATAAAGCTGCCTTCGTTCGTGTGTGTGAAGGAATCAAAGGCCTGAAGCATCCCCCCAGCCCGCCAAAGTGCCTACTGGATTCAACTTTGTGCTGACACAGGAGGCAATAATGATAATCACTGGTAAGAAGAAACTTACACCCAACAAGTTTCGCACTTTAATATGTTCTGTAGTGCCATAAGCCTGTGGCTGCAGAGGAAATGGCAATGTGAAGGAGAAGACATGAAAAATATGGAAACCAGGAGAAGGAAATATGAGAAGAAAAGGAAGACTAAAAAGGAATTGTTTTAAAGGGATTTAAAAGAAAAGTGATGCTGGGCAGGGGAGGGGAGAGAAAACGTTCTTCACAATGCTATCACTGCGGTGGTAGAAGAACTAAGGGAGGCAGCACGGGCCACCAACATTTAGCCATGCACTTTTACTACCTAATGGCCACACATAAAGCCTTCATATGGCTACCCTCGGATACAAAATACAGCACAATGGGAACTGCTCCCATGACTAGCCCCACTACTGGTAAGAGAGTAGCGCAGAAGAGCAGAGCCTCCCCTAAAAAACTGCTGCCTGGGAAAGGGGGAGGGGAGGGGTGCATCATTTAATGCCTTGCACCCATTAAATGCTGCAAGACAGCAACACAGTATTTCATATGCTCATAATGGACAAACAGTAAACACAACTCTGAAGGCTCAGAATTCCTGCTCTATAAACACACCTTTGTCATCTTCAACTCACCAGAACAGTGTGTGCTACTTCCTTTGCCTGATGCTAGGCTGTGAATATTCATTCCATGGCTGGGGCTCATGCTGGGACTACTAAATGATCGAGGACTAACAGGGTAACTATCTTGAGATTTTGGACTGTGACCTCCTAGACATCGAACTTCACTGTCTGTACCATTGACCATTTCTATGAACTGACGTACCCTAGAAAACATGAGAAAAGAGTTAGCTTTAAATTAACTTAAAAGACATTCAAGAATGTGCTAGAAATAATAAGTATCCAGTGAGAAATATTTCTTGAAAATGATAGGATGTTAATTATTGGGAAAAGGTAGCATTACAATCCTACATTTTCCTCTTTTTTAAGAGGAATACATGATAAAACAGAGAATATGAACACACAACAGGGGCACTTTTAAGTGCAACTTAACTTTAAAAAACAAACAAACAACCCATGCTAAACATATTCTGGAATTAACAGAAGTTTATCTTATTAACTTAATTTCACGTTCATGATGCGAAGAGGATCGTAATGTCTGCTTGTGGTAGGGGTTAGGAGCTGGAATTACAGAAGGGAGAAAGCAGTGGCATTTCTGTGGCACTAGTGAGCAACAAGCATCCAGGTGCCAAGACAGGGATGCAAAAGGTGCTACCAGAAGCTTCACAGAGACCAGGCATAAGCGGATACTACCTTCATATCTAAAACTGTTCCATAAAACTATCAGGATCAGAAATGTGTTCTTTTTTAAAATAATGGAAATTCTCAAGAGCAAGACACTTCACAGAAATAGGGTTGGATCCCAAACGGTTTGCAAGGACACTTCTTCATGCCTTCCCACTCCACTGCAGCTCCATAACACCAACCTAAGGCTCAAAGGATCCTCCGACAAAGTGTAGGACTGTGAGGCAAGGGGCTGCAGTGTGCCAGGGTGCGGTGGGGCTTGTGCAGAAGGTTGTGCCTTCTATACATCAGGAGCACCTTAGGATCCAAGCCATAGTCTTGCAGCACAAAGTATAACCAAGAAGATTACTAGTAATTTAATACATATTACCTAGTAATTCACTAGGAAGGGAAGCTTGAAATTTGTGACCAAGTGCATGTACGTATGTGTACGTACGTACACACACACACACACACTTTACTTAGAGACTCACTTCAAAGCAAATAAAAGATTTGGATTTCTTTCTAGTAGACTCGGATACAAGTGTTGTGTTGTTTCAATGGCTTCTCCCATTCTTCCTGCTAAAACCAGTTTCTGAATTCCTGTTCACAAAAAGAAAATAATCTGATTAGGGCAAAATGCAGCCAAAAATTTAAGTACTTTCAAGTTTCACTAATTTCAATGAAAAAATTAAGCATGTGATGAAAAATTTCCTATGGAAATCAATCATAGCTAGTTTTCACTGAATTATGCCCTTAAAGCTGGATCCCCTACAACTAAAAGCACAGCAAACAAAAGCAGATGGGCAATGTGTTACTGGAAATGTTACATGTTTTATAACTGCACAATTCAGCATATTCTCTCCATTGTATACACATAGTTTAACATTTATATCTGCCTTTTACATCTACAAGGCAGTTCACAGATTTAAAATCCAAATACATATTAAAATAAGCAAAGGAAAAGAAACACACACAAGAAGTGGTAATGACAATTAAGAAAACTGGCAGCCAGGCAATGAAATTCCTCCAATTTCATCTGACAGAACTAATCAAGAAAGCCCTTCTGTTATCACAGACACCACATTTAATCTAAGGCAGGGATTCCCAACAGTGGGTACTTGAAGGGTTCCCAGGCAGTGCCCAGTGCCCTCCTGTCTCCCCATGCTGCAGTCATGTTATCTGTTGTTCCCCATCTGAGGACTGCTGGCTTGAAGCTAACATGCCCTCAGTGATGTATCTGGGGTCGAGGGCAAGGATTGGCTGGCTACCTGCTGAAGATCAGCATACCCCTCCCCTCAGCCTGATTGACAGGCTTCAGAAAAATAGCATTCCCATTGAAATTAATGGGGGAAGTTTGCTTAATTAATTAATTTCAATAAGACAGCTTATGAGTAACTTAGCATGGATGTGAGCAAATGGAGTGGCCTGTCTCAACTGTAACACTTAAAGAGTGTGTGTGTGTCTGTCTGTCTGTCTGTCTTAAATGTTAGTTATACAACAGGCTACTCCAATCGCTAGCTTATATCCAGATTAAATTACTCATAAGCAGTCTTAATGAAATTAATAGACAAGTAAACTTACCCATTAATTTCAATGGGAGTACTCATGAGTAACTCAGCCTGGATGTAAGTCAATGATTGGAGTGAGCAAGCGTGCATTCACGCACACACACTAAAAATCTCCATGGGGTATCCGAGATGAAGGTCTAAAACAGAAGGGGTACACCTGTAAAAAAGGTTGGGAACCCCTGATCTAAGGAAAAGACTAACTACAGGGTGTACTGCAAGCTTCAGTCAGTTGATTTAGCAGGTAAACCAAACCACAACTTAAACTGAGGAATAACTACGGTCCAGTGGTAATTGGTGACGAGAGATTTAGCAGCAGCATTTAATTTTTTAAGGCTATTTTGGTTCTGCTACATCATAAGGGGTAGTAAAAAAGAAAATATTAAAAGATGACTAAAAATTGTAAATTATACTTTAATCAGTATCTTTAGAAGGAGCTTATGTTGAGGTTGTAATTCATTCAAATTTAATTCATCAATTAAAAGGTAGATTAACAAACTACAGGTTGCTTACCTGTAACTTTGGTTCTTCTGTGGTCATCTGTCCTTTTACACAAATGGGCTATGCACCTATGCAGAGACCTCGTCAGAACTGAACAAGCTCAATTCTCCTGCTTTGGGCGGGAACCCCGCCCCCAGCCGCTATATGCAGCTGTGCCACTCCTCATCCCCTCAGTCCGGCTTCAGGAGACCCTGCAGGGAGGACGGGAGGGCGTGTAAAAGGACAGATGACCACTAGAAGAACCAAAGTTACAGGTAGTTCTTCAACATGGTCTCTGGCTTTTACATAAATGGGCACATAAGCTAGCACCCAAGGAAGAGGGAAGAAACGGAAACAATATGTAATCTGCCAGAAGTATTTATTTCAGAAACAGGTACATAAACTGAAAATGGACTGCAGGACACTCCTGCCAAACACAGCATCATTCCGTGCCCTGGCATCAATAGCATAATGGAGGATAAACGAGTGGGGCGAAGCACAAGTAGTTGCCTGGCAGATAGCATCCAATGGGACCGCACGATCAAAGGCAACAGAGGCCACTACGGACCTGAGTGCGCCTTAACGGTTGTAGGTAACTGCTTATGAGCCAGTTGATAGCAAAGTTCAATTGTCAAGACTATCCATCTAGACATGGATTGGGCAGACACTTGAAGATCTTTACGTGGCCCATCATAGAGAACAAACAAGGAATGAGTTTTCCCCCACTCAGCAGATCTCTGGACATAGAAGGATAATGCCCTTCAAACATCCAAACGATGTAAAATGCACTCTGTATCTGAGGAAGGGTTCTGAAAAAACACAGGTAAAGTAAGTGGCAACGAACGGTGAAACACAGAGACCACCTTAGGCAGGAATTGGACATCTGGACTGAGCACAACCTTGTCCTTGTGAAACTGGAGATATGGCAGATCAACCCTCAGGGCCTGCAATTCACTCACCCTAGCGAAGGTGATGGCCACCAGAAAGGTAACCTTCCAGGTCAGGAGACGGAGGTCAATTGAAGGCAAAGGCCCAAAGGGAGGCCGTAGCAAACCAGCCAAAACCACAGATAGGTCCCAGGCCAGAGACATAACAGGGTCATCCGGAAAAACATGGGGCAAACCTTTCAGGAAGCTTTTAACTAACGAGTCCTTAAACTGAGAAACCCGGGTTGTTGGGGCATGCACCAAAAGGGCAGCTAAATGGACCCTAAGGGAAGAGAGTTTCAAACCAGACTCTTTAAGGGAGAGCAGATATGTACAGACATCCTGCACAGAAGGGTTAAACACTTATGACCATAGGATCTTCTCGTGGACTGCTTCCTGGCTGCAAGCAAAATGCCCCTGAGTTCTAGTGGGAAGTCAGCAGGACCTTCCAGGCCGTCAGGTGCAGGGGGCAAACATCTTGGTGGAGCACCCTTCCCCTCTCCTGCGACAGCAGGTCTGGAAGGACGGGAAGGCACATCCAAGCCAGTGTTAGCCACCTCAGGGTTGGAAACCAAGACCTCCTGGGCCACCATGGGGCTATCAGGATGGCCCTGGCATGATCCACCCTCAGTTTGTGCAGGGCCCTCTGAATGAGGGGGAATGGAAGGGACACGTGCAGTAGAGGGCCCGTCCAAGATAGCATGAAGGCATCACCTAGAGAGCCCTCGCCTTCCTCTCCCCTGGAGCAATATAAGGCACATCAAGCATTGTCCTGGGAAGCAAACAGATCCAGAGCTGGGACACCCCATTTTACAAACAGGTCCCTGAGAACCCCATGGTCCAAGGTCCACTCATGGCAAGGTCCACTCATGGCAGTCATAAATCGGCTCAACGTGTCCGCCTGTACATTCAGGGAACCCTGGATGTAGACTGCCTGAGGCCATGCTCCAGTGCCAAAGGTCCAGCGAAAGGAACAGAAGGCTCCTTGAAGACATGCCGCCTTGTCAACGTAGGCTTTTGCCATTGTATTGTCCGTTTGCATCGTCACCAAGCAACCCGCAATCATGAGTAAGAACCCTTTGAGTGCATGGAATATGGCCAACAACTCCAAATAGTTGATGTGCCGGGTCCTTTCCCTGGGAGACCAATGCCCACTCAGGCAAAATCTGTCCAAGTATACCCTCACTCGAGCTCCAACGTGTTGGTCGTAATCACCCAACATGACCAGGGAGCCTTAAAAAGGGTGCCAACGTTCAGATGGCAAATCTCGGCCCACCATAAAGCAGTCTCTTGCACCCACCAAGGAAGCATACGCTCCAAATGAGCCTGGTCCCGAAGGGGATCAAATACGTCCAAGAACCACCTTTGAATGACACGCATCTGAAGTCATGCTTGAGAGAGCACGTAAGTGGTGGCAGCCATGTGTCCCAACAAGCGCTGCACCGAGCTCATAGTCTGTGGGCCCCTGGCTAGAAAAACGGAGGCCAGCCTCCTGAGAATATGTATACGAGCGCTGGGGAGGAAGACCTCCACGGCCATATCAAAGATCAGCCCTATGAACTGTATCCTGCGGGTCGGTTCTAGCTGAAATTTCTCGAAATTGATCTGGAAACCGAACCTGCAGAGCATCCATGACCATCTCAAGGGCGTCGAGGACCGCTCCTCTGGTGCTCGCCAGGATGAGCCGATCATCTAGATATGGCAGGACCTGTAACCCTGCAGGAAAGCCACCACACCGGGGCCAGGCATTTTGTAAAAACCTTCGGCGCCATCATGAGGCCGAACGGCAAGGCTTTGAATTGATACGGGATCCCCCCAACTGGAAGCGCAGGAAGCATCAATGCTGAGGGCGTATCGAGACATAATACACGTCTCTCAAGTCTAGGGAGACCATCCACGTGTCCTTTTCTAGGATAGTTAGTATGGTCGGTACTGACAACATCTGGAAGCAGCTGTACACCAGGTGCCTGTTTAGGGCCCTGAGGTCCAGTATAGGACGCTGACCTCCGTCCAGTTTCAGCATGATAAAGTACCAGGAACAGAAACCAGGGCCCCCAGATTGGCAACTCCCACAGAAAATGGTTATAACAGGCATTGTAGGCCTCATAGATGGCCACGCGTAAATGGAGAGCCGAGGCCGAGTAAAGCCTCCTCCCAAAGGAGTCAAACTTCCTGCCCTCCTTGTCACCCGACGCTGACTGGCTGTGACCCCTGGCCTTTTGCAGAGACGCCTCAACGACAATAGAATTAAGGGTGGGATGATTCTTCAAGCAAGCTGTATCATCCTGCAGTTGAACCCTATAGAAGTTCTTTAAGCGCCTATTGGGTTGTGAAAGGGTTGCAGGCTTTTTCCAATGACCCCGCATGACCCCCAACAAAGCCAAGTTAAGGGGCAAAGCGGCTGGTACCTTGGCCTCCACATCGATACGGCTGAACAAGGGATCCAATTCTCCCCTCTGTTGTGTACCAAGGCTCTCTCCCAAAGCAGAAGCCATACGGGCCACTTAAGCGGAGTACTGCTTATAGTCCTCCAATGGAGAAATGGGCTTAGAATCCAATTGTATGTCTGGTGGAGACGACCACGGGGAGACAGCTTCCAGTCCTGGAGAGCTAGGATGGCTTTCACAATCCAATTTGGGAGGTGCCAAAGAATCCTGGGCCATTGGTTCCAAGGCGGGAGGTTCCATCTGAGTAGTCTGAAGAATAGTCCACTCGGTAACGTACATATGTCCCCAAGTATCGGCGACAAACACCATAAAAGGGTGGCTCAACCTCATTCAAGGGGGAACGGCGATCCAGCACACGGTACCGGTCCGCATACATTTGCTCATAACGGTCCCAGTCCCGATCTTGTCTATAATCAGAGGAGCGATCTTCCAAGTCCAACAGGAACTCCGATCCCTAGGAGGGAGACATTCCTGTTGACATCCAGGAGACGAACGACACTGAGGCAGCCACAACACATCCTCAGTGGGCTTGTCCGGAGAATACACCTGCTTCTCGGATGAAGCATATTCGGATTCATCTGTCGCCACCGACAGCTCCCTGCTTGTGTGGCCATGATCAGGCGTCCTGCCGAAAGAATTCCCGGCCAGAGGCGAGTTAGGCCAAACAGAAATTGATGACTTCGGAATCGGCGGGGCCGATGCCCTCGCTGGGCGATCCAGAGATGCACGGTCCAGTCCAGAATCCATCTTAGGTTTCTTGGCTGTCAGGGTCTTCGACGTAGGAACCGATGTGGCCGTCTTCTCCTTTGGGATAGGAGGAGGTGTTGACCTGCCAGCAAACTATGAGGCAACTTCAGTATCTTCTTCTTTGGCTTCGAAAGGGTCAAAGAAGGGTCTGGCACCACAGGCAGAGAATGCTGAGGCAAGTCCTCTGAACACGCCGAGGCACTTGAAACCATCGAGGGATCGATGACAGCAGACACCGAAACTGGTACAGAGACCGGGTTTTCGACTTCGACGGGAGCAGATTCTGAACGCTCCGACTGTACTGAAGAAGCCATTTTAACAGAGCACTTCAAGGATAAGGCTTCCGAAGATTGGAGAGCCAAGTCCCACAGGGCTGCACGCAAGCGAGAAGCCCTATTCTTGCGAGCTTGCTTCGTAAACCTCTGGTAGTGAAGACAGGTCTCGACAATGTGGGATTCCCCCATGCAAAGAAGACACTTGGTATGAGTATTGGGGGAAGGGATCTTAGATCCGCAATGAACACATTTCTTGAAGTTCATCGTGCCCCGCATAAACGCCGTAGGCTGGCCACCACGCTCTGTCCCAGCCGGGATCAGAGCTCCAAAGAAGGGAAAAAACTCGTTAAAAACAAGACACCAAGAAAAAAAACACTACTACGTGAACAAATAAGAAGTAATAAAGAAAGCAGGAAAAAACAAGGGGATAGATAGTAATCCTATTTGTTGCTGAGCTGCAGATTTCACAATGTTAACTGAAGTGCAGACGACAAAAGACTGAGGGGATGAGGAGTGGTGCAGCCGCATATAGTGGCTGGGGGCGGGGTTCCCGCCCAAAGCAGGAGAATTGAGCTTGTTAGGTTCCGAAGAGGTCTCTGTGCAGATGCATAGCCCATTTGTGTAAAAGACAGAGACCACGTCGAAGAACCAATTTTTTAAATCAGTTGACAGCCCAGCTATATCAAGTTAACAGTCCAGATATACAATTTATTTTCTTTAAAACTTCACGTTAAAGGTATAGGTAACAGACCACCTATAGTAAAACAAGCTCATAAGACAACTGGTAATTGATGAGATTTTTTAAAAGAAAAAACTCCATGGTGAAATTTCTTAGTTCAAATATAGCATTCTTTCCCATAATCTGAACATTTAAATATTTGTATTTTAAAATATAGCAAGTAACTTTAATACGATCGCAGATCAGACAGTAAAATATAGCATTTTGTAAAGCTTACTTTGTCTATTTTTAATGGAAGCTAATTCTTCTAGTACAGTCTGATCAGTAGATCTAGCAAAGGCCTCTGCTGTTGCACAATACCCATGATGTACCAAATAAGATGAAACCATCCTGTTAAAAGGTCAAAACATATGCAAGTAAAAATATAACTTAGAGGCAACTTTCAACCAAAGAACTCTAAAGAATCCTTGATAAGTACATTAGGCAAGTTTACTCTGAAACATATGCAGACTTCATTGAAACTTCATATGCCCTTTTATAACTAATAAAACTACAAATATTGTTAATTTGAATCAACAACTTCCACACAAAGTTATCATTTATATGTGTTTCATGTTCTCAAATGCAAAAAATGCATTTACATATCTCTGTCTCACTTCATTAGAAAACAAGAGAGATCTGAAACTTACTTTAAACTTTGGGTACAGATCTCTGCTTACTGAAGCAGGCAGGCTAGAATAAACAGTGATCAGGTTTGAATGTGACAACCAAACTTAGTTTATTTTAACCTAGATAGGAAGTGGATGCTAATTTGGGGGTGGGGGGAATGGTGCACTCCTGAAACTTATATATAGCAGATGGAACCCAGCTTTAACCAAAATTCCACACAATGTCTGAATCAACGCTTTGTCACCATTATAATATACCTGAATGTATTTTCAGATATAGGAATGAGTCAATGGTGCACTCATATCTTTCATTCATTACATGGGAAGCAGGCCAGAGAACTACGAGTTAGATTCCAAGTAGCTCATGTGTGTAGGAAAAGCAATTCTATCTGTACAAGGGAAGAGGATTTTTGCTGATCTCCTTTCAGTCTTCTGCATCCAATACCATTATATTCTGAAGGGTCCCCTGACCCTCAGGAGCAGATTTTCAGGGGATCAGGGAGGCTGCTGTGTTAAGGAAGGGGTGAGGAAGTTAACTTGTGAGAACTTCCTTCCACTCTCACTCCTTAGAATCCACCCCATGATTCTTTTCATTCACCAGCTGCACAGAAACACTGGAAACAAAATCTACCAAATAAGTTAATCTCCCTCAGAAACACACAGCACATTTTAAATAAAGGATGTAAATTAACCCATCATCGACACACAAGTTTGTAACTACATAAATACAGAATAGCATTTGTGACAGACTGAGTTTTCAGATCTCTTAAATCTTAATAGTTTAAAAAAGCATGCACATATTCATTATCTTCAAATCCTTACTTTTGGATCATTGTCTGCCATTCTCCTTCCCGATCTCCTATTGGAAATCTGTCAATTTGAGCTTGAATCTTGGTTCTCCATTCTCGCATATAGTCTTCAATATCAAACACAAATGGGTGTTGCCCAAAATTAGCATCCACTACTTCTCCTGGTGTTTGAAGTCCTACTGTAGGGTACAGATTTGGCTGCAAGGGAATACTGCAATTAATACTTTTCTTTCTCAAATTCCAAATATATTTATTTTAAAATCAGCATTTCAGCAAGTTATGCAAGGTAAAAACCAACAAAATTTCTGTAAGCTATAACAAAAAAAAAAGAACAATCAGAATTTAAGCACCAAATATGAAAGCCAGACTAAAGAACTATTTTAAACGTTCCTGGGTCATTTATAAGAGAAAAAAATAGGGGTTCCCTGCCACCTCTACATTCAATCTCAACAGTGATACAGTTTTCTTCCATCAACATTTCTGTGTGCAGAGAAACTTGTTAGTTGGAGACAGCAGCAAACTGGAGACAGCAGTTGTAGTAGTTTCCCAAAACTTATCAAAACTGAGCATTCATAAAAAGCCTTCAGCAACACAGAAGAAGGGTTTCTGTTTGTATACTGTGCTAGTCGGTGACTGTAATAAAAGAATTGATTGATTGATCTTACCGGCAAATCTGTGAAAGCAATACCTGTAACCAAGAGACATGAATTAAAATTTGTGCTATGACATATCCGAATCAAAAAAGACGTATTTCAATAGTCAATACAGAAGTCTTAGTGCCAAACTCTGGTACTCTGAGATAAGCTGACATAATGTTGACTTTCCTGTTCAATCCCAGATCCAGCACAAATTCCTTATCCCGACCTTCAAAGCTCTCCATGGTCTTTGTCTCTCCCTAGCTTTCAGTTCTCATATCCTGCCCATGACCTTTGATCCTCCGCCCATTCAGAGGTCTTATGCTCCCTCAAATGATGCCACCTTTTTCTTCCTGCTGGTCCTTATGCCTGGAACTGCATTCCAGATCACTTGCCTCCTCTCTAACTTCCTTCATATCCCTCCTCAAAAGTGAACTTTTCTGTGAACTCTGTAGTCCTCATATCCTACCGCAACCAGAGATGTGGGGTGGAAAATGTCCCAGAAAAAATCCCATACTTTAGTTTTCCAGTGGAAATTTTTCCAATTCTAAAGTTTCATTGGCTGACATCCGGACTAGCATTTTGCACATGAAGCAATGAATGTTCCACACTACTGCTGCACAGTTGCTTGAGTGGGGGAAGGGACAACTTTTGCAAACATTCACTTTCCTTCAAAGCCCAACATGTGTCACCAAAATATGTCTAAGAGTCTGGATGTCCAGCACTGTTTCATAAAATTCATTAGCAACAATGAATGGATGACAATGCAATTAGACAAGTTCAGCAATTTCAAAACTGTACTCACCTGTTTTTCAGGTGATTATACCTAGGATTATATCTTCAGGTGATTAAACCTTATGTTTTACCAATATGAGTAATAAAAATAATAATTTTTATTATAATAATAAAAATATCTTTCTACAGAAAGCTCTGAATTTGTTTTAGTATAACAAGTATATGAAGTGTCTTTACTGATACCGCCCCCCTGCCCCCAATATTTCAGTTGAAACTTTGATATACAGTGTAAGAAATATGGTTGAAATTTTACACTGTATAAATAGGTCAAACAAGCATACCACATCGGATCATAATCTATTTAGGGCATCTGGGCAATTTGTATAGTATTTTTTTAGAGAGAGAAAATAATGCAAATTGTATGCAAATGAGGACAAAATTTGCATGGGAAATATTTCCAGAAAACCCTCATCTCTGTAACTAAACTCAAATACATGCCCATGAAATAGAAGCACATTCTTCCCCTTCCCTTGTGTATATTTCTAGGTTGTGAGCCCCCTGGGGAAGAGATCTATCCTCTTATCTGTAAAGATCTGCATGGAACAAGAATTTTAAAATACTGATTTGTTTTAAAGCAAGAAGCAACAGATCTCAGATATTTTGCTAGGACAGGGAATATTTGTGGTTTAGATAAGTCCCTAGACATTATTTATACAAGCAGAGCACCCAGAAGTTACCTCTAACATTGCTGTCAGGCAATGTTACATAGCAAAAACAAGTTGTTCTAGTAAGAACCAATCTGCCTACTTTCCTTTCACATCACAATGACATCACAAACTATGCCATTGGGGCATCCCTATGTGTCCCTACAGCTGTAGCAATTTTGGTTCAAATTGGTTAAGTAGTTCACAAGTTAGTCCTCTTGCACCTCAAAAGTTTACGCGTCCACTATCTTGAATCAGGGTGGATGACATCAGCACAAACCACACCATCACAAACCACACACAGGTGTCCCTGTGTGCCGCTACACTGTACCCAATTGGTTTCATATTGGTCCAGGCATTGCGAAGTTGATGGTGGGGGGACACACACGGACACACAGAATGCTGGGTGATCACATAAGCCTACTGGAAAGTAGGCTAAAGCGGGGGGGGGGGGTGCATTGGAGACAGGACAACAGGGTTGGAAAATTATCTATCAAGTAAAATTGTAGATTAAACAGATTAGAGAATATCTGATTAGTTCCAGTTTAAGACATTATATTAATGTCAAATTCTACCATTGCATACTATGTTGTAGTGGATTGTTCCACATCACACTTATTTTGAAAGAGCTGCACTGGTTACCAATTTGTTTCCGGGTCCAATTCAAGGTGCTGGTTTTGATCTTTAAAGCCCTTAACTGTTTGAGCCCTGGATACCTGTGGGACTGCCTGCTCCCAAGGGTTGCTGCCCACTTGATGAGGTCATCTGAGGGGGCTCTGCTCAGGGTGCTGACAATGAGGGAGGCTCGGCTGTTGTGCATACAGGACAGGGCCTTCTCTGTTACTGCCCCCAGACTCTGGAATGAACTCCCGGTGGCTATTCGCTCCTCAGTCTCCATCACAGTTTTTAGAAAGTCTTTGAAATCTTGGCTTTTTACTCAGGCTTTTATATTATTGTCTCTAACTGCTGCTTCTTTGTATTTTGTATGGTTATTTTATGCTTGTACTTTAAATCTTTTTAGTACAATCTATGTTTTTATATTAGTTAGTTGTTTATTTACCATCTTAGATGAAACAGTAATACAAGCAGAATATACTCAGTAAATAAAAAGCAAAAACAGAAACTAAAATATTGTCACATACATAAAATCAAGAATCTTTGGCAGTAGCCGATTGCTGTGTTCTAGCCTCTCTTAATTTGATTAATATATAACAGAATTTGGCAACCACCAAGGATATTGTTGGGTCCCTATCTACTAGTAAATATGTAAGAATCATTTCCTCCGAGTGGCTTTTGAAACCTTTCAGGTACTGGGATAAGAACAAGTCTCTTTCAGCGATATAAAGCGGGCAGTGTAGCAGTGAATGCTTCAATGTTTCAGGGGCAGATCTGCAAGGGCCTAATCTCTCATCATAAGGTTTTCTCTCAAATCTCCCTGATAACATCGCTGAGGGTATGGCATTCAAGCAAGCTCTTGTAAATGCCCAGCGAAGTTTTGGTGAATAGATTGTTTAAAAATAAGTGGCCCAATCTTTCTAAGCATTTAGCAGTTGGGGAGGCCTACTTATAGAGGCCCTTTCCTCCTGACAGTTTATGTGCCCGAGCCTTTGTTTAACTAGGCGTCTTGCCATTGACTCGCCACACTCTAGCAATTGTGCTGGGCAGAAACCCATCCTCCGGAGTCTCTCCTCAACCGCCTAGCACCAACGGGGTTGTGGGGTGACGGCAAGGAGGTTAGGTATAAGTCCTACCAGGTAAAGGTAAATCTTAATCCAATATAGGATGATAAGAAGCCAGGCCCTGGTCTCTAATTTCAAGAGCCCAGTCTCCAGCCTTATTAGAGAGTTCGGGACGCATTTCGGTACCCCCAAAAGCGATCTCAGAAAGCCTGATTGGACTTTTTCTAAAGCTTGTAGGTCTTTTGGCAGTCTAACCTGAACCCCGTACAGCAGCTGAGCAGCTTTATTTGCTGCCGGAATATAGGCACCACCTTGTGCCCAGAAAAATTTCCTAATTGCCATAGAAGATTGGGTGGCATTCATTTTAACAGCACTGATGTGCATAGAAGTACCCCCATTGAACTGGAACACCACGCCCAGGTATCTGTAAGCCTTCACCTGCTCTGCTCTGGCTCCGCGTATAGACCATCTGAAGATCCGTTGCTTCTTTGCAAATCTCACAGTTTTGGTTTTGGTGTAATTCATTTCCAAAGATTCCTCTTTGCAGTGCAGACTCAGACATTCTAGCGCTCTTTTTAGGCCGATTCTAGTTTGTGACAGTAAGGCCATGTCATCTGCATACATGAGGATAGGTAAACACCTATCCCCTATCTTTGGTGTGTGAGTTTCAGCTTGCCTTAGATGGGTGATTAGGCCGTTTACATAGAAATTGAAAAGAGCTGGTGCTAATATGCATCCCTGCCAGACCCCACTTCCTCTCTCTGGATAAATGGCCATTATAATCACATTTTACTCTCAGACTTGTGTTCTGATACAGTTTATATATTAGGGTCAACAATCTCTTATCGATAGAGGAATTCGCGAGTTTCTTCCAGAGAGCGTCCCTGGATATTGAGTCAAAGGCGCTCTTGAAATCTATAAAGGCGACATATAATGGCACCTTTCTGCCCTCAACGTATTTCTCTATTAAATATTGGAGGACCAAACAGTGATCCATCACTGATCTCCCTTTTCTGAACCCAGCTTGTTCTTGTTTTAGAACGGTTTCTTTCTCCATCCAGTCCAACAATTTGGAGTTTAGATGTTTAGCGTATAACTTACCAATTACACTTAATAGACTTATGGGCCTGTAATTTGACGGGTCATCAGGCGGGCCTTTTTTGTATATTGGGACGACAATTGCCTGTCCCCAGCCATTCGGGATATTTGTTGTTTGGTCTATGTAAGTGAACATGGAAGCTAAGAGCGGAGCCCACCAACTGGCGTTGGCCCTTAAAAAGTCGGGGGGGGATATAATCTTTTCCTGGGGATTTGCCTCTCTTTAGCTGTCCAATCAAATCCTCCACTTCTTCAGTGGTAACTGGAGGCCATACAGGCAACTCCTCCGGAGGGATGCTGGGCCGAAATGGAGAGATTAAGTGTACTTGTGGGGCAGCATAGATTTTAGTAAAATGGTTTACCCATCTTTCCTCCAGAATTGCAATCTGTCTAGGGAGCGAATTAACCCCGGATACTAAGCGCCAGAAACTGGCTTCATCCTTATTATTAAGGGCTGTTATAAGTTCTATCCATCGTCTTTCTTTTAGGGCCTCCTTAGAGCAGCGCATGTGTACTGCTCTAAGAGTGCTCTTACGATGGCTTTACAAATGACGGGGGCAGGGGCAGCAGCGAGGAACGCTGCCGCCCCAAAAACTTCACTTAACGCTACAGCGCCGGAGGGGGAAGAGTGGCGGGAGGGGTAGGTTCTACCCCCCCCCCCGCCCTTAAAGGGAGATTCCCCCCTCGGTGCCGGTCCGGACCATGCACATCACTAGTGGTCTTGTCCAACTGCACTTGTACAGTGCTTTCCTGTAGAAGTGGTAGGAAGGCTTTCATTGCTTTGAAGACAGCCAGAAGCTCCAGGAAATTGATATGTCATTGTTTTTGTTGAAGGGTCCACTTGCCTTGTATCTGATGTACTCTGCAGTGGGGTTCCCAGCCTAGCAGAGAGGTGTCTGTCGTTAGCCAGATCGAAGGAGTCATCATTTGAAAAAGAACCCTTTCCAACAGGTTCCTGCCCATTGACCAACAGGTAAGTGAGCGAAGAATTTAATCTGGGATCACTAGACGTAGGCCTTGACGATCCACATTCAGGTGGAAGACCAACACAAACCAAAGTTGCAACTTGTGCATCTTTAACCAGGCATATCGCACCACTGTGTTGCAGGATGTCATAAGACCTAGGAGTCTTTGAATTAGTTGTGCTGGTTGAGATGAATGTTGCTGGAAATGAAGAACCAGGTCCCTGATGCCCTGGAAGCATTCCTGAGGTAAATATGCCCTCCTGGTTTCTGTGTCTAGGACTGCTCCAATGTAGTTGATTACACTAACTGGTTCTATATTGGACTTTTTCCAACTGACTTGGATCCCCAAATCTTAGAAGAGAGAGAATACATATTTTGTCTGAGAAAGTAACTCTTCTTTGTTTTTGGAAGCCAGAAGCCAGTCGTCCAGTAAGGATAGACCAATATGCCCTGGGTCTGCAGGCAAGCAACCACTGTAGCCATACATTTTGTAAATACCCTGGGGGCGGTGGCAAGTCCAAAGGGTAAGACTGCGTATTGGTACACTTTATTTCCTACTGCAAACCTCAGATATTTTCTGTGTCGTGCCCTGATGCCAATGTGGAAGCATGTGTCCTTGAGATCCAGCTCACAAGCCAGTTCTCTTGGTATAGAAAAGGTAGAATCTCTTGTAACGCTAACATACAGAACTTTTGCACAGTGACAAATTTGTTCAGGTGGTGTAGATCCATGACAGGCCATATGCCACCATCTCTCTTTGGGATCAAGAAGTATCTGGAGTAAAACCCCTCCTGTCTGTGCACCCACTGTACTGGGGCAATAGCCCCTTTGGCTAATAGCTCTTTCACTTCTTCTAATAACGCCTGGGAGGGTTGAGTGAACTTCATCCCTGTAAATTTCAGGGTTGTTCTGAACTCTATGGTGTAGCCTGAAGATATGATCTTTAGAACCCAGCAGTCTGATGTTATGTGGTGCCATGCGGGGGCATGGCATGCTAGCTTGATGTTGGTCACTGGCGAGAGAAGAGTGTTTGTGAGATTGGTGTTTCTCACTTGCCAAGATGTTGTGGCCCCTGGTGGCGGGAGAAGGAGGCAGTCTAGCGGTGACAGTGGGTGGGTCTGAACCTCAAAGATGTTTCTGAGGCTCAGTCTGTTTTGTATGCTGGGGTTGGCTTGACTTCCCCTTGCCGTGAAATGGACACTTGTGGTAAGGTGGGTTCCTAAAATCACGGTGTTCCTGATGTTTAAATGTGGATTTCTGACTTGAATAAGGACAGTATTTGGAGCCATAGGAGGTGGCAGATGTTGACACGGTGAAAGTTTTAATGGTGAATTTCGATTTTTTCCTTTTCTCCATGGTGGAGTCAGTGTCCTTACTGAAGAAGCCCTTACCATTGAAAGATAAGCCCTCAATTCTTTCTTTCATGTCACACTGCAGATTGGTAGAGCAAAGCCATGTGTGCCTTCGCAGGGAGATTGCAGCCGCCAAAGAGCATGATCCAGACTTGGCCAGGTGTTTTGCAATGCTTAATTGTTGGCAGATAAGTGCTGCCAATTTATCCAACGTGTCTTGGAATTGCTTTTTAAATTCTTCCAGAGCGAGGACCTCCACAGCATTCTGTAAAACCTCCCATAAGCCATGAGTATATTTTGCTGTGCACATTGAATAGTTCGCTATCTTAACAGATAGGCACGAAGTGGAATAAAATTTTCTCCCCAAAAGTCTATTTTTCTCCCCTCTTTGTCTACAGGCGTAGTATGTCTGTGACCAGACTTAGAAGATGACAATGTAGCACAGTTGATGACTAGGGAATTAGGCGTGGGATGCTTTAGAAGATAGTCATGGTCTTTCACCTGTACCAAATATAAACTCTCCAGTTGCTTAGATGTGGGGGTTGAGGTATGTATTACTTCCCATGCACATTGTGCAGCTCGTGAAATGATTGGGAGAACAGGCAGAGCCATGGGCTGAGTTGATTCAGACCTAGTCATAAAATTATAGATGGGGTCATTAATAGTGGCTAGTTCAGATTTCATGATGAAGATATGAAATCATTTCATTAGGGGAGACAAGAGTGGTTGGAGCCACATCAACTGGAGGATCAACTCTGTTGTCTGGGTCATCTGGTTTAGACTCCAAGTCAGAAGAACCATGGTGATCAGAAGGTGAATGAGACAGAGAAGGTGGTACGTATGTTTGTGTTTCAATAGTAGTAGTTTTTCGTGGAGTTGGAATACTTAGTGTTTGTGTCCTAACCTCCAGGCTTTTGTAAATAGACTTCCAGGGTTGATCCTCTTGAAAGTCGTAGGGGAAACCACAAGATCTAGTCCTCATAGCTGCCAATGCCAGTGTTGCCCCCACAGCCAATAAATGAGCAAAACCACACACATGTCATGGCAAGGGGTCTATCTAATGGGCAACAGTTAGTGTACCTGGTGTTTTGTGGCCCAAGGACTATGTTATAACTGATTCCCCAGGAGTTCCTGCTTCCAGTGATTGGGGGGTGGGGGGGACCTTTGAATGCTGATGTCAAGGGAGTGCTGGAGCTGGAATCGAGAATAGAAAGCAAGGTGTGAGCAGTGGTAGAGTCCAATACCACTTCCCTGTCCTCCCACTTGACATCGAAAGTTAGTATCTCAGTCTGACAATGAGGAGTCACCAACCTCGATGCCGATAGAACTGGCGTGTTTAAAGTTGGAAGAGAAACTCACACTTTTGGAGTCCTAAGAACCTGGGTCAATACCGAAGGCGTCTCTCAATGTTGATCTGCAGGTGTCGACAGAGGCAAAGAGTTTATTGGTGTAGGAGCCGGAGATAGTGGGAGGGCTCTCGATGTCAATGTGCAGTCGACATCAAACACTCAATGTTTCCAATGCTGGTTACTCCTTTTCTTTAGAAGTCAAAATTCTCGATGTTGTTGAGTGATGCTTGTTGATCCCGACATCAGAGGTCGAGGATTTCAAGGGCATGTTCTGAAGACCTGAAGGAGATTGTGTCCTTTCCTTAGTTAAATCCACTGTTTTGGATTTCTTTATTCTCAGGGAAGAGGGAGGGTCCTCCAATCCCAAATGTTTTCGTTTTGACTTCGAACACTCCAGTGTTGCAGGGGGAGCAGACCTCGAAGAAATTTTGGAGATTTGATATGATGCCAAAGCCAAGGTCAATGTTGCTGGCTGTGTTTTTGTAGAAGGACGCTTAGATGTCGACATCAAAGTTTTCGAAGTCGATGATGAGGTCATAGGGCAGGGTTCTCCCGATGTTGAAGGGCTTAGCACCTCATCAAAGATGATTGCGCAAAGCCACAAGGCCCGATTTTTTTCTCATCTGCTTTGAGAAAGACAGGCATATCTTGCATGAAGAGACATTGTGCTCTTCTCCCAGACAGATTAAGCACAAGTCATAGAGATCTTTGGGGAGAAGCTTGGCATTATAGCCAGTGCACCTCTTGAAGCTCAGTTTCTCCTCAGCCATTTTTAGGATATTCCAACTCGTAGTCAAATTCCATTCCAAATTTGGAAAAAAAAAACAGCGAAGTTTGGAAGCTGTTTCCAAGTCAAAACCAATAAATTCAGTACAATATTTTAAATCTTGCAGATAAACTCAGAAAGAAGAACTTAACTAATGAGGAGCAATAGCCTGAGGACTGAACACAGCGGTGGTCAGAAAAGAACTGAAGAACAGGCGCCCAGCACACCTTTAAACAGAACCCTGAAGGTGTGTTGGCGGGGCTCAGTCACCTCGACGAGCTACAGCATTCTACCGCAAGCGTCCTGCACAGGAGCATTACCCATTTTTATGGATCTCAACAGATCTCAATCCAGATTAATCAGATCATATCACTGAAAAGGTATTACCAAACAACAATCTCCTTCCACTATTCTAATTAGTAGATTAAATTAGTTCTCCATTTTCCTGGTGAACACAGGGGGCAGTGGGAGGGGGAGACTAGTAAAAACATGGAACTCTGTCAAGAACAACTTTTGCCTTGGGGAAATATCAGGCCTACAGAAGAGTTAAAAATGAGTTCCAATTTCTAGATTAGGCTTGTCTAAATATTTGGCTCTGAATAATCTGTACAGCCTGGCAGCACCACATGGAGGCAATCCCACTGTTTAACTCCATGCACTGTTGTATGTTTCCCAGCTCCAGTGAAGCCTCAGTGACATCTAGGAAGGCACGTAGTGATCACTTGGAAGTGGGGTCCATTCATTCATTTATTTTCCTTTCCTTTCCTTTTATTTAATACATTTCTATACCGCCCAAAACACAAGTTCTCTGGGCAGTTTACAAAACAGTGCTTTCCCGCAGAGCTCTAGAGAGAAAGCACTGGAAAGGACTTCACTTGCCAGTGCTCCCCTTCCCAGACTTGCTGGGGCTCAGTTTCTCTTTAAGGAGCTCCACCAGCACTGAGAAAAGCACAGCAGGACACTGAGATGAGTGGTGATAATGATCACCTCTGTGCAGTGCCAGGGCAGCTGTGTGGATCATTCAACTTTGGGTACTTGAAGCCAAATATTTGCACAGACCTTCTATAGACAGCCATAACACAACTTATGCTGCCAATCAGGGGTGTAGCTTGGGGAGAGGGGGGCCGTGTTCATCCCTCTTTCTGGCGGCTCCCCAGAGTGAGGGAGATAATGAAGAAAATAGCGCTGGAGGGCCCTCAGGAGCTGGGGGCCCGTGTTCTTTGAACCCTTTTGCTCAATTATAGCTACGCCCCTGCTGCCAATACTGCCAACACTGGCTGCCGATAGGTTTCCAGGCAAAATACAAGGTGCTGGTTATAACCTATAAAGCCCTAAACGGCTTGGGCCCTGAGTATTTAAGAGAACATCTTCTTCGACATGAACCCCACTGCATATTGAGATCATCAGGAGAGGTCTGCCTGTAGTTGCCACTATATCATCTGGTGGCTACTTGGGGACAGGCCTTTTCCGCTGCTGCCCCAAAGCTTTGAAACTCACTCCCTGCAGAAATAAGAGCCTCCCCATCTCTGACAATTTTTAAACAATTTTTAAAGACACATCCGTTCACCCAGGCTTTTAACTAAATACAGTGGTCCCTCTACTTACGAAATTAATCCGTTCCGAATGCACATTTGTAAGTCGAAAAGTTCGTAAGTCGAAAAGCGGTTTCCCATAGGAATGCATTGGGAACGGATTACTGCGTTCCGGAGCCTAGAAAAAAGACCCAGACCCCCAGTAAGGCTTGCAAACTGCACAGGAACATTTCTTTTCAAGAATAAACAGGCAGTAAACAGGCAGGCAAGTCAAGGAAACTGCATGTAAAATTCGTAAGTCGAGGAAACCCCATCTAAAAATTTGTAAGTCGAAAAAACCGCATCTAAAACCGGATCTAAAACTGCCGTTTGTAACTCGAAAAATACTTATGTCGAGTAGTTCGTAAGTCGAGGGACCACTGTACTGTTTTAATCGTTTTAACATTGCTTCAAAATATTGTTTTAAAAATTTAAATGGTTGTAATGTTTTAACTTTTTGCTGTCATATTTTAACCAATGTTTTAATTTTTGTTCTTGTCACTTATTTGTTTTAACTAATGTTTTAACTTTTCTGTTTTTTCTTGTAAACTGCCCAGAGATGCACGTTTTGGGCAGTATAAAAATATGTTAAGTAAGTAAATAAATCTTATTACTAGGCTCTGCCTTAAATCTGACTACTACTTTTCTTTCAGGTGAGTGACTGTATATTACATTTCAAAAAATTTGCTCTCAAACTTCAAAGAGCTTCTGAAAAGAGACTTGATGTAAGAACCCAAGTGCCATCCTAGATTTGACACAACATTACTTGCTGAACTTTTGGTCTCTCTCTCTCCTTTTTAGTTTGCCTGTCAAAGTTAATTACAAGTCTGACGAATTAATTTGTCTTGGGAGCACTATCACAATTTCATTAGGTGTATTCACAGAATTTAAGTATTATTAACAAGTCGTCTTCATACCCAAACTATGTCCATTCTTGGTGTAGAAGCATGTATTGTTGATGAGGTTTACACAACAGCCAATGACATCACCAGTTGTAAATGTTGGACCGTAGGGTTGTCCAGTTCCAGAGGAACAAAATGAATGTCCATCATCTCCATGGTAACCATATGAATGTTTGTCCCAACCTAAAGTGAACATATCATTATATTAGAATTTTCATACATCATTTTGAAGTGTCCAGAAATAGACAGTGATCACAACACAAAATCGGGTATACTAGCTGGCCCAGGCACAGAGCATCTGTGCCCCTAGTTTGGGCCAGCCGTCAGCCACCGCAGGCCGCCTCCTCCTGCTGGCCTGTTTCTCCCACTCGCCCGCCTCCGCTCTTCCGCCTCCTCCCGCCACCTCCCACTGGCATGGCTCAGCCGCCAGCCTCCTCCTGCCAGCCGGCCACCTCCACCTGCTGCCCCCGCCCACTGGCCACCTCCGCCCGTCAGTGCGGCGCCACTGGCCGCACTTGTTATTTCTTATTTTATGTCCTGCTTGTGAACTCTTGCAAGATTTCTGCCATTTTCTGTACTGCTCTCAAACTCTTGCAAGATTTCCGCCACACATTTTTTCCAGCACGTCTTGGAGAAATAATTATATAGAAGAAGATTAGTGATCCAAAAGATATATCTTAATGCCAAAAGACCAGGGAGGAAAGCTTATACAGTAATGGGCTGCTAAAAACTATGCGTATAGATAGGAGTGGGAATTTTAATAAAATTTAAAAGTCCTACATAGAACAGCTATCTTGCATTTAGAAACAGGGTTGACCAGAGTTGAGGCACAGGCGTGGCTTTGTACATTTAACCACTGGCTTAAATTATATGCCTGCCCCCAGGGCCCTGCCCCCTTGATTCTGAAAGATGAGTTTCACTCATCCTGGTGCAAGAGCCTCTATGACAATTTGGGCAAATATGGCTTCTCACCACAATATTTATTGGCTTTGGGTCATGATGCTGCCAAAGAAATTATTAAGCAGCATGTGGCAGATATGGAGAAGCAAGTAGATTTAAGTCTGGTTATCACCAGTAGCACTTTAGGTGGTTTTTCAAACTACCCCCAGCCAGCTGCATACCTTACCCACTTGACCACCTTAAACCAGAGGAGAGCCTTTTCACTGGCACAATTTAATGCCTTGCCTTCAGCTGTTTTGGTTGGCAGATTTAAGGGGATACCGCTAAGGAACGGGCTATGTCCATGTGGTTAGGTGACACTGAGTCTGTCTTACATGTTCTTTTACACTGTGCCTGTTGTAGAGGCATTCGTACTATCTGGATCGAACCATTTTAAAAAAATAGGCCTCGTCAATGAGAAGAGTATTACATCTCCTATATTCTGGTGGATCAACATGCAGCTGTCGCAGCGGGGACAGCAAGATTCTGTGCAGCAGCCTGTAAACTGAGACGGGAGCAACTTAGTGGTAACTGAGATTTTTGCATAACCTGATGTGGTGTTATCAAGTTTTACTGTTGATTTTGTGTTGTTTTATGCTGATTTATATTTTGGTGTGTATGTTGACTGGTCATTGAACATAATAAATTATTACTTACTTACTTTTTCCAGCTCAAAGTTAAAAAGAAATTTGGGGGCTTACTAGGCAAAGCTGGTCATGGGGAAAACATTCTCCTGTAATTGTGGCATGCACAGTATACATCTCTGGCTTATTTCTACCCCAAGTTTATCTTTGTGCAAGTAGTAACACTTCAAGTAACACATAATTAAGCAGGCATTCTGTGTTGGAGGATGACTTTTCTAGCTTATCACACCAAACAGATGCAAAACTGATATCCTAGAGTCCATTCTTCTAACTTCTGGATGGTGTGCTTAATTGAACTGGTATTAATGTGAAGCAAACATAGCAGCATTTAGGGGAGAGATGCACACAGATGGTATTTTTATTACTGCTACAGTCACATTTTAGTAAATAGAAGGAAGAGCTTCAATATCCCCACTTGTTACTGCAGAACCAGCCTACTTCAACCTGCACAAAACCACTTCTGAAATTCTGGAGTCAGTGCAGACACAAGTGCATGCCAATATCTATGAACAAACAGAGAATCACAACAAGGATCCCAGACTACAAGTACTATAAAACAATTACTGTTCTCCCTTAGAAAAGTTATTAAAATGAACTGGTTACAGAAACAAATGTTTGAAAACAACAACAACAATAAATACCTGGTAGTCTGTTCATATTCACACCTTGAGCAGAGAGACCAATTCCCATATAACTGTAAAATGAAATAAGAGATAGTTTATTTATCTTTTGTATTTTATAAATATATCACTTCAAATACAATATTACTAGAAGCTGCTATTTAATTAGACATACACAGGCTGGCATGGAGACTATCTAATTAGTTTCTCATAGCACTGATATGGAACATGTTATTTTGATGGCTAATAAGCAGAAAGATGTACTGAATTTCTGGAGAAGCCACAAATCTTTGCCTTTTATTCAAATAATTGTTTTACTTATTACTTTTGCTTTCAGTTTAGTAAGACAATAAGAAAATTAAACACTTCTAGTACAGAGGACATGAAGGCTACATGCACTATAGTTAACCAAAGTCTTATTTTAAGCACCATCTTAGTCTTTTATTCAAAGGCAGTTGCTCTCTTTCTCTCAAAATAAATCCCACTGAAAGCCTAAAGTGAGAAATAGCATACATACACATTTATGTAACTTGTTATTCCGCCTTTCAAACACTATGGTTTCACAAGGCATCTTACAATTTCCTCAAATCCACAATAAAAACATTATGAAAACCAAAAATCACCACAGAATAAACACAGGTCAAAACATCAGCAGATTAAAACCACACAGATTGTTGAGAACTGGTTCAACTAAAAGACATCTTCCTTGAGGTCTTTGCAGCTTTCTCAAATATTGCCAGGAGGGCATCCAGACCCATGGTGCCAACACAGAAAAGACTCCATCCTGGGTCACTGCCAAGCAAAACAGCAATAACGATGGGCCAAAGAACAGGACTTGCAAAGTTGACCTTAAATGCCAGGCATGTTTGTATGGGTAAAGGCACTCCAGGGTATCTGGACCACAACCACGTAGGGCTTTAAAGTTTAAATAAGGCTCAGAAGTTAATTGGAAACCAATGTGTGCAGAAGAGTTTTCATGCTAACATACTGTAGTGTTCTTACTAGGATTTTTGCAATTGCATTCCACATCAACTGAATCTGAAGAAAATTCAGAGGGATCCCCACATAAAGCACATAACAGCAATCCAGGCTGCATGTTATCAGTGTGTGGGTGATTGAAGTCACGTCCACCTCTAGCAGGTAGGGTTGCAACTGGCATACTAACTGAAGCTGATAAAAGGTACTCTGGCCAACTAATATCACTTGGGAATACTGACAAAATGAGGAATAATGCCAGGTCCACAAATACCCCCAGATTGCAGGCTTCACCCTTCAAGTGAAGTGCAATCTCCACCCAGATTGGCATGTTTTCCAACCCAGGGCACCTCCAATTTATCTGGATTATGTTTCAGCTTTTGCCCTCATCCAAACAAGCACTTTCTCCAAATAGCAGGTAGATCTGCAAGTCATCTGCATATTGGTGACACTGCAGCCCATAATCTTGGGTGACCGTCATGGCTCAGACTTCTGACTCAGAAGAGTCAGAGCAGGAATGGGAGGATTCGCCTGCTAGTGAGGGCTAAGAGGCACAGCAACAGGATTTGGCAGGGAGACCAGACTCTGGAGCTGAGGATTCATAACAGCTGCCAGAAATGATTTCTGATGAGGAGGAGGCTGGGATTTCACCTGTCTTGAGAAGACATCTCAAGAGGAAAGCTCAGTGGGAGTCACGCAGGCACAGGAGATCACAAGAGAGGAAGCAGAAGTGCTGACTCAGGGAAGCCTGATTGGCTGCTGGTTCTCTTGAGCCATATATATTTAGCAGTCTGTCAATTGCTCAGATGCTGTTAGCAACTTTTGCTGACCGCAGACCGTGTGCTATTTTGAATTCCAAACTTTTCCGAGCTCCAGTTTGCCCTTGTTTGTGCTTTCCTGCTTTGTTCCGTTAATTCCTTGTTCTGGTGTCCTTTGTTCTTTTTTCATTCCTTGCTCTGTGTTTTCTTTTCAGTTATTACTCAGTTATTGTTGAGTGGGGGGGTACCTAGTTCAGTTCAGGGGACTTAATTCATTTACTATTTTCTTTGTGAGCCTTTTATTTTCCTTCACGTAGCTTCGCTGCTACTTTCTGTTAACTCACAGTGGGAGTGCTGAAGGGGGTTGTAAATTCTGTTGGGTTAGCCGAGCTAACAGATTTACGACAGTGACCTCCCCCAGTGGTTTAATGCATATTTTAAACAGCATGGAGGCAGAACAGTATCCTGTAAAACAATAGTTTGAGAGCAGCAGTAGTTCCCAAGCACCACATTCTAGGTATGGCCCTCAATGTAAGATAACAGCCACGCCAATACAGTGCCCCCGGAATCCCAACAAAGAGATAATCCAGAAGCATACTGTGCTTGATGGCACCAAAATCCACCAAGATATCCAGGAAAATCAAGAGGGCAATATCCCCTCCATTAATCTCTTAGCAAAAGTCATCCAAAGGTGACCAAACCGAATGGGAAGCTGGATTGGAAATGATCTAAATAATCAATAACCATCAAAAATGAGCTGAGATGCCACTACAAACACCACTGTGCTTCTAAATTGCATGTCTTATAGGAATATAGGAATCTGGCTTATACAGAGTCAGGCTGTTGGTCCATCTAGTTCAGTACTGACTGATTCTCCAAGGTTTCAGGTAGAAGTCTTTCCCAGCACCCCTAAGATCCAAGATTCCAATCACCCCTAGCAAACCTAAAAACCACAAGGGACAAAGGTGAAGTGCACAGATGGTTAGCCTCAGACCTCAAAGCAACCTGTATACAGCCTCAGGCAACACAATCTGAAAAGTACCAATCAAAACTGAATCAGATGATTTACAGATGGATCAAAGGTAGACCAGATGGTTACACAGAGCTGTACTACATTCCATGGATTAGGAATAGTTATAGCAGCAGCAAGAGACAGAAGAACGTCAGCAACCACAATGGTGGGAACACAGTGGTGACATGGTGGACAAGGACATAAGAACAGCCCTGCTGGACCAGGCCCAAGGCCCATCTAGTCCAGTATCCTGTTTCACATAGTGGCTCACCAGATGCCGCTGGAAGCCACAGGCAGGAGTTGAGAGCATGCCCTCTCTCCTGCTGTTACTCCCCTGCAACTGGTACTCAGAGGCATCCAGCCTTTGAGGCTGGAGGTGGCCTATAGCCCTCCAACTATTGCCAATGGTAGACCTCTCCTCCATGAAGTTATCCAAACCCCTCTTAAAGCCATCCAGGTTGTTGGTTGTCACATCTTGTTTACGCATTGTGTGAAAAAGTTGATTATGCATTGTGTGAAAAAGTACTTCCGTTTGTTGGTCCTAGATTCCCAGGCAATCAATTTCATGGGATGACCCCTGGTTCTAGTGTTATGTGAGAAGGAGAAGAATCTCTATCCACTTTCTCCACACCATGCATGATTTTATAGACCTCTATCATGTCTCCCCACAGTCTTTTTTCAAAACTAAATAGCCCCAGGTGTTGTACCCTTGCCTCATAAGAAAGGTGCTCTAGGCCCCTGATCATCTTGGTTGCTCTCTTCTGCACCATTTCCAGTTCTAAAATGTACTTTTTTTAGATGTAGTGACCAGAATTTTACGCAATACTCCAAGTGTGGTCGCACCATAGTTTTGTATAAGGGCATTATAATATTAGCCGTTTTATTTTCAATCCCTTCCCTAATGATCCCTAGCATGGAATTGGCCTTCTTCACAGTTGCTGCACATTTGAGTCGACACTTTCAACAAGCTGTCCACCACGACCCCAAGATCCCTCTCCTAGTTAGTCACCGACAGCTCAGATCCCATCAGCGTATACCTGAAGTTAGGAGTTTTCATCCTAATGTGCATCACTTGACACTTGCCAACACTGAACTGCATTTGCCATTTTGTTACCCACTCCCACCGCATTTGCCATTTTGTTACCCACTCCCCCAGTTTGGAGAGATCCTTTTGGAGCTCCTCAAAATCCGTTGTGGATTTCACTACCTAAAAGAGTTTGGTATCATCTGCAAATTTGGCCACCTCGCTGCTTACCCCTGCTTCTAGATAATTTATGAATAAATTTAAAAGCACTGGTCCCAATACAGACCCCTGGGGGACCCTACTTCTTACTTCCCTCGATTGTAAAAACTCTCCATTTATACCTACCCTCTGTTTCCTCTCTTTCAACCAGTTAGCAATCCACACATGTATTTGTCCCCTTATCCCATGACTGTTAAGTTTCCTCTGGAGTCTTTGATGAGGAACTCTGTCGAAAGCTTTTTGGAAGTCCAGGTATACTATGTCAACTGGATCACCTTGATCCATACACTTGTTGACACTCTCAAAGAACTCCAAAACGTTTGTGAGGCAAGATTTCCCTTTGCAGAAGCCATGCTGGTTCACTCCCAGCAGGACCCATCCTTCTATGTGTTTTACAATATTATCCTTGAGGATGCTTTCCATCAATTTGCCTGGAACGGAGGTTAAGCTAACCGGCCTATAATTTCCTGGATCGCCCCTGGATCTCTTTTTGCAAATTGGTGTTACATTGGTTACTTTCCAGTCCTCTGGTACAGAGCCTGATTTCAGGGATAAGTTATATATTTTAGCAAGGAGGTCGACAATTTCTCATTTGAGTTCTTTCAGGACTCTTGGATGCATGTCATCCAGCCCTGGCGATTTGTTAGTTTTCAGTTTTTCCAGACAGTTTAGACCCCTGGTTCTAGTGTTATGTGAGAACATCTCTTGTCACTTCTATCTGACTCAGTTCTTTAGCCTCCATCCCTGAAAAGCCTGGTTCAGGAACAGGTATATGCTCAGTATCCTCTGCCATGAAGACTGACACAAAGAACTCATTTAGCTTCTCTGCAACCATATCCTCCTTAATAATCCCTTTCACTCCTTCATTGTCTAATGGTCCAACTGCCTCCCTGGCAGATTTCCTGCTTCAGATGTAAACAAGTTTTTGTTATCCCCCTTGATACTTTTAGCTAAATGTTCCTCAAACTCTCTTTTCGCCTCCCTTATTGTCACCCTGCAAGGAGAAGGGAGGTACTGCACTTTGCAACAAAATTGCTCTTTGTTTGCTACTAGGAACAAACAGCAAGAGGGGCCCATCTTCGCCCCTCTCCCTGGTAGCCCCTCGGCATGAGGGAGATAATGAAGAAAATAGGGAGAGGTGGAGCTGGGGCACCCGGGTCCTTTGAACCTATCCGCTCAATTACAGCTACTAGGGGTGTGCACGGAACCGCAGCACTGCGGTCTGGCACTTTGTTGGGGGTTCCTTTAAGGGCGGGGGAGGGTTTACTTACCCCTCGGGGAGACGTGAAACTCGTGCGCAAAAGGCTCCGTGAAGCCTTTTGCACTGAAGAGGGAGAAGGGGCGGCAGGGAGGTATCCTGCCACCACAATTACTACATACAATACGCGTGCTGGAGGGGGGAAAGCGGCGGGAGGGGTAAGTAAACCCTCCCCCGCCCTTAAAGGAACCCCCCCCATCCGAACCGAACCAGCCAGGTCCGGACCAGTCCGGACAGTCTGGAGGCCTTTAGAATGGCCTCCGGACCGGTCCGGACCCATCCCTAATAGCTACACCCCTGGCTCTCCCGGTGGGCATCTGCTCTTCAGTGTCCATCACAGTTTTTAGAAATCAAGTTAAATCTTGGCTTTTTATCCAGGCTTTTTATATGAGTGGTTTTTTTGCTGCTGCTCTTTATTTTATGGTTTTATTGTGTATGTTTTTTAAACTTTTGATTAGATTTATATTTTTATATTCCAATTTAATATTTTTATTGTGTAACTGTTTTATAGTCATATTATTTTAAATGTTTTCTAAACCGCCTTGAGATTGTTTTAATGAAAGGCGGAATATAGGTAGGCCTCATTATGTGCAGGGGTTCCGTTCCCGCAGATTACCGTGGGTAAAGAAACCATGGATAATGAGGCATTGAGTCTATGGGAACGAGAGGGTTAGGTTCCCAGGCCGTTAAAAAAAAACCCAAATCACCCCCAAATTGCAAAAACAGGCCTGAATCAGGTAGAAACCTGCTGTCCTGGTAGTCTAGCAGTATATTGGTGAAGCCTCCAAATAATTTCTGGGTTCTGCAACCTTCCTTACTTGCCCCCAGGTCTACTGCAGAACAAATTATTGTCAATTATGGGAGTACCCCAAGCACTTGCTACATCCACTACCTCTACCCAGATATAACAATTATCCAAAGAGACAAGCAAGTCAAGTTTTAGTCAGATGTAGAAGCCAAAATCTTTATCCATCTGTGGTTCAACAACTACTGCATATTCAGAAGGGCCAGGAGTTAACAGTTCTAAAATGCGATAGTATTTAGTTGGCTGGCTAAGGAGATGATGAAAATAAGCTATACCAGAAGAGGAAGAAAGTCAACCTTCTAAAACATATATACACACACACACAATCCAAGTTGTTCTGGTAAGAACTAATCTGCCTACTTTTTCTTTTCACTATAATCTGAATTGATAATTACCATCTTCACAAGTAAGTCCACTTCAGCCTTAAACATTCACACATCCATCATCTTGAATTGGGGTGAATGACATAATCACAAACTATGCTGTTGAGGTGTCCCTATGTGTCACTCACTACAACTGTAGCAAATTTGCTTCAAATCGATTACACAGCCTACAAATTAGCCCACATGCCTCAACTGTTCATGTGTCCACCATCTTGAATCAGGGTGGATGTCATCATTACAAACTACCCTGTTGAGTTGTCCCTATTAGTCACTCACTACACTTCTAGGAAATTTGGTTCAAATCAGTTAGGTGGTTCAAATGTTAGCCCTCTTGTGGCCTCAAACATTTATGTGTCCACTTGGCAGTCCAGAAGTTAGTCCATTTGCACCTGAAATGCTCACATGTCCACATCTTGAATCAGAGTGAATGAAATCAGTACAAACTATACCACTGAGGCGTCCCTATGTGTCCCTACAGCTATAGCAAATTTGGTTCAAACTGGTTAGGCAGCTCACAAGTTAGCCCACTTGCACGTCAAATGTACATCCATCTTGAACTGGGGTGAAATGAAATAATCAAATGTACATCCATCTTGAACTGGGGTGAATGTACATCCATCTTGAACTGGGGTGAATGAAATAATCAAACTACACTGTTGAAGTATCCCTGTGTCCCCCCACAACTGTACCAAATTTGGTTCATATTGGTCCAGGCATTGCAAAGTTGATAGGGGACACACACACACGGAGACACACATACACAGAATGCCAAATGATCTCATAACCTTACTTTCCTTAAGGAACGTGGGCTAAAAAGGCATGTCTATGACCATCCAAAATAGCTGGTGTAAGAAGAAATATATAGGATAAGCTAGCCCTGTTTCTGTAGGACAAATGTTTATTGTAGGTTCAAGTGCAGCAGCTGCAGCCCTTGGATTAATCTTTACTGAAAGGGCAACATTTCCAGTACCTGCCCAACCTAGCTCTTTCTCTATGATGTCCAACCACCTAGGGGGCTCCTATCAAGCTTCTGTTGGTGCAACAGTAACATGGAGCCATAGAAAACATCTTTTTAATTATGAGGTGGAAAAGCAGTCTGTGCACAGCAGAAATGGTGACGTTTACCCTGCGCTAGGTGAACTGGAGGACTGCAAGTCTCTACTGCTTTTTGATGACACACCACCAGCACTAGAGCGTTCATTTTCAGACATACTCACCAGCTTTTATGGGTTCAATACCGCAAGCATGCTTCTCAATACAAACCACACAAGGAGATACCATCCCATTACAGCTTCTCCTCTCTTTGATCCAAATTCAGATGGAAAACAAATTCCTTTCCCTCTACTTTGTGTCCACTGCCACACATCATACTCGATTGCTTCCCCTGATGCAGCCATGTCAGAGTGTACGCCCAGTGATTCACTCGGCTCTACGTTTCCATTTTATGGAAATTAAAGTCCCCATTATCATCTGTATTACAAGTGTGCTCCCTTCCTAAATCATGTACTTTGACATAACAGACCCAAAATGATATGGCCGTATCTAGTGTTTAGAACAGACACACACAAAAAGGCAGGTGCACACCCTTAGCCTCTTCTTTGCAAGAACAGAACTGCACTTCCACAGGAGTGCTCAGGAGTGTACCCCATGTTTCCAGTCCCTGACTATACTCTGCTTTTTTTTTTTTTTATTACAGGCCAAATTAGTGAAGCTGGTGACACCAATACATCAGACAAGGTCCCTCTATACTCTTTCACCTGGACGACGACATCACTAGAAATGTTACGGTAGTCTGCCATATTAACATCTGCCAGATGACCTTCCCAGATTGTGAGTCAAGGAACTGGTGTAACCAGAACAAGGACTACTGAACCCTGCTAACAGCAATGGATTCTAATAAAGATGCAAAAGATATCTTTTTTACCAGCAGGTTCATCTGGGACAATTCCCCCCACATTTTTCAGGAGCTACTTCCTTCCCACACCCCCTTATTTATATTAGCCAAAGCCAAGCTTCCACCTGGAGGAACACAGGTGTGTTGCATTTTAACATTCAGTAAGTTGTTTTCAACTATGCTGTGGCTATGCTTTCACACAACCAAGGATCCACTTGAACAGCGAGAATTTATTTATTCAACATAAAGCTAGGAGACTGTAGCAGATTAAAGCCTTTGTCTCAGAGCAAGCTCACGGGAGGGAAAGAAAATGTTGAATCACCCCTGCCGAGCTGCCTGACTAGGCTTCTCCTAAAACTATCCTGTAATTTCCGGAAGGTTCAACTTGCTCCCACCAAGCACCCTAAAACTTGCAGAGAACTGGACCACTGGATTGGGTGTTGTAATCCAAGGTCCCTCTGGGCAAATTCACTCATACACAAAAAAACCTTCCACGTGTAAGCTTACATGGGATGTGAAAACTGATAGCTGCTGTATGTCTGAGGACATGCTTGCTCCAGAAGACTCCCCCTTTGCCCCCCACTTTTTCTTGAGTTAAAAACCAATTTGGAGAGGCTTGTAAAAAGAAAAGAACTTTTAAAAAACAGTTTTATTCAATTACTGCAAACTGCTTCCATTTGAGGTTTTCTAGCTTTTAGATACAGTTAAGAATACTTAGTAAGACTACAAAAATAGGTTGCGTTAATGCACGCTTAAATGTCTACACAGGCTTTTGCAACGCCCTAGGTAGAATGGACATAGGCTAGGGTTTCTTATTTCAATTACGTTGCAGGTAAACTATAATAAAAACCGTATCAGGAATATGATTAATATTGTAAACCACTTTGGGTGCCTTTGTCAAGGCAGAAAGGCGGTATAAAAATGTAGTTAATAAATAATATGCAAAACACACACCAAAGAAACAAAAATTCTAACGCAAAGTCTGACTAAACAATCTTTTCCCTAGACTAAAATTCCCGAAGCCAAAGCTCAGGCTTCCTTTCCTTGAAGTCACTAAACTCCAGAAGAGAATTCAAGCTTCCTCCCCTATCCTTCAAGGATCCGCAGAGTCATTTTCCTGCAGCCATCCTCCATGGCCACATGTCCATCTCTCCTAACAAAGACCTGTACTTCTTGTTCTCAGAATTCCCCACAACCCCTCACTAGGTACCACCCACCTGGTGTACTGATTGGCTACCCTAGAGTTCACCAGCGTATCAGTCAAGACAAGGATTGTCTCCCTGTTAATTCTTTAGAGGGAGGGGTGGCTGATCACTACAGAGACTCATTTAGAATCAAACTGATATCTTATTTGAAATGAGGTTTCTGCAGAAGAAATGTAGACTATCTATACAGGAGAACCTCTCTTTCCACAGATTCACCATCTGCGGATTCGCATATCTGCAGTGAGGTAATAGACACTCGACTTTGGCATACATGGGGGGAAAGCAGGGGGAAGGGTTAAACTCATGTATCCACATGTTGGGGATAGCCAGAAATAACCATTTTCTGGATAAGAGCCATTTTGTGGCTCATTTGTGTTTTTTTAAAAACATGATTTTTTTGGTGGCATTTCAGGGACTTTGGGACTGGGCAGGGGCATCCCTGCACTGCAGAAGGCCCGTGGAGCACAGTAGGCATTTGGCCCGTTTTTGCCTGTTTTAAAGTGCTGTTTGCAGAGTCTAGGAACCTAACCCCTGCAATCCCATTTACTGCAATACTTCGTTATCTGTGGTTTCATTACCCATGCTAATTTGTGGGAATGAAACCCTTGCGGATAATTAGGTCTACCTGTAAAGCATGGACAAAGTGGTCAGGACTGAAAGTTCTATATTCTCCTTACACCCGCCACCCCAAGTCCCATTCTGCTGTCTCTATAACTGCAGCCATTCCCCCCTCCTCCACAAATTTCAGGTGTTAAATACCAATTAAGTCACAATCAGAACAGTATGTAAATAAGTACAAAGCAGTTTCCAGCATGCTTCTAAGGTTATTTAATCCTTTACAACTCCACAAGTAAAATCCACATGCTTAATACACACTTCTTCACTGCATCCTCCACATCTACCCAGTCCAATACAAGTCTCATCTGCACCCCTTCCTCTTCAACCTGAGGTAACTTTAGTAATCTGTAAAAATACCAGTGCATCTTTACAGAAGCTGACAGATAGGCATAGAATCTTCTGAATACATTGATTAGAAATACCTAGGAAGCCATAATTAAGTTCCACATGGGTTTAAGAGAGTTTTTTAAGCAGCCCTACATATAGGTCCACAAAGGTTAATAACCTTTACTATGGCACCAGCCCATATATAGCTATGCTAATCATCTGTGGGTTAACAAAAAGAAATATATTCTCTACATTTCACTGTCTGATCACCTGATGGAAAATCTTATTCTCCTTAGGCAATCAGGTAATTATTTACAAGCCTATTCTGGTCTTCAATTGTCTCATCTCAGTCTCCTCACCTCTATCTAGAACTTTGTTGCAAAACAGGGGCATAGGGACCGTAAGTGTGGCCATACCAGGGCTGCCACTGCCCTGCTGCTGCTTTGGGGCCACCAGCTGCCTCTCCACATTCAGTGCTCTCTAATGTTACTCTGAGCAAGAACAGGCAGCCCATTTAAGGGAGGCTTGTTCTCAGTGCCAGCAATGCCATGACTGCAGTGAAGGCAACTAGATGGCTGGCAGCAAAGGCTGCCAGGCGCGCAGGCCACTAACAAAGGAAATAGGCAGACAGACAGACAGACAGCAGTGGTGAAAAAGAGGAAAGGAAAAAAGAAAGGCGGGTGGCTGCCAGCACCCCTGCTCATCCTTAAATCTTACAACAGGGCCACCTTCAACTTTCCTATGCCTGCTGCAAAAATTACTCACCTCTCTAGTAATTCTGACCATATAATTTTCCTCTTTCTACACTCACCTTCTGTCTGCTTCTGGATTTTGTAATAACCCAAACTCTCCACAATCTTGCACCCTCCCACCAGATCTCATACCCTGACCTATTCCTACCTTTGTCTGAGCTCCACCATCTCCAGCCATCCAAAGGTGTCCTGCTTCCTTAAAGGACTTTCTCCACCGCTGTCCCTTATACCTGGAAGTGCCTCCCAAGGCATCTCCAAAGTATATTACATTTATTTCCTTCAGCTCCCTCCTCAAAACCCACCTTTCTGAGAAGTCTTTGGTCCAGCTTCTTGCTCTTCATTCTATACTGCAATTTATCTTAACTATGTTTTCAAAAATAGTCACATGTTCTTCCCCCATTTATCCCTGTGTCCCTTTTGTCCATTGTTAGATTGCAAACCCTTTAGTACAGGGACCTATCATTCTCATTGTGTAATAATATGTTTTATTAGAAGCAGCAGCAGAAAGGAAGAGTTGAGAGGAAGAACAGGAAGTGAAAGGGTGGAGTGAATAGTTTAAGAGATTGAGAGGAAGAGCATGAAATAGCTGTATTAGCTGCAGAAGCATTCTATAAATAAAGAGAAAGTTTGCTTAATCTTGATTTCTTTGAGTCTGAAGTATGGTACAAGATGACTGCACTACATGAAACCCTTTTTAGCCCACTTTCCTTATCAAAAATAAGCTTATGAGATCACCCAGCATTCTGCCGGTGTGTGTGTTCCCCCTATCAACTTTGCAATGCTTGGGCCAATATGAACCACACAAAGGGACAACGCAAAGGTGTAGTGTGTGATGATGTCATCCACCCCAATTCAAGATGGCAGACAAACATTTGAGGTGCAAGGATATTAACTTGTCAACTGTCTGATCTGAACCAAATTTGGTAAAATTGTAGTGTGACACAAATGCGGACACCCCAATGGCTTAGTTTAATGATGTCATAAGAACATAAGAACAGCCCTCCTGGATCAGGCCCAAGGTCTATCTAGTCCATCATCCTATTTCACACAGTAGCGCACCAGATGCCTCTGAGAAGCCCACAGGCAAGAGATGAGGGCATGCTCTCTCTCTTGCTGTTGCTCCCCTGCAACTGGTATTTAGAGGCATCTTACCTCTGAGGATCAAGGTGGCCTATAGCCACCAGACTAGCAGCCATTGACAGACCTGCTCTCTATGAATTGGTCTAAACCTCTTTTAAAGTCACCCAAACTAGTGGCCATCACCACATCCCATGGCAGAGAATTCCATAATGTGTTGTGTGAAAAAGTACTTCCTCTTGTTGGTCCTAAATCTCCTGGCCTTCAGTTTCATGGGATGACCCCTGGAGATGACACCCCTGAGGGAGACAAATTTTTCTGTCTACTCTCTCTCTACTCCATGCCTAATTTTATACACCTCTATCATGTCCTCCCAAAGCTGTCTCTTTTCATCTACCCTGATTCAAGATGGCGGATAAGTGAACATTTGAGGAACATGTGAGCTAACTTGTGGACTGTCTCACCAATTTGAACCAAATTTGGTGCAGTCGTATTGAGTGACACAAAGGCTCAAAGGCATAGTTTGTGATGATGTCATCCACTCCAACTCAAGTTGGAGGGCACATGAACATTTAAGGCACAAGTAGGCTAACTTGTGAAGATGGCAATTATCAATTAAGATTATAGTGAAAAGAAAGTAGGCAGATTAGTTCTTACCAGAACTTGTTACAACATGCACATGGATTAGCGCAACACAAGAAAATCAAACTCTTAAGGGAAACAATATCAAAAATAGAATACACAAATAGGAAGGTAAATAAGATATACTCATATAAGCCATCAGCCTAGTAACACTTCCCAAAATATCATAAGTTCAAGGAAAGCTAAAAAAAAAAATGCCACATAAAGGAAATATCCACCTGGTACTTGGATTTTCACACACACGCAAGAGCAGATGAACTGTTAAACTACTTGAGCATATTTCAAGTAATCCTTGAAAGATCTGTACTAGGGATGTGCAGAACATTTTGACCGCAAAACATTTAGATTTGAAACGGGCCATTTCGAGCTCAAAACATAACCTGTTTTTAAAGAGTCTGTTTCGAGCTCAGAGCAGAACCACCCTGTTTCAATCGAAACATTGACATTTCGAGTGCCATTCCGAAGGCCTGTTTTTCTCTTGGTTATTGGTTTTCTAGCACTGCCTTCCGATTGGCTTGTAGTCTCTTTGCTTCTTGGTTGGCTTGTTAACATGGGCAATTCTGCTCCCACTGCCTGAGGTGAAGGAGGAGGAAGCGGGAAAACAAAAGAAAGGAATTTCAAATCCAAAATGTATTCAAAGGGACTGGGAAGCAGAGAGCCCTTATACTGTGCCTCTCTTGAAGAAGAAGATACATCACGACAGGAGAGGAGGAAGGTATGTAGGTTTGATTTTGTGGTTTTCTTTTCTCAGAACTGAGTATAATATGCTGTGCTACTGCTGCTATAAATATCTGGTTTTGCTGGATCTCAGATTGACAAAGGCAGAATGGGTGGCTGCCCTCCTTAAGTTGTGCTTGGTTTTGTTTGTGAGATAGTGTTGTGGCAAGAAATGGATAGTTGCAGCACTCTCTTACTCTTTCTGTGTGCATACACACACACACACACACACACTGTATAATATTTCTTGGTGATTGCTGTGATAAGCTCCATGTCTGGCCTTGAAACTAACGTGTGCTTCACTGTCTGTTCTGCAATCTGCATTGCAAAGTGTACTCAGGCAAAAAATGAGGCTGACGTTGTTCTAGTTCATCTTATGGCTATGTTTGCTGCAAAGTAAGGGTGCTGCTGTGGCAGCTGTTGCAATGCTAGGAAATAATGCAAGGAGCCATAATTGTGTTTAAGAGAGCAACTTGTGCCAATGATGTTACTGCAGCACAGGCACTTGGCTGGCAGTGAATTCTGGGTCAGTGATACTTTTTTGTTTATTTTTGGACTGTTTGAAATGTGTGCACTGTGTTGGGAGGGACAGATTCCCTTTTACAAATTGCAATGCAAAACTTGTGTGCATGCACTCGGAGTGCAACTTGTTCCAGCCTTAGGGAATAATAGGGGAACTCGAAACACCCCATGGGTAGGTCCTAGGGACACCAAAGTAGGTTGGGTGGTAGGGCACAATGGGTGCTATCCTACCAACCAACCCACAAAAGAAATGGGCAAGTGGGTGATTTTTAACTAACGTTTAACCTTTCCCTAAAATCTCCATATGATCCTAGTGGGGTTTGGGGAAAGGGTTACAAATTTGTTTAAAATCACCCACTTGCCCATTTCTTTTGTGGGTTAGGTAGCAACCATCATGCACTACCAGCCAACCCACTTTGGTGTTCCTAGGAGCTACCCATGGGGAACCATGGGGTATTTTGAGTTTCCCCATTATTCCTCTGGCCAAAACACTCGAAACATTTCCAGTTGTTTCATCGAAACAGCCGACTCAGCCACTGTTTTGATGAAACGTTTCGGCTGTTTTGTGTTTTGCTTTGAGCCTGAAACAGAATGCAAAATCTGTTTTGTGTACATCCCTAATCTGTACCTTACCTGCAGAAGATGGTGGTAACTTTGGTTAGAGCAGTTATTGCCACAGACTGCTAGATCCTAATCTACAGACTATGATAATGGTAAAGGTAAAGTGTGCCGTCAAGTCGATTTCGACTCCTGGAATCCACAGAGCCCTGAGTTTATCACTGCCTCCTTTCGCACAGTATGAGATGATGCCTTTCAGCATCTTCCTATATCACTGCTGCCCAAGATAGTACCAGCGGCGATTCGAACCAGAAAACTTCTGCTTGTTAGTCAAGCATTTCCCTGCTGAGCCACTTAAGGTGACTACAGTACAGACTAGGATACATATACTGTTATAATGGGAAAACTAACACAAACTCAGACAAGTCAAGTCCTGACACCTGAACAAGCATACCTCTGGGCAATCCCAACACAGATAATCAGAGCGGCAATGCACCACTTTTATTCTGATAATTATTTGTCTTCATTAAACAGCCATTTTCCAGTTAAAGCTCTAAGTGGTACACAACAAAATTAATAGACCACACACACACCACAATTTAAACATTATCTTTAAAAAGATAAAAAGTTTAAAAGCTCAACATAAAACCAAGAATATCTAAAAGGCTTGGGCAAATAAAATGGTTTCACCTGGCAATGAAAATAATATAGAGATGGTGACCTTCTGTGGGAAGAGAACACCACACACAAGGTGCCATAACTGAGGCAGCCGTTTCTGGTCACCATCTGCTTCATGTCAGACAGCAGGGTGGGTGTGAGGGGTTTAAGAGCAGGACCAACAAGGATGGGCTCTTAGAGCCTGGGCAAATTCAAACAGGAGGAGATACCTGTAAAATCCTAAATGGCTTGGAATCGGCCGTTTCAAAATTGGCACGATGCATATTCCATGCACTTGGTCAGTCAGTAAACAAGTAGCTTTGTTTTGTACTAAGTGTAACCTCAAACAGCAGAGATATTCAGAGATGCAGTTTTTCTGTAAAAATTTGAATTGAGAAATTTGCCCATTTGCTGAACATTTGCTCTCCCCCCTCAAAAAATTATACAAGTTTTTTTGATGCCCTAGATTATGATCTGATTTGTCATGTTATTTGACCTAGTTATGCAGTTAAACAAAAAACAAAAAAAAACCCACCATCATATTGATTCCCCGCACTATCTCTAAAGTTTTTGAAATAGCCAAGTAGTTGAACTAAAATATTTGGGGGGAGGGGAATCAAAGACACTTCACGTGCTTTAACTATTTTACTGAAATAAATTCAAAGTTTTATGTGGAAATAATTTTATTGGAATCTATCTATCTATCTATCTAAAAGGCTTAGGTGGTCCATGGCAAGCCATGATGGCAAGCCAACACAGTGCTTTACCAATTGGAGGTAACAGAGCAGGAGCACTGTGGTGATTGGGCACTGGGAATTCCATATGCAGATAGGGAAGAGGAGTCTGTGACGGTTAAGGTCAGTTGGAATGCAGCTGCTGCTGGTGGGAAGATTGTAGAGGAGAGAAGAATCTATCTATAAGGATAGTGGGCAGGGGTCTGCAAAGAGAGGGGTTGTGGGGGAGGAAAGAGCCCCTTCAGGAGGAGGCTGCCACTGTGTGGAATAGCTGAGGAAACAAGATGAACAAGCTCCATTAACTCAAGAACGGAGAGAAAGAAAGAAAAAAGAAGGGACGAGAAGAAAGACAGAGGGGAGGAGTGAGTGGAGGAGAGAGAAAGAAGGGCAAGCAATGGGCCTGGGCCTGTCAATGTCCTGAGGAAAATGAGTGGCCAGGGTGGCAGCGAGGAAGGGCCAAGTCAACTGTCGCCACTGCTCAGAGCTACAAAGGCCATTGGCAGTGGCAAGGGACGGGCCCAAGCCTGTCAGTGTCCTGAGGGGAACAAGCAGCAATGGCCGCAGCAGTGAGGAAGGGCCTGGGCCATTGCTGCTGCTACTCCTGCAGGGATAAGCAGGGCTCAGGTGAGGAGATCTCTGGGGGTTAGGAGTCTGCGGCTTGGCCAATCGGCACTAGCAACGCAGCAGCCACGATCAAGAGGGGTGAGGGGCATAGAGCAACAGGATGGAGGAGCAACCAAGAGGGATGAGGGTGATGGAGGAGAAGGAGCGCAGCTCAGGTGAGAGTAGAGACAACTCTGAGGTGAGGCGGCTGTGGTGGGGGTGAGGGTAGCAATCAAGTACTAGTGCGCAGATGCTCTGTGTGGGTTAAGCTAGCACGCAATAAATCAGTAAAACACATGTACCCTTTCACACGCCTCCTATATAATCACCTGAAAAACATTAATTACAACTTTGAAATTGCTGAGCTTATCTAATGTAGCATTGGCATCCATTCACTGTTATTAATGAATTTTATGAAATAATGTTGTACATTCGGACTAGCACTGCGCACATACCAGTGCGAGTTTCAGACCACCACCGCACTGTTCACTTGATCCCTGATGGACTCCAGAACCCATCAGTCTGATATCGTCTGCACCCACACACTAGCAAACGTTTGCAGGCAGCCCCCAATCAGAGGAGGAACTGAGTCATTGGCACTGCTGTGGGCATTTAAAGCCCTTGATGTTCTGCTGACCCTTGAATTGGGTGTTATCCCTGGCTAGGCCCCTATCCCGGTCCCACTGGAAACGATCTAGTCTAGGTTGCCCCCTAACACAAAAGGGACAAGAATTACAAAAGGAATTGTTTGCCAAAAATCCTTTTGCTCCTCTTTGATAGTCGAAGATGGCATAGCCTTCTTCTTTTCTTTTGTCTCAGGACAGGGGCCAATGCTTCCCCAAATAATTTTCCCCCTGCGAAAGGAAAGTTTGCCAGTTTAGACCTGGGCTTGTGATCCACTTGCCAATTTTTCAACCAGAGCTGCCATCTAACCAACACATCTCCTGTCAAGGAACGTGCAGAGAACTGCAAAGAATCTATACTGGTATCTGCCACATATGCAGCAGCATTATGCGGTTTGGTAAGTCCCTGCTTCAGGCGTGGATTACCATGAGGTACCAGGTCAATCAGTTCCTTTGACCACATAATGGAAGCCCTTGCGAATAGGGAAATTGCCATAGCTGCCCACACAGGCAAGGCTGAGGCTGCATGCAACCATGGAATAAGGCATAAAGTTCATCCCTGTTTTGGTGTATAGTTGCCTCCCATCTGTCGCGTGCGTTATCCTACCTTGATTGTATTATACCTGCACCTGTATGGGAGGAGCATTACCAAACGTTGCACAAGAAGATGAAGTAGCTGTCACAAGCCTAGATCTGGATGCAGGTCAGTTGCCCGAGTGGCCACCAGTGTCTTGTACTGAAATAGAATCCTGAGCAAGGCAGCCTAAACTTGGCAAAGCCCCTGGCAATGATTACATATCTGCGGAAGTAATCAGGAAAAATCTGGCATGGTGGGTCCCAGTCCTAGCGCCTCTATTTTCTTTCATACATAGGACTGCACATGTCCCTAAGGACTGGGGAGGGGCAACAATAATCCCAATCTATTAAAAGGGTGAAAGGAAGCTACCTGAAAAGTACTGACCTATTATTCTTCTCAGTATAGTGAGCAAGATGTATGCTAGGCATACATCTATATGAGCGTTTACTAGACTGGATGGATTCTGAAAATATCCTGGCTGAGGAGCAAATTGGCTTCCACGCAGGCTGTTCTGTTATGTACCCTGCTTTAATACTACATCTAGTAGAAAAATATACTTCCAAATCCAGCTCTGCTCTATATGCAGGATTTGTTGACTTTAGATCTGCTTTTGACCTGATCCCCAGCGAGAAACTTTGGTGTAAGCTATTGAGATCATTAGTAGACCGCTGTTTACTTCTTTTGATGTTCAAATTATCCAAAAACTCATGTAAGGGTGCAGTGCAGCACTCAGGGACACCTCACCAAGGAAATACCAACATTCAGGGGAGTCATACAGGGATGTATTTTGGCTCTGCTGCTATTTAACTTTTATATTAACTCTCGTCTCCCATTTAGATAATCTATCTAGACCATTATCCCTCAAAATTAGCAGACAGACATCTTGCTATACTTCTATATGCAGATGATGCTGTCCAATAGGCTGAGAAGAGCTTTGCACTCTCTTGCTACCTATTGCAAAGAATAACTTTTAGAAATTAATTCTAACAAAACTAGGATCCTGGTGTTTGTAAAGGGACCAAAGATTCGGAACTGGTCACAGGTTAGAACAAGTTAAATATTTCAAATACCTTAGTCCCAGTCCTCAGATAGAAGGGGTGCACACAGAGAATATGTAAGGCAGAATGCACACAAGAGTGCACAAGCAATTCAATCTTTCCATTGCTCCCGGGGTGTCCTCCGCAATAAAACTCTTTTTGGCCAAAGTACGAACACAGCTCCTATATGGAGCTCAACTTGGCATGTACTCTAACTTCTCTAAGGGAGAAGCTGTGCAATCTGAGTTCCTGAGGAACATTTTTCAGGTTCCCCAATGTGTGCCCAGTGCTGTCTGGAAGCAGGACTACTTAACGTAGAGGCCAGAGCATGGATTAATATCTTCGAATTCTGGATGAAGCTGGTTTTCTATCCTGCAGGTCTAGCTCCACTTGTGCTAAAGGATATCTATCAATCCAGGTGGAAAAGAGCTGGATGAAAGGCTGCATCATAATGGTTTCTCCCCTTTTGCACCAATAAAACTAGGGTATGAAAATGCTAGGGTCAAACTCAGACGAAGAATATATGACATGGAGCATCAAATTAAACAAGGCTCTATTCATGTTGGTGTCCATTTGGGCAACAAGTTCTGAGTTTCAACCCTGCCAGATAACTAAACCAGATAACGGTGCCAAAATACCGTAGAGCTCTGACACAGGAATGATGCAATGCCTTGCAAATCAGGAAATATTGAAACAATGGCTCATGTGCTCCTTTACTGTCAATTTTACTGAGATATATGGAGGAAAAAATAAAACCCCTTTTATTAGCTGCCATCCAGGTTGTACAGATTCTTTTTATCTTGATTATCTTTTAACTGACCAGAATGGACTGAGAGCTTATAATGTGGCTAAGTTCTGTTCAATAGCCAGTAAAATTCGTTAAGAGTTCATTAAGAATCATTGTTAACTGACCTTTATGCTTAACTACTGTATCATAACCCTATAGGTTATGTAGATTTTTTTGTTGGGCTTCTGTTTGTAAACTGTGCTGGTCTGAGACTGTAATAAAGGAATTGATCGATTGAGTAAGGAATCGCAGCACTTGTCCTCAAAATCATTGAGGAAATAATCCCCATCCTTTGCCAATATTGCCCCACTGACCAGAGCCGCCACTGGGGCATAAATAAGGGGGGAAATCAAGAGGTCCATAGCACTGTGATCAAATTAATACAAGTGCTTCGCACATGTGGGAGATTTTTACTAGCCCCTGGGGCTCTCCACTCCTCCAGAAAGGCTTTCCTAAAGAATTTCTGGCATGGCATATGGAGATCTGCTCCTCTTGATTCTGGAAACACTTGAGACTCTCCCTCAATAGAAGCGCCTCCCTGCCCCTCACCACTGCTAGTGGCATCCAGTTTTAGCACTCTAAGCATTTTGAGCAGAAGAACATTGAAGTCATCCTGTTTAAAGAGCCTACTGGGCGCCACTTCACCATCCGGCTCTTCCTCAGACAAGTATTGCCAGTCATCACCCGAACTAGATTCCCCTGAAGTGGAGGAGACATCTCTGTCAGACCTGACTGTTCTAAGCAAGTCTTGAGGTAAAGGCGAAGTGTGATGGTTCTGAATGGGGACTCTGGTTGGGGAATCAGGCACTACTGGCAATGCACCATCCAGACATGGTTTCCCCAATCCACTCCTGCCCAAACCCCTTGGTTCTGGTGATCCTCACTCGGACTCCTCTGATTAATGAGAGCAGGAATGGGGTGTTTGGGCTGTAGCAACTGGGGCCACTTTGGCACCAAAAACCTTTCGTGTGCTGCACCTCGTTGTGGCAGGCTTGCTGCTGCCCCAATAGGCCCTTCACCTCCCTCAGCACCATGTTTTGCAGCCATTGCTGCACATTACTGGGAAGGGAGTAATCCCCCACAAAAAGCTGTTCACAATCCTCCTCCTCCTCCAAGAGGCATGGAATGTAGCCTCCCTCCTCAGAGTTCTCCCAACTTGCAGCAGCCAGAGACAAAGACGACACTGATGTGGCTCCCTCAGCAAGCGGTGCTGCCAAGCGGGTTTTTGCACCCAAAATGGAGGAGGCACATGGCACGCCTGAGCCTTCCACCATTATTATTTTTTAATGTGATGGCTCAGCCCCAAAGCCTGCATTGCAAGCCTCACAAGCAGGCCCAGCAGAAACAGTCGACGCCTCAGAGCGGTTTGCTTCAGGGCCTGACTCCCTGGTAGACATGTTCCCCTCGGCTTAATTAAAAAAACATTTTTTTTTAAATTAAGCCGGTTGCTCCATGGGCTAGGGAGTTCAAAGAAAAACCTTCCCTGATCAATATTCCAGATATTTTTAGTTGGTTTAGTTGGCCATAAGGCCAGAAATAGAAGAAAACTGAAGACCATCGAGGCTACCCTGCCTTCTCGGAGCGAGACAGGGAGGAACTGAGCTCTCAGTAGAAGCTCCTCCCACTCATGGGGGGGGAGGTCAGCGACCCAGGGCTCTTGTTTTGATTTAATTCTATCTAGGAGCAACCTGCTGTTGGTTGCACTCCTTATCCTCTGCTGGAGAATGATCTGTATAATCAGTGTGATCCAAGAACGTCAGAAACTGTTGGGCTACCATTCAGGCATGCATCTTGCCCCAGAAGAGTATGTTAGCAACTAGTTAATACTTGGCACAATCCTCTGGATCCAGCATAAAAATTTCAGGAGTAGCTGCACAACTGTTTCCTTTAGTGCAACCAGAACTGTCTCCTCATACAGTCAGGGGAAGTATTGGTCTTGGAGTATTCATTTAGTGTATCCATAATATTGTAAATGGATGTAATGTAAGCTATAAGCTGTATTGTTTTTTCTGTAATTCTACATTCTCCTCGTTTCTATTTGTTCTCTGGTCTCGTACCATAAAAATCTTCATGCAGGAAAGCATTTATAACCCCCAAGACTCAACTGGTCAGCCCATCCCTGCTCAATCTTATAAGACAAGATGTATATGAAGTGGTAAGATATATACCTTCAAACATTTTGTCAACATCCTTAGGCCTCAACAACAAAGCCATCCATTACCACCTGACACATTAACTAACTAAATCTCAAGAACAGTAAATAGCAGCCAAAGCAGATACAATGTTAAGTGCACCATGCTCTAGTTTGGGGCATATATTACCTAAGCATAGTACCCGAACAGGAGCCTGATCTGGATTGGAACCGCAGCACAGAGATAAAGAGTTAGAACCCTTTACCTCTACACCATTTTCCCATCAAAAATCAATGAACTGAACCCTGATTGTGCCATTTGGTATCTTTGGGGTTAAATAGCAGCTCTAACGAGATTTTTCAGCAGGAAAATATCACACAAGAAAAATATCAAACACCCTTTAGTTCTTTGCCACACTCCCAATCCATAAGATGGTATATTTAAAATAAACTACAACGTTTGAATTTTCTGGAGTGATATCAAAAAGCAAAACCTGAGCATGCTACACTGCTTAAAGCAGGGATCCTCAACGCTGGGCCCCCAGATGTTAGTGGACTTCAACTTCCATAATCCCAAGCCCCAGTGGCCTTTGGTTGGGGATTATGGGAGTTGGAAGTCCAATAACATCTGGGGACCCAACGTTGAGGATCCTTGGGTTAAAGGACAGAACAAACCAAGAAGTGACCAGGTGCTATGCCTCTGTTCATAAAAACATCTGTATTATGCACATGCTGTCATACAGCACATGTGGAACTCCCTTATGAATTGCTCAGGAAATTCAAGACTACACTTGCTAGTTAAAGCAAATAATTACCAGTGAAAATTAAAAGTGTCAGTCTGCAATGCATTCAGTTTATTTAACGTAAAAAGCAGTCAGCTAGATAATCCTGAGAAATCAAATTATCTATATGGAAACTGAAGATACAATGTTGGTCTGTAGTGGTAAAAGCCTTCAGTCCAATAACTTAGATTAAACCTTCAAATATGCAGAGACCACTTGATTTCTGTCATTAAATCCCTATACCTTTCATCAAAACTGAAGTAGTGGTATACATAACATTCTAGAATCTTATGTTTCAGCATGTTCATTAAAGTTATTATTTAGCAGGTTGATAAATGATATTATTATTACTACTACTACATTTATATCCCGCTCTTCCTCCACGGAGCCCAGAGCAGTGTACTACATACTTGAGTTTCTCTTTCACAACAACCCTGTGAAGTAGGTTAGGCTGAGAGAGAAGTGACTGGCCCAGAGTCACCCAGCTAGTTTCATGGCTGAATGGGGATTTGAACTCGGGTCTCCCCGGTCCTAGTCCAGCACTCTAACCACTACACCACACTGGCTGACATGAAATGAAATGAAGCAAGCTGCATTTGAAACAACGATGAAATAGTCTTACCCATCTCTTCCTTTGCTGACAATTTTAACTTCAAAGTAGTATATTCCACAAGCAGCAGGTATGGGATGTGTAGCTCGAACAGAAGCAGCATCTTTTGGAGTTTTTCCATGGCCTGCAAAATACATTGACACAGCTTAAATTTAACAGTCACATGAGAGAGACAGCAAATTAAAAAGAAATAAGGATACACAAAGCTTAAAAGTTTCAGTTATCCTAATATCATCCAACTAGAAGATCAAATCCATCTATAACATGCTTTAAATTATTGAAGATCATTTGAAAATACAACTTCAGAGTTGTATAATTACTCATTTTTAAGATGAAGCATCTTACAAGTTTACATATGCTTAAATTGCTTACTTAAAATTACTTAAAGAAAATGCTCAAGAATATTTTACTAGTGCTCATGAAACACAAGAACTAATTGTTTTGGTTTGTGCTATAGAGCAACAATGCATTATCCTTGTTCTTGTATGGCATGCTTACTAACATTATATATGAAGAAATTTGGTCTATAGCTGAAAGCACATTATTTGACCACAAATAATGCTTATATATTTCTCTACCGATGTAACACAGTATTAATAATCCATGCTGCAATTCTGCACACTGACTGATTAAATCTTACTGACCTCAATGGGTAGCCTGACAGTGTGCAAGATTGTAGTCCTAGTATATTGAAATGATTATATTACAGTCACTTTATTTCTATAATGAGTAATTACTTGACAAATTAAGGAAACATTAGTTTTTAAAAGACTTAACAGAAACAAGTATTCATTCCTGCCATACTTAAGGAGACAATTTAACTATAATTCTCAAACCAGCAAATCATTATTTAGCTAGAGCACCAAAATATTTGCAGATATAGAAGCTACTTGGACACTTGCAATCCTGAAATATACCATATCTCTCAAATTATACGGAGTCTGGCAATGAGATGACAGATGGGATGACACACATTTGCATGTATTTTCAAAAATTAAACCTGGGCATTGACCTTGAATCAAAATGTTAAGTAAAGCTACAACAGGCCTTGACAAGTAAAATACTTAGTGCAGAAACAGGGCTGTCTGGGGAAATTAATAAAATATTTGACTATCTTTGAATAGCCAAGCCGAGATGCCACAATTAACTTTCTAGGTGACATGGCTCCCTGGTGCCTGGGATTCATCAAGCCCTGAGCTACAGCTCTGTTATTGTAAGAGCAGTTAATTCCAATACTGCACGAGGAACAAGAAGAATACTAACATCAGTCATTTCTATCCTGTCCATCTATATGTTGCTAATGTACAATTTGACCCTGCATGAAACAGCATATGTGGAAGGCCCAGATATGGACTAGGAATCCAGCAGGGGCAACACATTAAAGCTCTCCATGCATGCTGTTTACACAACAAAACCAAGATGTACAGGGTCAGACCATGAACAGAAAGCAAACTGAGAAACTTCCTTAGGCAGCAAATGGATGAGGCAAACTGCCACAACATCAATGTAGTGTTAGCAACCATGACACTAGAATTGGCAAATGTTTAACATCAGGAGGTCAAAGCTATATACACATGTAGAGACTATGGTGTATACATACATAGGAGATATTGGGGAAAGTAATTTTCCCTTCCAAAACACTGACAGTTTGTAAGCATTCACAGACAACATAGCGTGCCTTTTGGTGAACATCCTAATAATCTAATGCTTCTAGAAGTACAATCCTAAACAAGCTTACTAGGGAGTGAGTAAACAATACTGAATACAGTGGGACTTGTTTCTGAGTAAATATGCACAGAATTGTGCAGTAAGACACCAAGATTGCACATTGAGAGAATGTCTACAAATTTCAATTTTTTAATACTAGAGGTTAAGTTCTCAAATATTCCACAGAATGCAATCTAATCAACTTTAATATTTCCCCCCAAAATTACCAAAATAAATTACTTTTAATGGTTCACATTACTTTAACAGTCTGCACATGCAGACCTGAAATCACTTGTGACTTCCTTTCTCCAATAATGTTAACAGAAGCACTATTCCCTCTAGGGTGTGCGCACGTGCATGCGCTCACAAGTTTTCCGATGTCCGCTCAGTTAATTTTAGATCCCGCTCAGGTTGAATTAGGAAGGCCCCACTCTGAATGCATATGCGAACACAGTGCCTTGATACCGCCACCCAGAACAAAACTCATTCTGCACAGAAATGGAAAAATCAGAGGGACCACTCAACAGAAGTCTTCAAAAGTTCAGCTCAAAACTAGGGATGTGCACAAAACAGATATTGCATTTTGTTTCAAGTTCAAAACAAATCACAGATGGCCGAAACATTTTGTCAAAGCAGCAGTCGTCCCAGTTGTTTCAAGAGAACAAATCTCGAAACGTTTTGAGTGTTTCAGCCATAGGGAACTATGGGGAAACTTGAAATACCCCATTGTTCCCCATGGGTAGCTTCTAGGGACACCAAAGTGGCTAGGGGGGAGGTGCATGATGGGTGCTACCTACCACCCAACTCATAAAAGAACATAAGAAGAAGAACTTAAGAAGAGCCCTTCTGGATCAGGCCCAAGGCCCACCTAGTCCAGCATCCTGTTTCGCACAGTGGCCCACCAGAAATGGGCAAGCAGGGGATTTTAAACACATTTTTAACCTTTCCCCCAAACCCCCATTGGATCTCAAGCCAGTGTCAGAAAACCAATCAGCAAGAGGAATATGGGCCTTCAAAATGGGTTTGTTTTGTTCTAAGCTCGAAACAGGCCCTTTATTTAAAGGGCAGTTTGTTTTGTTTCCCAGACTATGGGAAACACCTATATCAGGCAGCAGCAATATAGGAAGATGCTGAAAGGCATCATCTCATACTGTGTGGGAGATAGCAATGGTAAACCTCTCCTGTATTCTACCAAAGAAAACAACAGGGCTCTGTGGTCGCCAGGAGTCGACACCAACTCGACGGCACACTTTACTTTTACTTTTGTTTTGAGCTTGAAACACTTGAAACAGTCAGTTTCTAATGTCAAAATGTTTTTCACATCCCTACTCAAAAATGGACACAGTTAATATTTCAAAAGAACAAAAGACCAACTCTAGTGTATGATCTTCCAAGTATATTCTGATGCCAGTACATGAGGACAGTCATATGGTGGCCACTATGTTTTGAGCAACCTAACAAGGCGGTGTAAATGTTGAAAGCACCAAGACCAAGACCACATATGTGAGCTCCCCAGAAATTTCAATAGGTAGCAAGTTGGCAGTACTCCAATATTCCTAATCTATCCCCTAGAACAGAAACAGCAAGCATAATAGTTGACAGAGGTAGTTTGTCAGAGTGGGCACCCAGTGAGCAAGATGGAATTTGTAGATCACAGCAGTTTCACCTCCCCGTTTACCTTCTCTATACAGATGCTATACTGAGTTCCCGGCAAGGCCCAAATCAGGAAGACCAGTCATCACTCTAGGCTGGTCTCAAACACACACAAACACAACACACACACACCTCAACCAGGCTGGCCTTTTCATTCTTAAAATAAAAAGAAACCAGGTCCTGAGAAACTCCTCAGGTTTCCTTCCCCTTGAATCCTTTCAATATTGGAACAATTTTTCTATAATCAACATTTCTCAGACCTTAGATATTTAATCCTCTGGAGTTAGAGCTACATTTAACTTCCATAACCTAGTAATATTTGACACCCATAACCTAGAAATATTTGACACCAGTAAAAGAAAAGCCAACAAGTTTTGATTAAACTAATGTGCTTTACACACACACACACACACACACACACACGACAAAATCCTAATCTGTCAATCTTTTCATTTCTTTTTAAGAAATTCTTGTAATTCTTCATCTTTTGCACTACAATAAGTCTCACTGAAACTAATAGACCTTCATCCCAAGTAAATATATAGGACTATAGCCACTATCTGACATGTTATCTTTCTGCCATTAAATCTATTGTATCAAAATTATCTCAATCATCATTCATATTTAAACTGTGTAATTAGTTAATAGTTAACTTCAATATTCATCACTAGTGCTTATCTAGTGCTACAGAGTTTCAGTATGAAGAAACATTTAAAATATATTTAATAGTTTAAGATTTTATTTTAACAGCAAACCCCTTTCAAATTGCTGTTCAACAAGTATACATTTTTATCTATGGCCTTAATCTGCGGCAACAATCATATGTCGTATAAAATATTGCTAGAGCCACAGCATATTTTTGGAAACAGATTGCCCAGTCTCCTGGATGTTTATTCAGAAGCCCCACGGTATTCATTTTCAGGTAACTGGGAACCGTATTACAGCCTAAAAGTGCCTACAGAATGTATATAGGTTTCAGCAGGGAACCTAATTCTGAAGTGCCTTCACTGTATTTTGCACACATGTACCATCTTTCTCCCACGATGAAGCTCAGGAGAAACCTCTTCTGGTCTGGAGCAGAAACTGGAGCTACACAGCACTGGTTGGTAGGGATGTGCACAAAGCCAGTTTGCTCGGTTCTGTTCAAATCCAAACCGGATTTGGACTGGGCATGTTTGATTTTGCCCCCTTGAACAGGGGCCCTGGCGAGAGGATGGTGATGGGCATTAAAATGGTGTAAAATAAGGAATTACTTATCTGTTTCATGGCCGTTTCAGCCCTCTGAACTTGCTGCAGCCATTTTAGGGGCTACCAGACATGCACACAGACCATCTGCATGACCACACCATGGTTACACAAATGGCCCACGTGCATGTGTGGTGCCCCCCAAAATGGCCACTGTGCACATGCGCAGAGGTCCGAACCAGCCCTAGGAGACTTGGGGGGAGGCCAATGGGGGAGCCACGGGAGACCCCGCCGCAGTTGCCACAGCACCCCCTCGAAGCCACCAGCAAATAAAGTAACTCCTTATTTTACACTATTTTAACGCCTCATCCCCACCCTCAAACTGGGCCAAAACCGGCCCAACAGGTTCAGTTCAACCTAAGACCAAACCGGGTCCAGTTTGAGGTCTAACATCCAAACTGGCCTGGTTCAAGTGTGAATCAGTTCAATATTGAACTGGTTTGCACATCCCTACTGATTGGTTGGTTCTTGTCAACAATGAAGCCTCTTCCAGAGGAGATTAAATATATATAAATTAAACATTTAAAAAGAGATAACTACACAGGTACTTGGGAAAAAATCAAAGATGACAGGCTGCTCAAAGCATGGGGGAAGGGAGCAACAGTCAGCATTTGTTTTGGAGCCTGGTATATGTATCCTTTGAAGAGCAAAGACAAGGGGGAAACAGAAGTCATCCTGCAATGCAAAGGAAAAAAATGAGAGCACCCATACTCCTGTTTCCATGTATGTCAGTATGGAACACCTAAGTTACATTCCAACAGTAATTACAACATCTGTAAAACTAGACAGAGCAATCCTGCTTAAACATTGTTACAAGATTATCCTGGTTCTGAGAGCAAAGGTAAAAGGCAATTTTATTATCCATTGTTCTACTAGCACACATTATAAGGTTCCTTGAATTAATGCAGTTTCATCCATCTTACAATCTACATTGAATGGAAAAAACATCAGAAAAGGAAGAAAGTAACTGATGAATATGAGAAGAAGGGGAGAACCAGGCTACTATTGGAATTCAGGAAAAGGACATCCATCAAGTGTACTAGAAGTTTTTAAAAACTGACTCGGGATTTCTCAGAAGGGATGCTAAAAACAGCTTACTACACACCAGCTCTGAAAGTTAGTGGAATCTAAAAAGTAGAGAGCCATTCTAAAATCGAATGAACATTCTAGTGAATATGTGTGTGTGTGTGTGTGTGTGTGTGTGTGTGTGTGTGTGTGTGTATATATATGATTTACGAACAACCCAAAGCTAAATATGCTATTACTAACATTATGAATCAATAATGAGCAGGAGAGGATTTAATAGAGAGCTTACCACAGACCATTTAAACTTAAACCATCTGAAAAACAGGGGCAACTCCACTGAAATCTGTTCTAGGGCTCCAGTTTAACGTATTCAAAGAAGAGAAAATTACCTCTATATACAGAAACACGTAAACAAAGTCTTGCTTAATTTCTTATCTCAGACATATTATGTATTGCTATAAAATATATTAAAGACCTAAACAAGGTAACACCACCAAATAAATCTCCACCCCACTCCCCCGCACTAAAAAAAAATCTTACACACACCCAACACCATTTCTTACTCTTCCATCATCATGAAGCTGGCTATAGAAATTTCTCACATGTTCATGAAGTCCAAACTCTGATTAGATTAGATTTATAAAGGCACCCTGCTTATTTTATGCTAGGTTTTCTAAACGGTTTACATTTCATTGCTACGGCTGCCAAAACAAACTTATTCAGAACTTCATACTATGCAAAAACTTATTCAGAATGTCATTCTATGCAAATATACAACTGTCATTTTCCTAGTTGTCAACTCTCATAACCAAACCACAGGAAGCTGCCATATACTGAATCAGATCATTGGACCATCTAGCTCAGTACTGTCTATAGGGAACGGCAGTGGTTTCTCCAAGGTTGCAGGCAGGAATTTCTCTCAGTCCTATCTTGGAGATACCAGGGTGGGAAATTGGAACCTAGATGCTCTTCCCAGAGTAGCCCAATACCCAAAGCATGGTTTCTTAACCTTGGACCCCCAGATGCTGTTGGACTACAACTCCCATCATCCTCAGCCACAAAGGCCATGTCTGGGGATGATGGGAGTCGTAATCCAACAACATCTAGGGGCCCAAGGTTAAGAAACCCTGCCCTAAGGGAATACCTTACAGTGCTCACATGTAGTCTCCCATTCATATGCAACCAGGGTGGACCTTGCTTAGGTAAGGAGACAGGTCATGCTCTCTACCACAAGACCAACTCTCAATCTTTTACTGATAGGTTATTTTAAGTACATGTTATTTCTCTAAATAGCTTTCATCATTTTATTCCATTTTTGGCACCACTAAATGTTGTAGTAGTTTATACTCAGGCTGTTGCCTACATAAAGAAATTGTTCTAGAATGCTACCATCCCAAACAATGGAAAAAAGAGCTCTCACTATCTTTCTATATAAGCCTAAATGAATTAGTTATAGTCTCCTCTCACACTACTTCTCTTTAAGCAAACTTCTTCCTTAGAACTAGTTCTGCTTCAAATAGTTGTTTCCTTAGAACTAGTTCTGCCTAGTCAAGCTTTCAATGTACTTCCCACTACATCTTCAGTTAACTAAAGGTATTTTTCAGTAACAGTAATCACAAAGAGATGCACACTTGTCTACATGTAATAAATTATGTAGCCTTTTCTTTTTCTTCAGAGGTGCAGTCACAGCACCCTGCATGTTGTCTAAAGAAAGTGTAGCACTACTATTTTTAAGTACTGCAGCACAACAAAAAAGAAAAAAGCTAACAAGCTTTTACCTTCAGCCAAACCACAATTATGCTATATTTACTTAACTAAATATTACACAAAAAGAAAAAACAAAATTTGTTTCATAAATATTGCTACTTCATTAAGTCCAAAGTACAAGCCACCAGATAATAGCAAGCAAAAGTTACTAAACCCATTATAGGCATGTTAACCAGAACAAAAGCCAAACAGAAAGCAAGTTAATACCACACTTCCTTATAGACAGAGTTTTCCTGACAGAGCATCTCCATCAAAAAATATCATAAGAAAAGCAAGTGGTTTAGGAATCTTGGGTTTCTAGCCATCCAAAGTTCTGGTCACGCTTACACCTAAGGGATATGGAATATAATTTCAGTTCTGGTTCCTAAAACCTCAGTGCTGAAGTACAGAAAATGGAAATATTTTTCTAGCCTTAAGAGGGAATATCATGATCAATTTACCAGCTCTTCTCAGCTGGCAAACAATGTTTAATTAATATTTTGTACTTAATATACACTATCACCTATAATAGTGTTTTACAGAACAAGCCTCACATGGAGTTCAAATACCAATATATTTGCACTACAATATTCCTATACTTTGAACAAACAGTGACATGTTTATCAAGATTTCACTTGAATTTCACTGTTGTATACTCTGGAATGACTAACCACACTGGACTCTTTATTCTATTTAGGTCAGCTGCAGCCTTTCCTTGAAAAGTCTGACCTAGCTGCAGTTATCAGGCCACTTCCAGATTGATCTTTTGCAATATATGCTACAAAAGGCTGCCCTGAAGAGGTTCAACTGGCCAGAATGCTGCATATCCAGCTATTAGCAGAGAATATTTGTTGGGAGCCATATTACCCCAATTGCAATATATGCTGCAATGTTATTTGATCTGCATTGGCTACCCAGTTGTTTCTGGAATCAATTCAAGCTGCTGGTTCTTACTGTTAAAGCCTTAAACACTTTGTGACTTGTGTATTGAAAGACACGCATGTTCATGTGCACATTCCTGTACACACTCCAGTCATTTGAAAACCCCCTGCTCCTAGGGACCTTTGCCATCTTGCTCCAGTTAAACTACCAACTGTGTCCATGCCCTCTTATTGGAGGCCCACCTGTCACCTGTGCTCTATTACTTCAAGTGCCAAATTAAAACATGGCTTCTCTGATTAGTTTTTGGAGGCTGATTTTGTTAGAAAAAGTTGCTTTCTGAGCTTTAGCTTTTTGTTTATGACTTTGTATGTGTGGGCATTATGTTTTGCTTTGTTTCTGTTTAGGGGTGTGTGTTTTTTAGGATTCTGTATACTGTACCTTATTTTTATAAGCCTTCTTGGTTTGGTTCTACAAGAAAGTGGAGTAATTTTTTTTAGAAGACTTTGCCCTCTGTCTATATTCTTCTGATTATCTATCCAAAGTCTGCCTTTGGTACCAATTCAGAACACGATTTAAAATAGAACAGCAGAATTGTGTTTTTCTAGATCAGCATGAACTCATATGCTTTGAGTTTTAATAGCATAGTCCTACAACAAGCACTTACCAGCTGCCTCCAATGTTATTTTGCTTTTACATAAATGCATTTCATTTGGTATGTCATTTCTAGTTAAAATTGTAGGAGAAAAATATCAGCTGTCCCATGAATCCTCAGCACATCAGAAAATTCAATTCCTGTTATATTTTAAGTTACTTTTCTCCAACCATTACTTGCCCCTCATGAATATCAGAAACAATCTCTCACACAAACTATATTTTAGGGTTATTCTTCTTAATCCGATATTACACATGACAAATTCCTAGAAACAATAGTTCTAACTTTCCCCCCTCACTCTTTTCCATGCTTAATAGTTTATCGTCTGTTGTTCTTCCACCTTCTACTGACCTTTGCTCTCTTGCTAAACAAACACACATTTCTTGCCCTAACTGGTTATTTTTAATTGGACACGTCACACTGACTGACTTGCTTTTCTCCTCCCCTGACCCCAAGCTGTTATTCAACAAGAGAACTGATCAGCTGAAGAAACCTGCCAGTTTATATACTCTCCTCTCCCAAACCAGAAAGCAAAGGAGAATCCAAATGTTCTACATCTAAGAGGGGTGGAGAAAAACAAACTAAGGGGAGGGATATAGTCAGGCTGAATCCACTTGGGTTGCCTAAATTCTTCAGCAGACCCAATGAGAATTATTTCCTGTTGTTCTATTTTTCTTCATTTCCCCTCCCCCATGTGGGGTTCCTTCTAAAAATACAATTGCTCCCTAACAAGGGGGGATCGGTTACCTGGGGAAGCAGAAGTGGAGGAGTAAAGGTCTCAGAGGTGAAATACCTATTCTGATCTTTCACACACACACTCCACCCCAACATCATAGGAGTAAAGGGATCTGGTTTAAGATAGAGAGGAAATCCCAGGCCTAGTTTACAGAACAGAGCAGATTGTACACAACAATGCTGAACGGGTTGAGAAACTGCGGAAGGTGGAATGGAAAAAAGGACAACAACGAGGAACACAAAAAGACTCAAGGAAGGGGTCGACTGTGTGTGTGTGCGCGGGGGGGAGGCAGGTGCCATCCGATCCGTGTGAGGGTGGCCTAGGGGAGCTGAAAGCATATTGTTTGACGAGGGCATAAAGAGAAATGGTGGGGCGGGGAAGACAAGGACAATTTCACTTCAGACACGGGAGAAAGGGATTTATTGGTCCAACGGGCGTTTCGTCTGGGAGAACAAGGAGGGACGTGGCGAAATGCTGAGTTTGGGAGCGATCTATCTGGATTAAGAGAGGGAACAGTCTAGGCCCCCTGACGAGTGACCACAGTCCCTCTGGCGTGCGTGGCGGGGAAGTTTGTCAGTCTGTCCAGCAGGGGGTCCGTGTCGGGGGGGTGGGGGTGGGGGGCTGGCTGGCTGGCGGCAGCGGCCTCGTCGGTCGCCCCCTCCTCTCACCTTTGTAATGGACGCGCAGGTTGTTCTGCGAGAGGCCGATGTAGCTGAATTTGTCCTTCGGGCTCCAGGAGCGGGGCAGCGGCGTTTCCTGCTCGTCCACGGCCGGGTAGAGCCGTTTGAGACGCCGCTTGAGCTCCTTCTCTTGTTCGTTAAGGGCCGGGTCACCGCCGTGAGGGAAAGGGGCCGGGGCGCTGCTGCTGCTGCCGCCGCCGCCGCCGCTCCCGGCAGACATGGGCCCGGCGGAGCCCGACGACGAGGCGGAGGGTGTCGGCGCTGCTATAGCGGGTGGAGGAGGCGGCGGTGGCGGCGGCGGCGGCGGGGCCGAGGTGGCTGGTGGCGGAGGCGGCGGCGGGTGAAGCAGAAGCGCGGCCGAGGCCGCCGATGGGGCAGGGTTGCTCGGCGCTTGAGGAGCCGTCGCCGGGAGTTGCTGCGGCTGCTGCCCGGACATGCCAGCCTCCTCGCCCGCTGCTGAAGTGAGCTGAGAGGAGATTGGAAGGAGGTGTTTACACGGGCAGCCCTAAACTGGAGTGACAAGTCCGAGATGCGGAGGGGAGAAGGAGGAGGAGCGGGGGAAGACACTGAGGGACGAAGCTCGATTGAGGGACCCGGCTGAGCGCGAACCGACAAGCGGAGGGGGGGGGGGGCGCGCGAGAGCGCGCGTGCGTGCGCGTACAGCGGCTTCCGAGCTTGGGAAGCTACGCGCGACGGGGGGGGGCGCGGTTGTGAGAGCGCCGGGCGGTGCTGCTGACTGCGCGGTGTATACTTTGCTGTTGTTGCTTCTGATGGTGCAGCCGCCGCAGATTACGCCCTCCCGAGATCAGCTGAGCTGCTGCGCGGCGTCGGCGGCTCAGAATGTTGAGGGGAGGCGCTTCCTTTCCAGTCAGTGACACGGAGTGCGTGCGTGCGTGAGGGTGGGGGCGGGGCTTGGCCACGCTGCGCACAAGGGCGGGCGGGGAAAGGGAGGAAGTGGTCCGGCTGCGCTACCGCGAGATAGACCACGGGAGGTGGTTGCCGGCGGCTGGCGCCTGCAGTATTCATTCTGCTGCTGCCGAGAAGGGATGGTCTTTGTGTGCAAGAAAAACAACATCGAACAGCTTGTCCTCCCGCCGCCCCGCTCCTTGCCAGTGGCCACCTGTGCCAAGGGGGCGGGATTGCAGTGTTTGACTGCCCCTGGACAGCACCTTACCTGTTTACCTGAGATGTTTATAAACTTAATTCAAGATCCTTTGACCTGGCCACTTGATGGAAGCTGCATGAAGCCCTGTCTGTGCATGTTTACTCAGGAATGACTCAAGTCTCACTGAGTTCAGTAGGACTTGCTCCCAAGTAAATGTCTTTGCATCGGATTGCAGTCCCAGGAGCACTACCTTAGCGTCCATAGAAAGTATATGTTCATCATTTGTTTTAATATCTTATATCATTAAACGAAAGTTACATAGATGTCCTATGGCCCAATCTTATGCATGTTTACTGTACTTGGAAAAGAGTTCTACTGAACTTAGTGGGACTTCCTCCCAGGTAAGTATGCATAGATAAGTATGCATAGGAAGCTGCCATATACTGAGTCAGACCATTGGTCTATCTAGCTCAGTATTGTCTTCACAGACTGGCAGCGGCTTTTCCAAGGTTACAGGCAGGAATCTCTCTCAGGTTAGTAAACCTGTATGTCATTTATGCAATGCTCCTGCATAGGAATAGGGAGGGAAGACGTGACCAAGAGGTTCACGCAGATGAGACAGTAAATCTCTTCTGGAAAAGTTTGTATGGTTATGTGTATCCAAGAGTATCTCTTCTAAACAGCAATGGGACAAATTGTGGAAATGACCCCCCCCACCATTACCTGATGTGCCTTGAAATCCCCCATCCCCGAGTTACAGTACTATCTGCATATACTTCATAACCTTGTGGGTTTCCAAATCCTTGTGTGTAAATCTTTGTAGATATATCATGTACAAACAACCACTTTGTATATAATTGTGCTTTGGCAACGTACTGTATGCTTTGGTAGTTCGTTGGTTCAATAAAAAAATCTTGTCCTATAAAAAAAAAAAATCTTGTCCTATCTTGGAGAAGCCAGGGAGGGAACTTGAAACCCTCTGCTCTTCCCAGAGCGCTCCATCCCCTGAGAGGAATATCTTACAGTGCTCACACATCAAGTCTCCCATTCATATGCAACCAGGGTGGACCCTGCTTAGCTAAGGGGACAAGTCATGCTTGCTACCACAAGACGAGCTCTCTTCTCTGGTTTGCAACCTTTGTCCCTAACTTTGGGTTGGTGAGTGGTATTTGATTTCCCAAATACTCAGTACCAATCAATCTTACCTGATTGGTCAGTTTTTAAAATGTAAAAAATGTTGTGTTAAGAACATAAGAACAGCCCTGCTGGATCAGGCCCAAGGCCCATCTAGACCAGCATCCTGTAGTCAAAAATGCTTATCCACAATCCACTCTCCACTTTAACTATACCTACTTCTTGATGGAGAATTGCATTGGGCACACAGCAGGCCACCTGAAATATATTTTTCAGAAATTTGGATTGAACTGATTCTAATAATGCAGAATTGCCATAAGGACTGAGCTGCACTCCATACAGGAGCTGGGCTCAGGCTTTGGCTAGGAATACCTTTATTGCAGCAGGGATAAATAAAGCACATCCAGATCGAAAAAAGGAATGAATTGCGGACACAGACCTCTGAGCATTTTGTAGAACATAGTCAAGATGTGCACACTGTCTACCGGAGGCTTGAAAACAACACCCAGATAGTTAAAAGTTTTAACCTGCTCTAAGTTATGACCATTCAAGGACCAATTTTGGGCCTTTGGGTGTTTCGTGGTTATAAGTACCTTTGCCTTTGAATCATTGATCTCGAATGCTTGGTCATTGCAATACATGGCGAGAGAGTGTAGGGTTTTTTTTTAAGCCAACAGGAGTCTGAGATAGTATAACGGCATCGTCCTCATAAAAAGGGATTGTGATATGCTTATTAGCCAACTTGTGTGTGTGCATGGGGGGTGATGAGCCAAAATATCCAGATGGAATACTATAGAATTAATATAGAAATCAAATAATAATGGGGCCAAATTACAGCCTTGCCTAACTCCCCTGCAAGTCGCAACATCTTTTGTGAAATGGCCCTGGGCACTACAACAAACTTTCAAACATGAGTTCTCATGGATCTTATACAGTAAAAGAAGTAGGCAATGGTCCACCGAAGAATCCTTGAGCTTGCCACACAACCTTTGTCTGGAAATTAGGTCAAAAACAAACCTAAAATCAACAAAAGCAGCATATAAAGTAGAACTGAGCTTATACATAGCAACTCCAAAGTTAGCTGCAACGAAGTTAAGCAAAGTTGGTTTCAATTAGGGATGTGCACGGACTGATTTTAGCGGTTTGGTTTGAATACATATTGATTTCAAACCAAACCACTGGTCCACAAACTGGTTGGTCCATGAACCATCTGTGGAGGCCAGGTCAATTTCAGAACTGTGCCACATGGGTGGGCTGCTGGGTGTTAGACCAGTGAGCACTTTCCATTTACTTTAAAAGGTGCCCTCTCACCGCTGCTACCCCCACCCCCAGCTGCCCTTTAGAAGCCTTATTAAATCCAGGATTCCCCTTTGTTTGTAAAAGGGAATTCAAACCAGTCACCACGGACCAGGCTCATTTCGGTTCTATCATGGAGTGGACTGCCTCTCCTGGACGCCAGTCTGGTTTGCGACCGAACTGGCCCAGTTTGTGGTAGACCGGTTTGCAATATAACGGTTTGTGCACACCCCTAATTTTATTTTATTTTTTTATTTATTCACTTATTTATTAACATATTTTTATACCGCCCAAAACTTACATCTCTGGGCGATTTACAAACAAAAACAAAAACAGAAAATAATACATTAGTTAAAACAAAAATGAAAAGTTTTTAAACATTACAACAATTTAATTTTTTTTTTTAGAAAAAAATCAATTTTCAATTCAATTTCAATTGGATGTCAGTGCAACTAATTTTAGCCCAATCGGAGCCATTCATGGGAGTTCAGTGTAAGCTCTGTGATATATACTTCTGGTAGCCTCATCTATAAATAGACTAGCTAGCAACGGGGACTAATTTTGAAAACAAGGCCAATCATTCCATTATGAGTAACATATTTTCCCCCAGTGCTGCAGATTGATCTTGCTTTCTACAACTAGAAAATGACACTTGGATACTTGGCTTTCGGTGTGTGTGTGTGTGTAAATAAAATAATCAGGACAAGAAGGGAAATGAACCAGGCCTCCTAAATAACAAATACTACTGGGAGAACTAGTTGTCATGCTGGGATTATTACTTCATTGATCTTTGTCCAGATGAGACCTGCATTGTGAATGGCAATAGTTCAAATCAATAAAACCATCTCACTTTCTGGAAGCTCTTTTGCATTTAACTGTACCTCTGGAAGACTGGAACCCATTTTGGAGTTGTCTGAGTGGAATGATATTTTAGGATAACATTTCAAAAAGATGCTCCAAATTTACCAGTCTCTGTCTTAAAGCATTTCCATCTTCACCCAGTATGGTTTATAGTCTGTGCCTGCAGTCACCATAATTTATTAGGAAATAGCTTACATCCCTTTAAGCACTCAAAGAGCACTACATAAAAATAATTCAGTTCTTTTACATGTTCACTGCGGTACAGTGGTATGATGAGAAATTCTGCACCCATCTTCATCAGAGTCTGTATTGTGATCACTCACAACCTTTTAGTGACAGTAGTCTCAACAATCCCTCCTTTCTTTTTCCTTTACACACCTTATTTACTTCACCTGACACTGGGTATCCAAAGTTAGAAATTATTTTCTATAGCTTTCCTCAAGACAGGATAACAACTATTTCTCTTGTCACATCTTCTGCCTACCTCGTGCTGTTCACAAGATTTTTAATCAGTAGGAAGCATCTAACAGAATGGAAGACAAAGCACTGAATGGCAGACACATTCCTCATGTCCCATATGCTCATCACACCCAGGCCTTCATGACACATTTAGTTAGCACATTTTGCCCACCATATCATGTTACTGGAGCGTTATAAGTAGCTGAGAAAAGAGTGTCTTGATAGTTTTCCACCCCATCTTACAGCTCCGACTTAAGGAACTTGACCACAGTCTGAAACAGCTTGATAGGACCAGCTTCAATTTTATTGGCCCTTTGCCAGTGGCGGACTGGCCAGGGTGTCAGCTTGCCCAATGGCAAGTGGGCCCTGTGGGCCCCTGATGAAGTGGGCCCCCTTAAACATTAGACAATATGTTAAAAATGTTAATGACCTTTTAGTAGTTTGAAAATATAATAGAAGTTCCAATATTATTACTGTATGCAACTAAAATTTATGTTGTATTACTATTTTAATTTTTTAAAATGTAATAAAATCATTTTTCAAGGATACTTTATATTTAAGAATATTATGCCCAGCCAGCCAGGGGCGCCTGGCGGAGGGCAGCGGGCGCTGGTGAGCCTCCAGCAGCATGCCCGCCGCGGCCCCCACCTGCCTCTGCCGCCTCCTGCGGCAGTTGCTGCCACTGCTGCTGCCACCCCGCTGGCCAGCATGGGCCTGATGCCGCTGAGCGACACCATGCAGCTGGCCCTCGAGCAGATCCTCCACGAGTCGCTGCTCAGCCCCTACGCCCTTGACCTGCGAGCTCTTGCCCATGCCCACATTGCACAGACAGCAAATATTTTTCATTGCGTCGGCATCCTCAGTTTGAGTGTGCTTCGTCAGCTCTTCACCTCATGCTTGCTGTGTTTTATAAAAGGTATGTATTTAATTAATATTTTTTATATACTGTGGCCCTGATATACTGTGGAGACAAAAGGGGGCCACCCACAACTACAAGGCTATCATTTACTGTGGAGTGTTAAAATTAAAGTGATTGTTAAAATGGTTCTCAGTAGATCAGAGCAGAACACGACTGCAGCCGAGCAGCATGCTCCCCTTGCAGTAAACTGTCTGCATTGATGTCTCTGGGATCGTTTGCTCTGGGCTGGGGCTCTGTAGGTGCTGTCTACTCTTCAGAAGCCTGAGGCCTACTTCTTATCCCTTGATCTTATAAGTCCTGCCTGGCAAGTACTGCTTCTTTTGCACCAGATCAGGCTTAATAAGGGGGACTTCTGCCCCTCCAGCCCACCACCTCTTCATCACTCACTCCCACAGGTTCCATATAATCCCTGTTCAATTCCTCCTGCACCTTCCAAATCTGTAACACCCTGGCTGGGCCTTCAGGAAGTGAGGTCTCCTCTGAGACAGGGTTCTCTGGGGAGCTTTGTTCAGTGGCTTGACTTGGAAAAAGAAAAAAAGAAATAGAATGGAATGGAAAAGGAAAAGCATAAATCTGAATCACTGAAACGCAAAAAGCGACAAGAAGCAGAAAGGCAGGAATCAGCCAAGCGATGCAGGTCTATTACAGATTTTACAATACCACAACAAGCATCCACATCAATGTACAGTTCTGCAATCAAGAAGCAAGAAACAATACTCATGGTGATGATGCAATGACTTGTGAGTTACAAGAACAGGAAAGAGCTACTTTGCATGTAGAGACAAAGACAATAGCATCCTTTACTCACCAACCCAGGCCCAGTACTTCTTCTGGCCTCATTGTTCCAGTATCTTTACTACCTGTAGTTGCAACATCTGAACACATAGCTTCAACTAGTTACAGGGAATCAGATATACCTTCAGGCATAAATGACTTGGTTTCTGAAGCACATCCTATAAATGAACCTACACAAGAAAATGCAAGATCAACTGCTGGAAACTTCCAATATCCATCACAAGCAAATCTGAAACAGTTTTTTGCTGAACATCCATTTCAGCCACTTGATGATCTGCCATTTGACGCTCGTTTGTATGAGACGAAAATTATGAATGACTCAGTCCCAAGAAAATGGCTAACATATAACAAAGAAAATAGGTGCTTATATTGTTCATACTGCTTGGCCTTTGAGTCTCCCAACACTTGTAATCCATCACCCTTTGTACGTGGCTTTAGTGACTACAGGCGTATTAGCCAGAGCTTGGCTTTACATGAATCGACAACAACACATGTAAGAAATGTTCAGCAATTTATCAGTGTGGTTAATGATGGCACCTTAGATAATTTTTTTGCATCTTCACTAATTAAAAATAGAGAAGAAGTGTTGAAGCAGAGGAGCATTGTCATGAGGATTATAGGCATCATTAAGATGTTAGGCAAGCAAGCACTTCCTTTTCAAGGTCACAGAAATGAATCGGCCTACACTCTGGATAATGAGATTCTGAATCATTGCAATTTTTTAGCTCCAGTGCAGTTGATTGCAAAATATGACCCAGCTCATGTTTCTGCAGTACAAAACAAGTCTACACAATGAATCAAACGATTAGAACAACAAGGAAAGGCTCGAAGTAAAAGCCGTGGTAGACTTGTTACATACCTGAGTAAAACAACTATTAACATGTTAATCCAAATTATGAAGAATATGATACAAGAAGGAATTAGTCATGAAGTTTCTCAAGCAAACTATTATTCTATTCAAGTTGATTCAACACAAGATAATTCATCCATCAATCAATTTAGCATTATTATTCGGTATGTGCTTAAAGGTGTTATCTGTGAGCGACTACTTTTAGTTGTGCCAAGTTATGATGGTACAGGACAGGGACTTTTTGATCTATTGACTGAAACATTACAGCATCTTAAAATTGATCCCAAAAAATGTTTATCTGATAGTACAGATGGAGCTGCAAGCTACCATGGCCAGTATAGTGGTTTACAAAGTAAAATTACTGATGTGGCTGATCAACATGTTCATATATGGTGCTATGCTCACGTCTTGAATGTGGTGATAACTGAAACAACAAAATGTTGCGTGCCTGCAGTTTCTTTTTTCAATTTGCTCCACAATT